>NC_090925.1:993234722-993557897 GCF_040938575.1 Ambystoma mexicanum
TCAGCAGCTGCCAGAAAGAGGATGTCCATGGTGACTCCAGCCCAGGAGGGCAGGAAGCTCGATGCTGCAGTATAGCGCATCATTACCACGGCAGCTTCCACCATCAAGGCCGCCAATGCTCTTGCCATCCTGTTAAGGTACGACAGGGATCTGTGGTGGGGCCCATCCTTTACTTTCTTCCTGACGATGAAAAGGCTGATGCCTTGGCCCTGTTACAGGTGGGGGAAGTGGCTTCTAACCACGCCATCAATGTCGCTTGCGACCAGATGCGAAAAGATGTAGCTCTCCGATGTCAAGATTGGCTAAAAGTGACGAATTTCCACAACGATGTGCTGACCAAAGTCATCGACATGCCGTTCGATGGGGACAAGCTATTTGGAAAAGTGGTCAGTGATACTCTCCAGGCCATCAAGACCGATACAGAGATGGCACGCTCTCTGGGGACCCTGCAGCAGAGGAGGCCGTCCTTTCATTCCCCAAAGGGGAGAGGCTCTGAATCATCCAAGGGTTACACCACCCCCTATTGCCGACCTTCCCGAGCCACCATAAAGGAAAGGTATAGGGATCACGCCCAGGCCTACGGCAGTGGCACCAAGTGTCGGTCCCCTCCCCTGCCCCCCATCCAGGGCGGAGACACAGAAGCAGGCTTTAACCGGCTCAGGATCCGCACCCCCACTCCTTAACCCGAGTGGGAGGCCGACTATCAAACTTGTCAATCAGTGGTGAAATATCTTCACAGTAAAATGGGTGATGGATGTTCTGCAGCAGGGGCACGCTTTAGAATTTCAAGACTGTGCCAGCGCAATACCATGTTGTGCATCAAGAGCTGCACATGGCGCAGCTGCTGCAGGAGGTCCAAGCCATGCCTCTCAAAGGGTTAATCGAACAGTCCCTCAGCACCTCTGGGGCTCCGGAGTGTACTGTAGATACTTTCTGGTAATGAAGTCTGGATTGTGGTGCGCAATCCTGAACTTGCAGCACCTCAACAAGTTCCTCAAATCCCAAAAGTTCAGAATGGTCCTTTTGCAGCACGTGCTCGGCCAACTGGAGCAGGGGGATTTTCTGGCAACTTTTGACTTGGTGGACACGTACTTCCACATCCCAATTCATCCCAAGCATCGGAGGCTCTTGCGTTTTGTCATCCAGGGACGACATTGCCAGTTCAAGGACCTTCCCTCCGGCTTGAAATCGGCTCTGAGGGTGTTCATCAAATGCTTGGCTCTGGGGGCAGCGCATTTACGCTGCAATGGAATCCACGTCTACTCTCAACTGGATGATTGGCTCATTTGTTACCGTTCCTATGTTCTGGCAACCCTACACATAGCGGAGACCATCCATCTTCTGATGTCACTAGGATTCTCGATAAACAATCTGAAGCCCTGCATAGTTCCATCTCAGAACTCATTGTTCCTGGGTGCCTGACTAAACACATTCTCGTGTCTGGCGACTCCCACAGAAGAAAGGGTGAGGGCCATCCTAGGAAACATCCAACGGCTGGTGGCAGCTGCCGTAGCAACAGTCCAGTCACTCAAGTCCCTGCTGGGTATGACCACATTAGCAGGGTTTGACGGAATGCCCCATTGAGGGCGATCTTGTCTGTCCATGTGCCCGTGACTTGCTGCCACCTGGCATTCAGAAATTCCTGAAGGCGTCTCATCCAAAGCCTGGAAAAGGGGACCAGATGTAACCTGCCCCGGTGTGGGAACTGAACGTAATACTGTCTAAACTGAGGGGGCCTCCGTTGTTGAAAAGTTGTTTTGTTGAAGGTCGAACAGATAATTGCGCCATGCACGTTGTACGGTATTTGGATAACACTGTAATAGTGAGCAGATACGCACTGACAATGGCAAGGGGATGAAAATCAGACTGCTCATGGAACGTCAGGGGGCTGAACAAACCCTCCAAAACTAGGAAAATAGGAACTTACATTTAATAGATACTCACCCCATATAGTCATGTTACAAGAGACACATACACAGGGCCCCGGCAACACAAGTATACTGACCGCATGGGGCAAGCAAATATACCACACAGAATATTCCACTCAGGCACGAGGAGTCATAACCATACTACATCCATCACTGGGATTCCAGACCAAAGACCCCCTGGGGAGATATGTACTGATCTGGGGTAGAGGTTGCGGGGAAATCGATCACATTGGTTAACACCTATGGCCGCAATATAGATGACCCGGACTTTTATCTCAATATACTGGAATTACTGATTACACTAGATACTACTCGTATTGTCTGGGGGGGAGATTTCAATCTAATACTAGACCCAAATCTAGACAGATCCTCCAGAGCCAAGCGGGTGCGGTCTAAAGCATCTATAATCCTAGATCAGGTTATGCCACAGCTGATGCTCCGAGATGCCTGGAGGGCACTGCATCCGGATGCGAAGGAGTACACGTACTATTCGAGCATACATGACTCGGAATCTCGTATAGACTATTGGTGGGTGTCGGAAGACATGTTGGGAGGGTTAGAAAGCTGTGAAATACACCCACAAACATTATCTGACCACTCCCCAATATCCCTGGACTTGATGTTTGGGAATGTCCCGAAACCTCAGAAAAGATGGAGAATGCCCACACACATACTCAAAGACCCTAATGTCGCGGAGGCACTACATATAGAAATGGAGGAATTCTTTAACAACAATATGGGAACAGTGGATAAATATTCAACATTATGGGAGGCTTTTAAGGTCTGGGTTAGGGGGAACTCTGATCTCCAAATCCTCGGGGCTGCTTAAAGCGATGAGACAGGAACTAACAAACAGAAACGCGGCTTCGGCAATTAGAGAACTCATAGCGAGACCCGAAATAAGGATACGTTAGCTGACATAAATCGTCTCCTAAAGGAATTTAATAAGATGGCCATGAGAGAACTGCAATACATAGCAGCCCCAGCCAGGGCACGTAGATACGGGGAGGGGAACAAGGTGGGAAAAGCTCTGGCCAACATCATCAGGGCGGATCGCCAACACACTCCGATAACATGTATTGAAAGCACGGAGAGTGGAATGGTGACCGGGGGCAGATCCATTAATCTTGAATTCCTGAAATTTTACCATAAACTGTATTCAAATGCAAACAAGAAAACTGTACCGGAAATACAGGCATACTTGAATAACCTGGAATTCCCGACCCTGCCACCAGACACAAAACTGGCCCTTGATAGCCCAATCACAGAGGAAGAAATCATAGAAGCCATAAAAGCATTGCATTCGGGAAAGGCCCCGGGATCTGACGGGCTGGGGGTGGAACTATACAAAGAATGTGAAAAGGAACTTGCCCCAATTTTGTTAAAAGTATGGGAGGAAGCGCTGGAACTTGGGGAGCTCCCTGGATCCATGCAAGAAGCTGTAATAACAGTCTTACTGAAGCCCCGCCGTCCCCCACAGGATATGTCATCGTACAGACCATTATCACTCATTAACGTCGACGCTAACATTTTCCCCAAAGTCCTGGCAAATAGACTATTACCAAGCATGCCGTCACTGATTCATCCAGATCAGAACGGATTCATCCGTACAAGATCCACTGCGTTCAATTTGCGCAGACTATTTGCAATAATGGCGCAGATCGACCCAGAGGCTCAAGCTGTGGCGGTATCACTGGACGCCGAGAAAGCATTTGATTCGGTGTCCTGGGTGTACCTATTTGAAGTACTGGGAAGATTTGGAATGGGTCCCAATTTCATCAGATATGTTAAATTACTGTACAATAAAACTGGGGCGAGGGACCTTACAAACACTGTGATCTCTGAATTCTTTGCACTGGGCAGAGGTACCAGGCAGGGGTGTCCATTCTCACCAATATTGTTTGCACTGACTATTGAACCAATGGCCATAATGATTAGGCTAAAACACGGGGATAAAGGAATAAGAATGTCCGGCCCACCCCAATCGATTTCTTTATATGCGGATGATACTTTATTATACCTTAGGAACCCTGAGACCAATCTGGCACCTGTAATGCAAGATATAAATTAATTCGCTAAATACTCGGGATATAAAATAAACAACGAAAAATCCGAAATACTACCACTGACACCTCAAACCACATGCCCGGGATCCACGGGAAACCTTAAGTGGGCAACCGGACACATCCGATATTTAGGCGTGCTAGTGTCCCGAGACAAAAAGACACTCTTTGCAAACAACTATGAAACGATAATGCAAAAGTTGAAGACAAAATTGCAAACATGGGCCAAGCTACCCATATCCCTTAATGGCAGGGTTGCGATCCTTAAAATGGTTGTGCTCCCTAAGTTATTATATTTATTTACTAATATACCAATCTGGCCAGGCAAAACCTTCTTTGAGAAAATAAGATCAATGGTGGTCTCCTTTGTGTGGGACGGGAAAACCCCTAGAATGAAATGGGAAAAACTCACTGAACCTTATTGTACAGGGGGGCTAGCCGCGCCGGATTTCGAGCTATACTATCTTGCAGCGCAGTTCGTGAAGCATTGGTATGACCCCGAGGATAGATCGCCCCATATATGGCTTGAGAAGTTTGCAGCACATCCCATAGACCTCCGTTCTATAATATTTTATTCTCAATACAAAGATCCTTGTCCCTTCGATCCAGTCGGGACCACGGTACGTGCATGGAAGGCATTATATAAAAAGCTGAAGATAGATACCCCATATGACCCAGATGTACCCCTTTGGAAATACGCCGGCATACCACCCACATTAGATAAGACGATACAAAGACACTCGGACCCAGACAGGGAAATCCAAATGCGGGACATGTTCCCAAATGGCAGATTTGTAACGCTCGAGGAACTCAGGGAGGCGTTAGGAGGGGGACCAACCAAAACACTTGAATACCATAGGATGAAATCTGCATTCAATGCACGCTGGCCACTCTTCCCGGACGAGCCACCATCCCATCCCTGCATACAAGCCGCCACATCTGGTACGGGGCTGGGAGTCTCTAAACTTTGCGCACTGGTACAACTACATACACCCACACAAACCAGGTAAAAGCCAAATGGAAGGAAGACCTGAACTTGAACATCCCAGAAGAAAAATGGGCGAAATACTTTATGCTTACCAAAGCTGTATCCATGAACGCAGGGCTCAGACTTATTCAGTTCAAGATCTTAAATAGACTGCACTACACTCCTGCAAAGATGGCCAAGTTCTCAACGACCCACTCGGGGGACTGCCCTAAATGCAAGGCCAGCCAAGCAGGAGCAAATCACATGTATTGGGAATGCCCCCCAGTTGCTACATTCTGCAGAGAGGTGGCGGGAATACTTGAAGACATTACACAAGTCCCTGCGGACATGCATCCACCGAAATACTTGTTCGGAGATATAGGCAAACAAGGTGAAAAGATCAGACGACTATTCAATGTAGCTTGTGCTGTGGCCAAACGGTGTATACTGAGATGTTGGACAAGTACCTCTCCGCCAAAAACTGAACATTTTATTCGTGATCTGGCCTACATAAACGAATGTGAGGAGCAATACACCATGACTGTGACAACGAGATGTCGCCGCTAGGACATATGGGCCCCGTTCAGAATGTACCTATGTGAAATGGCCTCTGATGAGGAACTGCCTGTGTAAATTGTTTTTATGATCTCTGATCTATGCCTTTGACAATTATTGAATTGTATGTACCAGCGTATGCGGGTGCAATGAGTTTAATCTGTGTTGACCTTCAGTAACAATAAAAAGAGTTTTAAAAAAAAAGAAAAGTTACGTAACCAAATTGCAATTTTATCTAAAAGACACCAAAGATGTGATTCGCATATTTGAACATTTACCTTACAATACCCATGAACAATATCTCATTGGGTTAGATATAGCATCTTTTTCCCACAGCAAGAAACGCTAGATACAGTTGAAGAAATTATTTTGACTAGACTAGATAGCGACCCTGTTCCCACATCATTTATACTCTGGTGTATTGAGGTTGCTCTTACTCGAAATTACTTTGAGTGTAATGGTATATTTTGCCAGCAGACGAAGGGACAGCAATGGGTGCCAGCATGGCACCAAGTATTGCTAAATTATACGTTGAGTGTTTTGAAAAGAAATGTATATATACCGAGCACCCCTATAAAGAACAGATATCTGCATGGGCCCGATATATACATGACATTTTTTTAATTTGGAAGGTAACTAAGGCACAAGCTGATAGCTTTTTGATCCTGCTAAACCAGCGTAATTGACATTTACAATTCACGATGACTGTGGAACAAGACAGTATTCATTTTCTGGACTTGACAATTTTTCATTCTGCAGGACAGTTATTGGTAAAACCATTTCATAAGGCCACTGATAGAAATGCATTACTACATTACCAGAGCCATCATGTCAAACATCTCAGAGATAATTTACCATATGGCCAATTCCTGAGACTAAAACGTAATAGTAGTCATACCAGTGCTTATGAAGAAGCTACCAAACTCAGCAAAAAATTGGGAGCAAGAGGAGATCCTAAATAACTTATCAAAAGAGATGCCAAAAGAGCAGGCAACAACAATTGTGATGCTCTGCTAGAAGAAAAAATGAAAAAACCAACAGAGGATAGACTAATTTGAGCCGAACCATTCGTAACATTATGAAGAAACAATGGAAGATTTTTGAAGAATCAGAAAACAGAATACCTTTACCTCTTTTTGCTTATAAAAATGAACCACGATAGGCAATTGTGTTAGCAAAAGTAGAGTACCAATAAAAACAGTCAAGACAACCAATATTACCACAATGTGGGGCTTAGAACCAGTAACAGGCCATCACCCGTGTGGACAAAGTGTAATCTGTAAATTGACATCAAAATCAAATGAGGTTAATATTGGAACTAATAAGACCTGGCAACAAAGGTATTTTTCAAATTGTAATTCCGAATATTGCATATTTATGATCACCTGTCCCTGCTCGTTAATTTATATAGGCAAGACAAACGGGAAGATCAAAACTAGAATTGCTGAACATAAAAGCTGCATAAAAAATAAAATGTTGGCTGCTCCGATGGTTAAACATTTTGTAGATAACAACCACGGAAATTAAGATTTTAAATGGACGATCCTCATGACTGTGCGAGGCCCCAATCACAATGTGAAAAATAGAGTTCTATTTGCACAAGAACAAAAATTAATCTTTTTAACACAGAGCGACACAAAGGGTCTTAATGAAGCCATTGAATGGCATAATTTAAGGTCAATTATCCTTTTTGCACTATCCTTTGTTGACAATGAGGATCTATAAGGGGTTACCCGAGGGCAAAATTGGTAAACCCGATATTCAAGTGTGTAAGTGACATGGTCAGGCAAGAGCCACTAAAGTGTGACACTCCCCTATACTGTGGGAATACACTGTGGTGTATGGTGCCTATCTCTAAATAACTTCCTGTATAACCTGCTTTTCCAACTTAGTAGTATACATATACAGAATAATGGTCCTTTTTTAGTGTCTCCCATTAAAAGAACATTGCGGTAAGAAACTTGCCCTCCACTGAGAAGAAAAGCTGCAAAATAAATTCAATTCAAATCATTTCTTCTAGCCCAGGATTGACAGTTTAATTTAACTGTAGGTAAGAAACTACAGTAATGTAACTTGGCATCCGTTAAGAATTGCATCCTTCGGGGGAGTGCTGTTGCGCCGAGGCAGGATGGCCGCTTGAGGGTGAAGCTCCGGACTACAAGGGCGCATATCCTTGGATATAACCTTGAAAAATGCATTTGGAACATTTATTGCTGCCGTGGCTGTGAGATTAAACTGCGTTCCACACCCGATCCGACCTTGGGCTCTGGAGACCCTCTGTGAGCCTTCGCCAGCACCACCGACTACATGGCGCTGCAGACGGCTGCTTTGTCTGGGACGGAGCTCCGTGGAGTTCAGATCAGTGGAGCCACCGACCTCCCGCGGCGCAGGAGACCTGTGTGGGGAGGGGCATCAGAGCGCGCGTCCCGAGCCGAACAGCCACGCAACCCGACTGATCTCCTGGCGGGCCTGCAACTACACTGCACCTTCGTGGGCCGGTGCCCAGAGCCTGGGTCCTGTGCTCCCTCTCGAACGGAGCAAGCGGGAGCCGCCGCGGCTGTCCCTCGCTGCTGTGCGGCTGGTCTGCCCTTCTCCCTCGCTCCCCTCCGCCTGTGGTGCTCCGGCCATGGCCTGACATCAAGGTAAGGAGGTAGGGTAGCGGGGAGCAGGCCGTCTTCCACCGGAGCGGGGATCTTACTCCTGCAGCCTGGACTGGCCTGGGGGCCTCTCTTCCCCCGCTAGTGTGCGGATTTGGCGGTGACAGTCGGCTCTCCCACCGCCGCTATCTGAGCCGCGTATTACCTGAGCGCCCCGGGGGGAGCGGCTCGGGGCCTGGGGTCCTCATCAGCCTGGATTCTGTGGGGGCTCCTCTTTCCCCCCTCCCCCACCCCATCATACCCAGTGTACTGACGTCCTACTAAAGGACCAACAATGGAATCCCTGATTAGGCGCTCCCTGGCCCCTGGGGGCCTGGGCTGGGCAGGGACGCCATGACTCCTGTGCACCTCTGGAGACACCCCCACTCGAATCCATGACCACCGGGCCGGCAAGTCCACCTTATGCACCTGTGCAGCAGTGACTTGGATACTCACCACACGCTGTCTTGGGTGAGGGGGTGCCGCCCCTAGGCTTCAGCGCCCACCTTATACTGAGCTGGCCCGGCTGCAGTGGACCACCGGTGCCTTCATCCCCCACCGACTCTGCCCTAGGGGTCGCCCTCCCACTGTTACTGTCACGGGTCTGAGTCCTGCACATTTTGGGATACATATATGGCTTGGCAGGGAGGCTGAAGCGCACCTTTGCTGCAAATTGGACACTGACCCACTGGCCCGTGAAGCTACATTGACCGCGATATTCCTAATATACAGCTGTTGCTGTGGAGCCGCACTTCCTCTGGGGACCCCGGCCCGCCCAGGTTCCCGGTCCTCGAGCCCGAACCACTTGCTTTACGCTTCCTGCTCCACCAGGGGACCTGAGATCAGTGGAGACACCCTGTTACTGGATCTGTTATGGGGTACCCCCTCTAGATTGTAAACCCACCAGGCCGGCTAATCCAACCCTGTGAACCCTACACAGCATTGATCTCTGCACTTGCTATACCTCTCACTTGGTGAGAGGGGACACCGCCCTGGGCCCCAGCACCTGTCTCATACTAAACCGACCCTGCTGTGTTGAAACACCGGTGCCCTTGCTGCCACAGACTCTTCCCCGGGGGGGGGGCCCACTGCTGCCTCCACGAGGGTGGGCCCTGTCCATCGGGGCACGCTCAAATTACTTGGAAAGAAGGGTGGGAGCATAAATTGGACACTGATCCACAGGCCCAGGAAGCTACATAACTGTAGGCCCAAGTATCCCTAATCCACAACTATTATTGTAGAATCTTACTACCTCTGTGTACCTACTCTTATCCGGGGTCCCGGACCCTGTGCCCGGCCTTCAACATGACCAAGGGGGCTGGTGCTGGGAAAAAGCAAAGTTCATTGAACATGTTCGCTAAAACGACATCCAAGCCTGTCCCTGATGACCCCGAGGGGCAACCTACTACCTCTGCCCCATCGGCTTCTGATGACTCGCAGAAGATGCTGGAATATATTCGGGATGGCTTCACTACACTCCATACAAAACTGGACGATATGAATGGGACCATCTCCTCCATAAAAGCCCATATCGAAAAAACGGATGGAAGAGTCGCTGAGGTCGAAACCAGATTGGGAGTTGCCGAAGATGACCTGGGCTCTCTACGCGCTGCAGTCTCCACGCTCACCAACCGGGTGACGGTGGTGGAGAAGAAAAATGACGTTCTCGAATCCCGTTCAAGACGGAACAATTTGCACATTATTGGAATACCCGAGGACAATATTACAGAGCCCATGGACGACTATGTGGAACGCATCCTAATGACACTCCTTGATGCCCCTAAACTCTCCTCGCAATTCGCCATTGAGATAGCACACCGCTCCTTGACTGCAAAACCCAGACCGGGCGCACCACTGCGACCCATTATAGCCAGGATTCTAAACCTCTGGGACTGCAATGCCCTCCTATGAGTGGCCAGGATCAAGGGAGAACTTCTCCTCGGTGCGAATAGGATCCACCTCTACCCTGACTACTCAGTAGCGGTGCAACGGGAATGCCAATCATTTATAGCTGTGAAAAAGAGACTTCGAGACTTAGGAATCAAGTACTCCATGCTGTTTCCCGCAAAATTACGTATTGAACATTCCAACAAAACTTTCTTTTTCACGATCCCGGAGGAGGCCTCCAAGTTCCTCGACGAGCACTTCCCTGGCTGATCCACCGCTGCCACAGGCCCAACCTATTATGGTAAATATTATGTTTGGTTGGGACAACGGTGGGCTGCATTTATGCTCACTCATAATGGTTCTTGGCCATGCACGCCGACTCTGGATGTTCTTTTGGTTACTCCTGTTGGGTTGGCCCTCAGAGCCCCGGCCTTCCTGAGGTGAAGGATCTCACTGTGTTTGACTATTATTAATATCCTACAGTTCCTCTAGAGTTTGGCGCGGGCCGGTCCCCTGCAGGGGAGCCGGTCTTAACGAAATGCTTACAAGTATGATATGTCATGGCTGGAATCTATGGAAATGTATAAACATGTTTCTGGGGCCCACCTGTCTTTACCATAAATCCTCCACTCATGTAACCTAAGCTGAATGCACTTGTTATTCCTAATGTTTTTGCATTATCCTCACCCTCTGCCAGTCCGTCACGCCACGGCTAGGACTGCTAACAGGCCCCCAGGCGCTGATGCCGAGTTGTACGTTGATGTTTTGTTGGGTATTGGGTTTCATTCCTCAAGTTGGGGGAGGGATGTGGGCGGGGGGCGTCTCTCTAATTGGGGGAGGGATGTGAGTGGGGGATGGAGGGGGGAATGTTATGTTTAAAAAGCTCTTGACAACCACCGGTGACGCCACGTACGCTACAGTAGCACATCATGAACACATTGGCAGGGATCCATTTACACTCAGAATGACTATCCAACTTTGGCTTGGTAGTCTCAGTCCAGAATCCCAAACACCACCACCACACAAATGGCGAATAACAACCTGACGTTTATGAGCTGGAATGTCCGCGGCCTGGGCAACTACAAAATGATGCGGCAGATACAACTGCATGCTGAACGCCATGGAGTAAAAATGTTATACCTACAAGAAACCCATGCTCGCTCTGAGCAATGTGAAAGATTTGCTAAAGAATGGGGTCCCCAGAGGTATTACACTAACTACTCCACGCAGAGCCGCGGCACGCTCACTTTAATTCACAGAAGCCTGAAATTTGTGTGTAACCATTCAACTGTTGATCCCCTGGGTAGATATGTATTGACCATCGGCACACTACAACACCAGGAGGTAGCCATCCTGAACATCTATGGCCCGAATGTTGACGATCCCGATTTTCTATCTACACCTAGCCTCGATCCTGGAGAGCTTCCCCCTAGTCCCGATTATATGGGGCAGCAATTTTAATACAATATTAGATGTCGCCCTAGACGGGTCCGGCTCTCGACCTCGCCAACTCTCCAAAGCAGCCTATACCATACTCACTGCGCTCCCTCGTTTGGCACTAGTAGACGCCTGGCGGCTAATGTACCCCGACTCCCGCACGTACTCATTCTATTCCTCAGTCCATGATTCCCACTCTAGAATAGACCGGTGGCTCATAACTGACAGGCTACTTAGGTCCATATCTCACCAGGCTATCCTTCCCAGAACTTAATCAGACCACTCACCAGTACTTATTTCGCTGAACTGGGGCCCGGACGCCGAAAGGACGAGACAATGGAGGTTGGGTCCCCAGGCTCTTCTAGATCAGGTTTTCGCTACTGAAGTTGAATCCTCCATTGAGGAGTTCTTTGAGATTAACGGAGACTCTGTGACAACACATGCCATACTCTGGGAATCCTTTAAAGCATATACAAGAGGTGTCGCCATTTCCAAGGGTTGTGGCATCCTAAAGGGAATCCGGGCAGACATCTCCGATAGTGAATCAACCCTAGCTAATATCGAGACCCAATATGCTCAAGACCACTCCCTGACGACTCTGTCAGCATTAGGCTCGGAACTGGACAAGTTTCGCCGCCTGGCGGAACGAGAGGTCAAATTCCTGGACTCCCCTCGTTCGGTGAGGAAATATGGTGAGGGGGAGCGCCCTGGCCGTATGCTGGCAAGACTGCTCCGTCGTGAGTTCGGAGCTCCCAATATCCCAGCTATATCAAGGGCTGACGGCTCATTGGCCGTCGGCTATCGTTGGCTATCGTTCTACACCTCCCTGTACTCGGTCGATGGCCCCCCTATACCAGAAATCGACTCCTACTTAGTCTCCCCCTCTCAGTCCTATCCGAGGAGGCTGGCTGTTCTCTGGAATGCCCCATCACCACTGATGAGCTCACTGAGGCCATTGAGTCGTTGGCGTCGGGTAAAGCCCTGGCCCGGGCGGGCTCCCCATGGAGTTTTATAAGCAATATAAGTCACTCCTGTTCCCACACCTCCTGGCCCTATGGGAGGAGTCATGTGAAAAGGGTATACTTCCTCCCTCCCTTCGCGAGGCATTAATAACAGTCCTCCTCAATCCTGGCAAGCCCCCTACCCAGTGTGGCTCATACCGTCCCCTCTCATTGATTAACAGTGATTTTAAAATATACGCTAAACTTCTGGCCAACCGCTTAGCCCCGATCATGCCCCACATCATCCACCCTGACCAGGCAGGATTTGTCCCGGGTAGATCCACATCCCTAAATTTAAGAAGACTCTTTAACGTGATCAGGGTTAACCCCACCACACAGGTGGTAGCGGCCACCCTGGACATGCAGAAGGCATTTGACTCGGTGTCCTGGAAATACCTCTGGCGGGTTCTTGAGAAATGCGGATTTGGCCCCAACTTCCACGCCTGGGTTAAGCTACTCTACACAGCCCCCTTACCTAGAGTTCGCACAGAGGATAGGTGCTCCACTCCTTTCCAGATATCTAGAGGGACGCGGCAGGCATGCCCTTTCTCCCCGCTAATCTTCGCCATCGCCATTGAGCCCTTTGGCGACATGATTCGCCAGTCACACTCGCATAGGGGATTACACACAGCAGGTCAATCCGATATAATTTCCCTCTACGCAGATGACGCTCTTCTGTACATCCGCTCTCCGGATACCAACCTTGCCCCTATCCTTGAGGACGTCGTCCGATTTGGTGAATCTCTGGATTGAAGGTTAACTGCTCTAAATCTGTAGTATTCCCCCTTACGAACTCCACACAACCCCCACTGGACTTGGGAGGATTCACCTGGTCTCAATCTAGCATCACTTACCTGGGGGTGGTGGTCTCCCGACACACGTCACAGCTGCGCGAGGACAATTACCAGAGTTATCTGAAGAACCTGGTCACGAAAACTTCCAGCTGGACTAGGCTCCCCATTTCGCTTGCAGGCAGGATTGGAATACTTAAAATGGTGGTATTACCTCAGCTTCTTTATCGTTTTATCAATCTGCCCATATGGTCAGGGGACGCATTCTTCAAATCACTACGTTAAATCTGTAACACCTTCCTCTGGCACTCGGACGCAGTCCGTCTCAAACTCTCTACACTGACAACCCTAAGGAATTAGGGGGGTTTAACGTCCCAGATTTCACTAGATACTAGGTGGTAGCTCAATCCCAATTGTTCCACAATCCATCGTTACCCGCTGGTCAGATGCTGGCTTCCTGACGCGCGATATATACACACAGGACAACTTTATTGAGTGGACTGATCTCCCCCTTCCGTCAAGCGTCGTCTCACAGCGTGGTTACAATACTCCTCCCCCGAAGGACCCTCGAATCGAAATACCCGGACTTCCCCACACTACCTCCTGATGAACCCATAGTTGCTGAACTCTGTTCCTATTCCTCCTTCAGGGGCAAGGTGTCGAGGCTTTACTCCCAATTGCAGGTTAGGGTGGCCCCACCCTTCACTAGATTGAGGCGCAGCTGGGAGGAGAACCTGGAGGTCGAGATCACTGACAAGAGATGGTCCCGAATGTGCGCTCGCACCCATGATGTGTCCTACAACTTGAAATTTAAGCTAATACAATTCAAGGTACTGCAGAGGTATCATCATACACCTAAGAGACTACATCGTATGTTCAGCGAATCCCCACCCTACTGTCCCAGGTGCAGCTCGGATCAAGCAACCTACATTCATAAGCTCTGACACTGCCCATACCTGACTCAATTCTGGTCTGACATCTGCTCCACGTTATCGGATGTATTGGAGCACACCATTACCCCCACCCCACTGCATTGTCTCTTCCATGACTTCCCCCAGATGGGACATGACTCGACGAAACTGGCGGGGCTCTGTATGTTGCTGGCGGTCCGCTGTATATTGTTATGTTGGCTCCGACCCAAGGCACCCACATATGCGCAGTGGCTAAGAACAATTACATGGGCACACGACACGGAAGAAGCCTGGTGTGCAATGCAGCATCCGCACACAAGGCCAAGTGACATCTGGCAAAGGTTTTGTGAGTACATGTCTGCCATGGATTCTCCTTCAAACTCTGTTCATTCTTCTCCAGGTTGTTCCCCATAATGCGACCACTCTGTGATCTTGGTCTCCTTATCTCGAGTGCCATTGCTTTATGTGCGATCTGAATTCCTGCTTTCTTCCATAAGTTGTTCAAGGTATACTGGAAATTATGTATGTGTTTTGTTATTGCTGCTGGAGTCATGTGGCTCCCTGTGTTTTTTTGTGAGTTGTCAAGACAAATAAAAAAAGGTTTAAAAAAAATAAAAATAAAAAAGAATTGCATCCTTCTCGGAATATTTACACCCGCGGACGAATTTCTAGTCCCTTTTTAGTGTTTACTATAGGGCGTAACGTCCAAGAATAGAAATGGAAAAAATAGGATGGTATATGCCGGGTTGAAACGCTGGCTGCACTTTTTTGTCGTCCCTTATCAATGCGGGAGACACCGTACCAAGGAATAGTAACGGATGGATCTGGGATCTTGAAATCATAATAGAGGCAGCAAAGACTTAAAGAAGAAAGCATACCAATAGGTAGGTGGTCCTAATGCATGCTGTAGGAAGCACATAGCTTTAGAATGAGAACGCAGGAAAAACATATGATGGGGCAGTACTTATATAAATATTTGTTCCGTCACAGTTGGAGTCCTTCCGGAATGAGAGAGCGATAGAGCAACCACTCTTAAGGAAGAAGCTGTATACCTGTCTGGAATTTATCAACCCCGGAGGGGGGAGTCCTTTTTGTTTAAGCCCAGAGAGGGGTAAGCAAAATGTTATGGCAATTTTTATATTGGCTAATGATGAATGACAACTAATGAGGTGTCACACTCACTAGGAAAGCAAAAACATCCTGTATTTTTTCTGTGTGTTTTCACGGATAGGTACTGATTCTTGACAGTGCCACATCACCAGAAAGTGGAGTCATAAGCGGGAAGAGACTACACAATAGACCCTTGTTAGGAAACCACCTTTTAAGGTAATAACAGGGAAAGACAGTAAACAATAGCCATTGATAGCGAGAGTCACAATAGCGAGTCCTGAAGTATAACTAATATATGTTTTGATAGGTACACGGAATACCATATGTTTATGGCCCATCCCCTGATTTATTAAGGACGTTTTGGCGATCCAAGGACCAAACCCACAAGCTGGAAAAGGTAATTGGTTACCTATTTCTAAGCATACCAAAAATTGAGGGTATAGGAATTCTAGTATAAAGTACTGTATCCTGATTTTTATTTTTCTTCTATCAGCAGTTATGCCAATCTGAATAAGATAACTACTTCAATAGTGAAGATCAAGTTAATCTTTTAAAGAGGCTGTGTTTTTAAACGGAACGTGACATTACTCCTGAAGAAAAAGTCCCAGAGTGAGGTTTGAGGACTGAAACATGTCGAGTTTAAGAGTCTAGTGATTACAGACTGTCTTAGAAAAGGAATAAAAAATTCATATTGAATATTAGAATATCATTTAGGAAGATGTTCTGTAACACAATTTATTGATTTTGATGCCTGGTGAAGGTATTTTTGTCACGAAGACGAGTTATAGGTCTTTTTTATGTATGTATTGTATGTTTTTATTGAGTGTTTAAAATTGTAATTTAGTATTGAAGACAAATCTAATGGCTTAATTGCTGATAGGTTCTATCTACCACTTCTTATAATTAATGCATCATACTGCCACTTTACATGCCCTACCATATCTGAAGATGGCCACCAGGGGGTGAGCTTAGGAGGATGAGCGTCACTGGCTGGGGGCAGTATTACCCAAAGGACACGTATAGGCTATAGAGGAGACAAGCAGTTTTAGTTTAAAGCTAAACTGCTTTCTTTTTTACCGAGGATTCCCAGTCTAGGGAATATTCATGAGCCTGTGAATCCATGCAAGACCCATGCTGGAGAACAAGAGTTACAGGTAAGTAACTTGTACCTGCTTGTCTCTTTGTGGCCACCAAGAAATCAAGGCAGGTATTTGAACAATCTTAGGCTTTTCGCCTGTTGGCGGACTTCTTGCCCAATAGATGAAAGGCAATCGGATTATTCAGGCTTCTGCAGTCCTTGCATTGATGTATTAGATGATGCACCCTGGTGTGTTTCTCAGACCATGTCAGGATGGTTGGGGACAAGAATGCAAAGGTCAGACACTGCTTTTGGTTTGTGCCTTTTGTCATGAAACACACAAGGATAGAACAAAGGCCAGACACTAAATGCGTTATCAAATTAAGATCAAATCAATTTTAGAATGGATTGTGTCGTCCCTCGTATTCCTCATCTTTGATATATCAAAGTCTGCTTGCTTCAGATTTTTTCATAGGGTCTAGCATCGTGCAGTGTCGAGTCATAGCCCTCGACCGCCTCTGTACTATCCTCGGCCGTGACGTTAGTATATGGAGCATGCGCGGTGACAGTTACCTCAGTTCTGTTTTTTCCGCATGCTAGCGTGCCTTAGCGCTATTTCTAATAAAGTTCATAATTCAACAGTCAGTTCATCATCTATTTGACATGTCCTTGATACCGAAGACCGGTTTTAAGCAGTATGCTGATTGTGGGGCAAACCTTTCCATCACAGTCCTGCAACAATTCTGTCTATGGTGTCTGGGGGTAGACCACAAGTGTGATCATTGTGGCTTGTGCCAGACCATGACGGTCAAGGCCTTGCAGGAAAGGAAGGGGAAACTCGAAGCAGGTAATCTCTCGCCCAGATCCCCCTCCATTACCCGTCTAAAAGAAAATCTTCTTCCGACTAAGGGACGTGTTCCCTGAGACAAAGAGCTCTAGTTATCAGAAGCGCTTGAGATCGACCTCTCAACGCTTATTGTCGTCCTCTCACAAAAAAAGCAAGAAGCAACGCCATAGGTCTTCGTCGACTTCTTCCTCCTCTCCCGATATTGTCCTTTCCGGAAAAAGTCATAGGGCCTCATCACGAGTTGCCCGGTATCCCAGTGGTATTGCCACTGGGATACCGCCCACAGTAATGGCGTTACTGACACCCTGTCCGGCGCTTTCAGCGCTGTATCAAGGGTTGGGCGGTAATGGGTATTCCGCATTGGGTGCAATCGGTCATTTGCGGTGCAATTAGCACGCTCTAATAGCACCCGAAAATGTGTATTTTTCCAGCGCTTTTACCCCCAGCTTGGAGCGTGGAGGTAAATGCTGCCAGACTCCTGTTTGGGCGGACCCTTAAATGTGGCGGTAATAGCGTTACCGCTGCATTTAAGGGCTACCGCCCAACTCGTGATTAGGCCCATAGACTCTTGCGGAATGGGAAGATTTCCACCTGAGAATGCTCGACATTTTAGGAGTGCGGCTGCTCTAAGTGCCCCTCCCAAGGAGTCGAAGAAATCTAGCCACCCCTGTCCATCTAAAAAGACCAGCAGGGAGTCTGATGCATCTCCTTCCCGCGTGCCTAAGAGCCCGGGAACAGTGGTTCCTCGACACAAATTGATGGAGCCTTCCTCGACGCAGAGGGTGAAATCACCTTCTTCCTCCTTGAAGGCAAAAGGTTCAGGGGCTTTAACTCCGGTCTCGAGGCTATCTCCTAAGCTGTCGAAGCTGTTATCAGATTCACCCGAACCATCGAGGCATGTACTTAGGTTAAAGCCATGGAGGCATTCACCGTCCGCTTCTTCGAAGTCGTTGAAGCCCTTGACGCCATCAGTGCATTTAGTGCCTTCAAAGCCTACTAAGACCTCAACTGACTCTACCAAGTCATATAAACCTTTGCCTAGAGCAGATTTCTTTAAATACATGGGTTCTGTCTTTGAGGAAGAGGAAGACCAAGCTCCATTTGGGTATGAATTTGGGACTCGCAATGTACCAGAAGAGCTTATTCCACAGTAATCAAAGATGAGAAATCCTGTTGAAACCCTGAAAGAAACTAGCAGTTGGGAGACTTCACCAGAGATAGATTTTGGAAATCCAGAGGTGGTTGGCTATTCAGACCCATCTTATAGGTCAATGATCAGTGAGGTCTCAAAATATCTTGGATGGTGTCAACCAGCTACAATAATTGAAAAAGATGACCTTACGGATATACTGGACAGTGGACCAGTAAAAAGAGGTGTTACCCTTTTCACACCGATTTGAGAGTTAGAGTGATATAGAATTGTCTGAAGTGGGATTCTATCCCACCAGTTATCAAGTTACTGACAAAAATAAATATAGAACAGCTTTTATAGATCCACCCTTTCTCAACAGACACCCAACACCAGAATGTCGGGTGTTTCAGGATGCAACATCATTATCTAGGGCATTAGCTTATCCTTCTACCCCAGCTGGCAAGGATGATGGAAAGGTTGATGCCATAGGAAAGAGAATGTTCAGTGCAGGTAGTATGGCACCGAAATCTGCTAATGCCACCAGTGCTCTGGCAAAATATATGCATACCCTTTTGGGAGTGGCTGGCAGCGGATCATTTACCCGTGGGGGAAGAGAGGGCTGGAGTTTTTAAATACTATTCAGGATGGTCAGGATGTTATGAGGCAATTGTTACAGTAAAGCCTGAAAGCAGGGCAATGGTTGCCAGTGCCTGGCATGGCTCAGCAAATCAGGTTTTACGTCAGATGTCCAGGCACATTTGCTGGACATGCCCTTTGATGGGACTCAATTGTTCAGTGAAAAAACTGACCGCAGTCTAGAGAAACTGCAGGCTTCAAGAGCAGCAGCTAGGTCTCTGGCGGCTTCAGTAACACAGCCTGAACAACCTTCAGGACAAGGGTGGAGAGGTCATCCTTTTCGCTTTTACTCTTCCATTTCAAGGGGAAGAGGACAATACTCTCGAAGGTCAGAGAAGGGCACCACACGCAGCCAGAGGCAGAGGAGGTAGAACTCCTCACACAACACCCACTGAATTGCCTTTAGCTGTGGCTGTGTCAGCAAAATCCCTTTGGCTCCCTCACCCCCAAATCTGTAGTAGGAGGCAGGCTGTCACAATATCTCCAAACTTGGCAAGGCATAACTTCAGATGTATTGGTGCTACAAATGGTGGCCTACGTTTACTGTCTCCTGTTCATAAAGAAGCCCCCTGATTTCGCCCCAAGAGTCTGATCTTCATTAGATCCAGATCCGCTCCTCCAATAGGAAATTCTCATCCTTTTGGAGAAAGGGTTGGTACTCTCCCTATTTCCTAATACCCAAGAAGTACAGAGGAGTGCGACCCATCTTGGACTTGAGATGCTTAAACAAGTTCCTCAGGAAGGACAAGTTATCAATGTCACTGGGCCTAGTAAGATCGTTATTTTTGTTTCTCCCTTGTTCCCCTCCCTTTGCCTGGTCGCGCTCTGAAACACTTGTGTACGAGCGCGATACAAATAAAATATATCATAATATGGTAACTATTTCGCAGATCTTTCAAGCCATTCGACTCCAGGACTGGTTGGTGTCATTGGACCTTCAGGATGCTTGCCTTCATGTGCCCATCCATCTAAAGTACAGGAAGTACCTGAGGTTCACAGTTGCCTGTTATCAGTTTCGGCTCCTGCCATTCGGGCTCACCTCCGTGCAGAGGGTCTTCAGCAAGCCTAAGGAGGGAAGGAATCCACATCAGGCTCAAAATCGTCTGTCGTACTTGTCACTGCCTCCACAAGCTGGAATTCTCCCTGAACTTCAAGAAGTCCCACTTGACACCTTCTCGGAAGCTTCAATTTATTGGAGCAGTCCTGGATTCAGCCTCTGGAAAAGCCTCGCCACCTGAGTTGAGGTCTCAATACCTCTTGCAGATGGTCCAAAAATGTGAGATTGCTCAACTTCTCCTGGCCTACGACTTCTTAAGATAGCTCAGCCTCATGGCATCCTGCATTTTTCTGATGCCAGAAGCCCGTCTGAGAATGAGATCCCTTCAGTGGGCTCTCAGATCCCAGTGGTCTCAATTCTCTGACAGAATGACAGACCTACTTCAGGTCTCGAACAAGGTTGCCCAGGATCTCCTGTGGTGGGCCTGCCGGGAGAATGACAAGAGACCCCTTTTGACACCCGTAGCCGGAGATTACGATTGTGACGGATGCCTCCCTCACAGGATGGGGAGCTACCATGAAGGATCTTTTAGTCAGCGGACACTGGTCTCAGTCGGAGTCCAGACCGCAAATCAACCTTTTGGATCCGAGGGCAATCAGACTGGCGCTGAGGGCCTTCCTGCCCTCAATATGGGGGAAAAGAGTCCTGATAAAGGCGGACAACACAGTGCCCGTGCACTACCTCAACAAGAGAGGGGTTGTGGGGTCACTCCAACTTGCAGAGAGGCAATGCCGCTCTGGTTCTGCGCACTGTTCTATTGATTTTTATATAGTGCCAACATGTCCGTAGGCCTCAGGGCGCCCACGTGGCTTACAACAAGGTGGTTGGCTTTAAGATTTGAATCACCTCCCTTTTCAAACAGAAAGGCCTACAGGCCTTTTTTTAAACTGTTCAACTGAGTGAAGCTGCCTGAGTGACTGCGGAAGTGCATTCCAAATATTGGATGCTGAAAGTTAAAGCTAGATCCTCCAAACCTTTTAGCAGATAGCGTGGCGGCATCAGAAGATCCTCCTTGTTTGATCTCAATGGTGTTCTTCTAATCCGTGTACTGAGATAAGATGGTAGATCACCAGCCAGGCATTTATAGACCAAACTTGAATTATATCTTGGACGGGGAGCCAGTGCAGCCCTTGTCGGGCACAAGTAATGTATTCTCTGCGCTTCAGGCCACAAACAGCCCTAACTGCCCCATTCTGAATAACTTGGAATTTTGTTACATTTGCTTGTGATGTCTCTACCAACAATCTATTACAATAATCCGACTTTGTATTAATTGTGACTGTTGCCATTAGAGCTCTATTTTTCTCTGATAATATGGGCATATCCGACAGAGGAGTTGTCATATAAGCACAGCTGGAGCTCAAATGGGAGACATGTTTTTTAATGTTCATTTTGGATAAAAAAAATACCCAGTGTTTATACATAATCGGAAACCCGAATCGTCGTACCCTCAATCACGAAGACCTCATATTGTGGGTCAAGTTTTTTCAATTTGGCATCTGTGCCCCAAGATCAGTATTTCTGTTTTTTTTATCATTTAGGGCAAGGAAATTCAAAAACCTCACTTACTCTTGCTAAATCCTCATTTTATGATCCAGATAGTTCCACAATGATCTGGATGTCATCCGCATAATTTGCACATTTTACACCCAAACCCGTCTAGGAGATCAAACAAAGGTTTGGAGTAGACTTTATACAACAATGGTGACAGGCAGGAGACCTGCGGGACACCACAGCTGAGTTGAGCCTGCTGTGATTGAGAGTTCTATTTTGCAAATCTTGCCTTCCTTGGTCCAAGAAAGGATTTAAACCATTTTGCAGCTAGCCTTGAGCAGCAACCTACATTGATCATCCTGTCTGCCAACAACCTGTGATTAACCAGATCAAAGGCGGCGGACAGTTCGAGCAATAACAGCATTGCCTTTATGCGATTTGTAAGAAAGTTCAGCCTCTCTCCTTAGGACAGAAAAGTGTACTGCCAATAATATCATTATTTAATTCAACACATAAATAATGTTTAGTGCTAATCTCTATCACACAGGGCTCTGTTCCGATTTATATTAATTATCCAACATGGTGCATTTTGTCTGATATCCGGACTACATGGTAGAGTAAATTAAAGAATGGATTTAGCAAGAGCGAACTGTTACAATCTTGCTAATGTAATTAGTCTGCGAAGTGACTAGATAAACTCATCCCAACCCAAAATGGCGGCAACGTGATGACGCGATCGCGCACGACGAGTGCAATCGCGTCATCACGTTACTATAAATACGCTGCCATTTTGGATAACAAGCGGTTATCATGCCGCGTCCACTACAAACTCTAAAGGGAAACCCATTAGTGAAGGATTCGATTCACCCATAAGGTAAGCCCAATGCAAGACACTTTGGCTATACTAGATCTGCTGCTAATATTTAGGAGCAGCATAAGTTAAGAAGCCCAATTAGGAGACAGACAGAGCTAAACTTTCCGCATTTATGTTTTTAGATGGTTGTATATCAGTCATTGAAGAGGTACATTACCAGGACAACATTTTGTATCCAAATGGTTCAAACAAATAAGATTGCTTCAAAACGAATGCTAAATTATGCTGCAGGGATCTCACGGTTACAAAATGTTCCAAATGAGTCCAGACACTGGACAACTGCTAAATGTGAAAATATATTAAGCAAATGAATAAGCTCTTTCACTTTAAAATAAAATATAACATTTCCTTTTAGGAATTAGTCAGAAATCTGACAGCTACCCTCCTGAAGAAACGCTTAAACAAATAAGAGAGGAAACACGTGTCGAGGGATTAATTATTTTTTCAAATCTGTAATAGTGTCCAATGAGAGACTCTTTATTGTTTTTGCTTTCTGCTGTTTGATATTAAGCCCATCCATACTAAGGGCCATTGAGTGATATGATCAATTAAAACCAAGAGTGGCGCAACCTATCGTATCTTATCCTTCTTTTTCTCTGGTGCCTTATTAGAACTGCCTGTGATATTCACCTGATGTTTTATTTTTTGGATGAATCAATCGGGAATTTTTTGACACCATGAGTTATCAGTAATCACGTGTGTATCAGTGGTTATTCCCATGTTCATTGAGGATTGTAAACAGTTCTCTGAAGCTAGATTTAGCTCCCATGATCCGGTCCTCCAGTGTTTTCTCTTTTGCTTTAGAGATGGTTGCCTGGTAACTTTTCACTGCCACCTTATAGGTTGTAAGAATAGAGTCTGGATGATTTTTCCTCCAACTCCTCTCAGGCATGCGTTTCAACTTTCTGGCTACTATAACATTGGTAGAGAACCATTTATTTTAAATTGTATTCTTTTTTAAAATGAACTGCAAAGGTGCCAATATTTCAGAAGCCCTATTAGTGATAGTACGGAACTGATCAGTAAGAGGTTGCAGGGAAATATTCTCTTCAAGAGAAGGTAACTGGGGGGTAACATTAGATTTAAACGCCTCATGTGAGACTTTTCTAGTACTTCTTAAGAGGATGGATTTAGTGCTCCTTCGGCTGTTTTTCTATTTGTTGATGTTATGGAGAACAGCCTTGCCAAAGGGACGACCAAGTTGCCGCTCTGCAGATGTCCTGGACCTGCACCCCTCTTTCCAGAGCCGAACAAGCAGCTACTCCTCTACTGGAATGCACCCTCAAGCCTTTCGGGCAAGTCTTTCCCTGCTAGTGAGTAGCATTCAGTAATGCACATAACTATCCATTGTGAAATGCTTTGCTTCGTTACCGCCAAACCTAATCTCTGTCCTGCATATCCTACAAAACGGTGGTCATCCTGGCAAACATTAGCTGTTTGTGAAATGTAGTAACTAACACCCTTCTATGGTCTAGCTGATGAAGCCTATTCTCTTCTTTTGTTGGATGAGGCGGTGCATAAACAGTCGGTAAGACTATTTGTTGTGCTAGGTGAAATTCTGACACTACTTTCGGAAGAAAAGATAAATGCACTCTTAACATTACCTTGTCCTTAAAGGATGTAAAAGGTGGTTTTGAAGACAGGGCCTGCAGTTCGATTCAACAAATACAAATTATTAGCACCCACCTCCTAAGACAAACTGCTTTGGGAGTGTATCAAAGATGAGGAATACGTGGGAGGACACAATCCATTCGAAGAACAAGTTACTTACCAGTGGCAACGTTCTTTAGACTGGATGTTGCTCCCACGTATTCCTCATCGCCCTACCATCCTTCCCCTCTTGCTTGCCAAGAATTTCCATGTTTTACACCTTCCTTTCTCGCAACGACAAGCACGTCTCCATCTGTGCCAAGGAATGCAGTATAGGGGGAAAAACTTGAACTGAGGTAGCCGCGCATGCTTCATATACCAGCGTCGACGTCATGGCCGAGAACAGTACGGAGTCCATCGGGGCCATGACTCGGTTCTTCTAGATGGATCCTGATTTGGTGTCCCACAAGAACTGTAATGGAATGTATGCCTTCCAACCACCCAGGTCTCACTTATTCTTATTTATTTATTTTTACTTGTGTAAAGCACGTAAACCGGGAGGCATCAAGGCGCTGTTTCACGACCAGTTTCTCACAGGGTGGCTTCACAGGATTAAGGGGGGGGCATTACAGACATGTAAAAGGTTTAACAATGTTACTCGCTCAGGTCCATTGTTTAGGAGAACAGCAACGTTTGTAGGGATTTTCTGAAGGCTCAGTATAGTTCTTCCGTATGTAGGGCCTGTGGGAGGGCGTTCCATTGCTTGGCTGCTGGCGTAGGGAAGCTAGAGCCTCCTCCTTGGACTTGATTGAATTTAGGAATTGCGAAGCGGTGTACGTGCATTGACCTGGCTGGTTTGATTGATTTGGCTTTTGGAATGTATGGGGTTATCTGAATTTTGTTGATGTTTTGTTGGGAGGTACTGCAAAGAGGACATTACAATAGTCTAGTCTGGCCCCTATTACAACCTGCGCAATGGTGAGGCAGCTGGAGGATGTCAGGAATTGTCTGGCAGCATTGATGCGCTTGGTTGTGTAGACAGATGAGGCAATGGAATTCCCTTTACACGTCAGGCAAAGAGTGGCGTCCAGATGGAACCCAAATGTTCTTACTCTGGTACAAACCAGGATCAGATTTCCATCGATGGTGAAGGAAATTGAGAGTGGAGCTTCTACAGTGTTGCTGGTGATCCTACCAGTAGGATATCCGTCTTGTGGTCATTGAGGCACAAGTGGTTTGTGGCCATCCAAGCCTGGATTGTCGAATAGATTTTGTTGATTGCAAGGGTGCCATTGTCATAGATGGCAGTCAAGGGGAGGAGGATCTGGGTGTTGTAGGCATAATTAGTGTGCAAGATGCCGATGGAGTCCAGGAGGTTGTAAACCGCTTTGGTGAAAATGTTAATAGACTGGGGGGGATGCCTTAGGGGACCCCACAGGGAATGGGAGCGGGAGGGACACTGGCTGTGTCTGAGAAGACTCTCATTGATCTTCCTTCAAGAAAGGGGGCCACCCAGGTGGTGCCTTTTTGGAAGAAGTTGGCAGCTGCTGTAAGGTGGTGGCAGAGTAGATTGTGATCCACTAAGTCAAAATCAGCGGATAGGTCAAGGAGTAGAAGTGCAGGTTTTCCCTCGTCTCTAAGATTGTCAAGTTTTTTTCAGGTCTAGTAGTGTTGATTCAGTGCCATGTCCTGGCCTGAAACCTGATTGTTGTGAGCCTCGGATGTGGTTGGTCTCCAGGAAGTCTTGTATTTGGATGTAGATGGCCCTATCCAATATCTTTGGCAGGAAAGGGACTGTGGTGATTGGGCGGTAGTTGTTAGGTACTGCAGGATCAAGTGATGGTTTCGTCAGTAATGGGAGGACCCAGGATTCTTAAAGGTTAGCAGGCACCATGCTAGATGTGAAGGTGTGGATGAACCTCGTGATGAAGGGTACTAGGTATTAAGTACAGTCTCAATGATAGTGGCTGGACAGATGTGCCCCTTGCATCTTGAGGGCTTTATACTTTTTAGGATGCAGGCGGTATCACTTTAGTGATTTTCTTTAAATTCAAAGGTCGGGCGTGATGGTTATGGGAGAGGGAGAAGGTGTGGTGGGTACTGGTAATTTTGATATTTGCCTGCTTGAGAGCTATTCTCTCCTTAACGTGGTGATTTTTGAGGACATGGCGTCCTGAATGTTGGAGCACCACATCCCATCTTTGATAGTGGATGGTGAGGTGAAGGAGGGAGGGACGGAGGGAGGGGGTTGAAGATGTTTCCTGCTCCCAGGGAATTTAGAAGATTTCTTGGGAGTTGGACTTGGCATTCAGGATTCTGGAGATGAAGGCCGCAGATTTAGCTGCTATGATGGCCTGCTTGTATTCTCTTGCAATTTTGTTGAATGGGGCTTTAGATGATATAGTTGGGGCCTTTTTCCAGGTTGCTTCCGTTAGGAATTTTTCGGTGCGTAGGGCTTGGAGCTCTGGAGTAAAGCAAGATTGGATATGCCTTGCTGGTTTCGCCTTGCATGGAGCTAGTGGGGCAACAGTATTGACCGCCCTTTGCAGCGTGTTCGTGTATAGGTTAGCTAGGACCCTGGGATCATCTGAGAGGATGTGTTCTAGTTGGGCGGTGTGAGGTGAGGGGATATTGAGACTTTGGTCATATGCTGGGCGATGCAGGACCAGGTTGGTGGCAGGGCAGGATGTGCATGGCTTAGCAGTTTAGTGGGGGAGGGGGGGTAAAGGTAAGGATGCAGTGATCCGACTATGGACATGGTGAGTTGGACGATCTAGTGATCTGGCTGTTGAGATCTGCTACTCAGTGCAGTGTCCGGCCTTTGATATGGGTGGGGGGGGCTCTTATGCAGTGCCTAAAACCAATGACTGAGAGTGCTTTGGCCGCTAATTGATTTGTTATTTATTATGTGCCTGTACCCAAGTGTTTCAAGGCGCAACCAGGCAAGGGAATGGGAACAGTGTGACAAGACCAACGATCTTAATAGGCCCAGTGTCGTTTTGATCGTTCAAGTGCACAACAAGAAGTGCAGGGGAGAGGGGTACAGGGGGAAGTGCACCCAAGGCAACAGTGCTCTGAGTTAAGTGTAAGGCAGGCTGGGGCTTCAAGGTGCAGTCCCAGCCCGGTAGTGCAGAGGTGGCCAGGCGTAGTGCAAGGTGGGCCAGGCTGCAACTGCCGGAGGACTGATCAGAAGGGGGTTGAGGGGGTTGGTGCCCAGCAGGACTCGGAGGACACCAGGTAGCCAGTCAAAAGAAGGGAGAGCAGGGGCAGGTTAGCAGGGGAGAGGGAGCGAGAAAGATGAGGCAAAAAGAAAGGTCTTGAGGAGCTTCTGGAACTTAAGGAGATCTGGCTCACTACGGAGAGATGCAGGGAGGCCCTTCCAGAGGGATGCACCTGCAGAGGAGAGTGATCTACCCCTTCCCTTCCCCCACTCTCTACTTGGAGAAGCAGCTGGCACGCAGAGAGTAAGAGGAGGAAGAGCGGAGTGCTCTAGATGGAAGGTATTTGGGAAGAGAGAGTTGAAGATGGCGAGGGCTGCGGTTCCAGAAAGCCTTGTGGATGATGCATAGAGTCTTGAACTTGGTCTTTGCAGCCACCGGGAGCCAGTGGAGGGATTTCAGGGCTGCAGAGTTGCGGTCCCTGGGCTTGAGGCCAAGGATCAGTCTTGCGGTCCTGTTCTGGATAGGTTGGAGGGGGCGAAGAGTGGAGTTAGGCAGATTGAGAAAGAGGCTGTTGCAGTTCTCCAGCCTAGAGCGAACCAGAGCTCTAGAGACAGTGAGCTTTTGGGGGAAGGTGAAAAAAGGGAGAATACCTCAGAGGAGGTGCAGTTGGAAATGGACCTTCTTTGCAAGGTCCATGATGCGAGGAAAGAAGGAGAGAGTAGAGTCAAAGATGACACCAAGGTTTTTTGCCTCAAAAGAGGGTGAGGGAAGAGGCCCCACAGAGGATGGCCATAGAGAGGAAAAGGGGTCCCAATGAGAAGGATCTCTGTCTTACTGGCATTAAGGCAGGGATTGTTGGAGGCATGCCATACCTGAATAGTAGATAGACAATCAGGAATGAGCTAGGAGGAGGGGGCCGCCGAGCGTACCCTGAAGGAGAGCTGCGTGTCATCTGCATAACACTAAAGTAAGAGGAAAAGGTGGAGATCAGGAGAGCCAAAGGGGCCAGATAGACATTGAAGAGCCAGGGTGAGAGGATAAAGCCCTGGGGAACACCACATGTGAGAGAGAGGTGGTGGAGAAAAAGGGTCCAAGCTGGAACTGGGAGGGTCTGTGCAAGAGGAAGGAGTTCAGCCACATCAGGGCCTGATCTGTGATGCCATGGTCTTGCGGAGTCAATTAATCAGGATGGCATGCTTGACCCAGTCAAAAGCAGAGGACAGGTCAATGAGGACAGAGGGAGAGATGCAGTCAAGGTTGGAGAGCAGATCTTCACGGGTGTTCAGGAGAGCAGTTTCCGTGCCTCTGGCTGCTCTGAAGCCAGACTAATGGTCATGGAGACAAACCGCAGATTCAGTATGGAGGGTATGCTTGGAGAAATCCAACTTCTCCAGAAGTTTGCACAGGAAAGGAGTGACGGAGATTGGGCGCTAGTTTGCCGGACAGGAGGGGTCGGCAGAAGGCTTTTTTAGTAAAGGGTGTACAAAGGAGTGCTTGAGAATAGAGGAGAAAGATCCAGTGTGATTACAGAAATCGGCCAAGGCCGAAGCTAAAGCAACACTGTTGTCTTTAATAGTTCTGGAGGAGCAGGGGGACACTTGTTTGGATGACATTTTCATAGGCCGGAACTTGTCTAGAAACATCATCGGGTGTTACAGGAGAGAGGGAGGAGCGAAGGAGAGAAGAGGAGGGTGTCGGAGAGGGGGCCTAAGAGAGGTAGATGGAGGGAGAGAGAAGAAGAGAGGGAGGACAGGATGTCCTGGGTTTTAGTGGTGTAGTCACAAGCCATGCAGAGAGCCTGGGTGGTGGTAGAAGAGGTGGAAACTGCAGTAGGATTGGCCAGCTCCTTGCAGATCTTGAAATATGTGGCCGTGTTCTTAGAGCCTGTGGAGATGCAGGCTTGAATATGGACCGTCTTGAAGAAGATAGAGAGTCTGTATTCCCTTTGGAGCAGGCAGCAGACCAGTTTGTCACAGGGTGCATCTGAAACTCCCCACTTCCGCTCGTGCGGCTAGATTTGAGTCATACCAAGAGTTGCACTTGGTGGTAGGCTTCAGGTGGATCCTCATGACGGGGGCAAGGATATCATGAGTGTTAAAGATAGGAAGGTGCAGGTTGGGAAGGGCTGTGTCTGAGGGAGTCAGCCGCAGGGGTAGAGTGGGGGAGAGAAAGGCAGCCGTTGATACTCTTCATAGGTCGAATGACCGTGAAAGAAGGTGGCAGTGCTGGGTCGAACTTTGCCAAGGGGACGGGAAGCTTCAAATGAGAGAAAAGAAGAAAGTGGTCAGTCCAGGAGAGTGGAGTAGTAAGAGGATTAGAGAGGGGGATGTCTGAGGAGATAGTTGCATAGGTTGAGGAAGAGCCCAGAGGAGGGGTCTGGGGCATCGAGGAGGAGGAGAAGCTGAGAGTTGGAGAAAAGGAGATAGCAGGTGAGGTCAGCCCATTCAGAGAGGAAGAGATGGCCATGGTCAAAGAAAGGCCAGGAGAGATGAAGAGCCTGCAGGATAGGCATTCAAAGGAGGAATAGGTTTGAATGGGGATAATCTAAGCATGGATCCACTCAGGAAACTCCAACTCCCTGTTGTGTCTGGGCTTGGAGAGAAACTTGTAGCCACCAGGGATGAACGTGTCAAAACCCGTGACAGAGCTAACCTTGAACCATGTCTTGGTGAGAGCAAGAACATCTAGGTCCAGGAGGTGGCAGATGTCAGAAAAGTGTTTGACAGCAGAGCAAGAGTTGAGAGTAGCTACGTGGAGCAGGTTGCCACTTTTGAAAGACATCCGGGCAGGGGTACAGGAGAGAGGACTACCCATAAGAAGTGGCAGAGAGGTGGAGGGAGGGGTGGCAGAGGATCCAGAGAGGTGTAGATGGCACTGGGGCCAGGGAGGTGGCAAGGGAGCCAGAGAAGAGGTAGAAGGCAAAGGGGCACCAGATGGTGGCAGAGAGGTAGTAGGGGGCGGGGGAGCCGGAGGAGGTCCCAGACGGGCCTGAGAAGGTGGTAGGTGGCAAGGGAGCCAGAGAGGAAGGAGGAGGTGGCAGAGGAGCCAGATGAGTGGTACAAGGACTATCAGGAGAAGGAAGGCAGTTGATAAGGCAAGGGAGACACCTATCAAATAGTAGGAGATTGGGCTGAGGGCCCTGGACCATGACAGTCCGATTCAGATAGACATTAATGAGGACTTTGCAGGCCAGCGTGGAGGTCTGAGGGATTGTTGAGACCTAGGTTTAAGTACCCTAGTAGGATAGTTCTGGTTGCAGGTTTGATGTTATTTCCGATGATGTGGATGAGGTTCTCTTCAAAGGTGGCAGTAGGAACAGGCGGGCGGCAAATCACATGGACTGCTAGCGAGTCGTCAGGGCTGGGGGAAAGTTAGACAAAGTAGCTTGCAGTTGCCTTCCATTGCAATGTTAGTGTGTCTTATCTGCAAGGATTCCTTGAAGATTAGTGTGATGCCTCTTCCCCTGGCGTCAGTCCTGTCGCTTCTGAGGATAGTGGAAAGGCTAGAGACAGGGTAGGTTCAGAGGCTTCGTGTAGCCACGTTTCCGTAATGGCCAACATGTCCAGGTCCTGGTAGGTGATGAGGTCATTTACATCCAGAGCAAGGGCTGGAATGGACCTGGCGTTAATGAGAGTAGCTTTAAGGCGTAGTAGGGCTAGTGGAGCATAACATTTGGAGGAGCTGGTCTGGTGCTCTGAAGGAGTTGTGCTAGCAGCAAGCCTGCTGCTGTTTATTTTTATTTGTTTATTTTATTTTTATTTTATTTATTTGTATCACGCCGGTCACCCTCAGGCATCAGGGCATCACATAAAGACACATAATACAACAAGTAGACTAACATGGAGACGGGACAATATGTAGATGGTAGTGTTGTTCTGCAGTTATTTGAAGAGGAGGATTTTCAGCTTTTTCCTGAAGCACAAAAGGTTGGTTTCTAGATTTTCATCATGAGTGGGCTTCGGTTTCCCCCGGGATTCCTAGGTAAAGTGCTGCTAGGGGTCTCTTTCCTGTGGAGCAACTTGGAGTAAGTGCTCCTTAAGTTGCTGACTGGCTGCTGCATAGTGGTTAGATGGGCGTTAGGAGGCCTGTGTCTTAGTCTGGGCTTGCTTAAAGGATGTTGTGCAGCGGTAATGTGGCACGTCAATGCCCCTAACTTGGTGTTCCTGGCTAGGAGAGTCTCTGGTAGGCACTGCAGAGTCATCATAGTTGTTTTGAGACTGAGCCTAGTATTTCTGGAGTGAGTGGGTACTGGTGCAGAGTACACTTTCTGCAGAGCGTGTTGGGCTGCGGGCAGGAAACATAACAGAGGGTGCCTGGAGAGTCTGCTGTCCTGGCTGGCCCCAGGGAGGGGGGAGTGTCCATTCTGGTGCAACGAGCAGCAGTGCATGAATTATTGCGCATCGTTTTCATTAGGCTGCAGCGTGCGCGGTAGATGCGCCTTTGTAGAGTCCAGGTGGGTTGGAGATCGCCTGGGATCGTGGATGTGAGGCAGAGTCTGGGGAGGGCAGCAAACAGGTGTTTGCCTCACTGGGGGTCGGGATTGTGGATCGGGAGGCACAGACTTATGCGGACCATTAGTTGAAGGTCAGGTGAGCACAGTGGTATCGCCATGGGCTAAGCGGCAGTAGCCATATATGACCACCTCTCTGTAACTTTTATACAGTATGGGAGGGTCGGGTTGAGCTGATCCGGATTGCGGAGGTGGGGGGGTGGGGAGAGAGTAAGGGCGAGAGCTTGATTGGGTAAGGTGCAGGGGTGAGGGTGTGGTATGCAAGCAGTAGAGTATAGTCGGCTGACAGTAGGGTTGTGCAAATCGTAACTTAAGCCGCAGGATAGCACTAAGTCATCGGGCTAACCTTTGGTATCGTGAAGCTCAGAGTACTTGCGGCATACGCGGCTCACAGTAGAGGGCTCCTGGAGCCTTGTTGATCAGCCTTTGGGATCGGCCTGCATCGCCTGCCAGCTTGATGTGTCCCTCCTCATTTGTTCATCTTCCACCTAATCGAGATGCAGATTTTTCAGGATAGCAACACCAGGCAGGTTGCTGATGTACACGCGGTGGTAGCCTGCTTCATTATGGAAGAAAATTGTTTCATCTAGCACCGGGCCTCTTGGGGGTTTCATGGTGGGCTGAGGCTGTGCAGGCAGGGTACATGTAGTGGCAGAGAGCTCGTGGGGCCTTGTCCTCTCTCCCTCTCATGCACTTGTATTCATCACCCTGATGTTCTTGCCTTACATTGTCTTTTCTACTTTTTCTCGTTCCCCTCCTCCCACTGTCTATTTCCTTTCCCTCTCTCGCTCCTCGGTTTCTCTGTCTCACATCTACTCCTTACTCTTACTCTCTACACTACTGTCAACTCCCACTACTCATCACTACTCTCCACCCCTACTGCTCTGCACTCCTGCAACTCTCCACTACTCCCCTACACTCCTGCAACTCTCCGCTACTCCCCTTTACACTATGCTCCATCCCTCCTTCTTTCATACTCGCCTTCCTCTCACTTCACTCTGTCACCTTTCCCACTTAATCTTACTACCCTACACTCCCACATAATCTCACTCACTTACTTACTCACCATACACTCACTTTCACCAACCAATACCTTTAATACTTTGTTAGTCTCTTCCATGCTCTGCTCGAGTGTCCTTCTACTGCCTCATCTATAGGTTACGCCTCCTCGACCTCAATCTAACAACCCACACTTCTGCCGTTCTTCCCATCCCTTTTTATCCTCTTCCTCCCCCTTCCTTTGGCTCCGGTGCTTAGGTGGTTCCCCAGGTCAATCCCCAGAGATGGTCTTACAGAAATGGGAAGCCATAAAGCGCCTTTTAAGCTCTGCCTCCTTTCCAAATGTAGGTCCACTGGTGTTTCGCCATGGCAGCCTGCTACAACCAATGTCAATTTTAGAGTTCATATTCATGGCAGATGATTGTCCTGATTGCTGTTCTGCCATGAGCAACATTCCGCTGACTTGATTTTCGGCTCTGTCTCTGATGGGTCGTATGTTCTGTCCTCGCTTGCGATGATTCCTGAATTCAGTAGGCCGAATAGGGAAGAGAGAAAACCCGGCCAGCATGTTGTACAGACAGGTATGGGATAATCAAAAGTGGTACTTCTCACGTTCATCCAGACACATAAAGGAGTGAACATAGACTTGGGCCATCTCAACTCCATCACCCCTCCACTGGGGCAAGAGTGTCTTTGGTAAACACCTTGGTAGGCCTTCTGCCCCAGGTTGAGAGGAGTTCCAATTCCCACTTCATTGGGTCAGGTTGCTGACCCTGCCATAAGTAGTTGGTTGTCCATTGTTGGGTTTCTGGAGTCAACTTGCATACTAATTTTGACAACCCTGTTGATCGTAGCATTTCCACATGGGAGTTGAGTCCTTGTGCGGCATCCATCACTCTCTGAGTTTGGAGGTAAAACCTACGTTGGACATTCCTTTTGAAGTCTTCCTGGTTGTATACGAATTGATCGTGCCCGAATTGCTCACGGGAGAATTGGCCGCGGGAGAATTGACAGAATATAAAAGGTCAATTTGGACATATATGCGGGGGGAAAGCCCCGCAACCCCCCACCCAAAGAAATTAACTCATTATTTACCCAAACCAAATATATATATATTTCTGAGGCTTGTGGAATCTGCTTAGATCACATGCTGTGCATAGGCTGACATCTAGTGGAAGCTGCGAAGTATTACAGTTTGTTTTTCGAAACTTGAAAATGGGCGTCGACACAGGGCGTGCCAGTAATACTATCCCTAGTGTGACGTCCACTGTACCCAAGATCCCTCACGTGTCTAGGATCCTCAGATTGTTTTTTTCCGCCATACTGGTCGGAAGCATTTTGCGGAGACCCCTGGCCTTAGCCATACTTTTGCTAAAATATTTAAAATATTAATTTATTGACATCCTTCCCCATCCCAACGTCTAACTTCGACACTCGACGCCGGCTGGAGAAGAAATAGACCGTCGGCTGCTGCACGATGGATTTGGGCCTCGGAAGGCGTCTGGCCTCGGCCTGGCCCTTGGAAGGCCTCTGGCCTCGGCCCTGCAAGTAGGGAGAGTGGGGGGTTGTACATACTCTACACTCTTGGTATATAGGTACACCTTATACATTTCCTACACTTAACAACCCGCTGCCTCAAGGTGCGTATGGAGGGTACCCCTTTTCAATTCTGCCCCAAGTGCAATCGCAAATACCCTTGGGTCGACAGGCACGCCACGTGCAATCTCTGCTTGCCGAGGGACCACCCCGAAGCGAACTGCAGAGCGTGTAGTAGGTTTAAACCTAAGACACTTTAGGACCGTTTGACGAAGCATTGGGCCCACCACGCCAGGCAGGCGGCCATGGCAGCGGAGGGCGCCTTCAGCGACGGCAGCGACGCCGTACTTTTGGACGGTGAGGGCATTACGGCGTCGAAAGACAGCCGAGCGCAAGTCCCCGACCTCGGAAGGTCGTCCGGCAGGGCGGCTATGGGGAAGACCCCCGGCGACACAAGCGCTTCACACACTACACACACTAAACACACGAAGTCCAACCGAGACTCGACGACGTCGAGTTCTCGAAAGAGGCACAAACAGAACGGTCCGATTCGGGGTCCTCTGGGCGCTCTCGATCGAGATCGTCGCATGACTCCAGGCAATCATCCACTCTTGCCAAGAGTGCCTCGCTCCCTAGGCTAACAGAAGTTCGATCGTCGGAAGACGAAGACGACTTCCACCGCCAGGCCGCGCTCCAGGAGTCGGAGCCCGCAGTCAAAATCAGCGAGGCCCCACGCTCGAAGGACAGGGGCCCCACCCCCGATCCTCGACGCCAGGCGTCAAAAACCTCCGGAGCCACTAAAGGACAGGGAAAACATTTTTCCGCTCACGGGGAGGGGGGAAAGCAGAAGAAGAAGCAGCCTGTGCACTCTTCCACACCTGTGAAACACACCACTCCCCCTAAACAGACAGACAAAACCAGGTCTGCTGATATGTCTAAAACCAGCAAATCTACTCAAGATAAATCCCATAGACTTGCTGAGAGAGTCATTCCCAGTTCTAGAAAATGGTCGAGTGAAGACATAGATAGGGTCATGTCAAGGATGTCTTCTTTGGCTGATTTTTACGATAAAAATCCAGAACATTTCCTCTCGTATGATCCACAAGGGGCGACACCCTCAGGCTCTAATGATCCTATCCCTCCCGAGTAGGAAGCCCCGGTTTGAAACACCGATGAGGTCAGAGCTTCCTTTGGTGAGGACCAAGAATTTGGCATGGTAGAAGAGCAAACCGGGACGGGCTACTATGGGGATGATGAGGACCAGGAAGAGGAAGACCCGGAAACATACAGAGTAGATTCCCCGGTAGAGAACGAAGCCCCGGTTACCGACTCCCCTGTTGATAACCAACCCCTCCTAAACGAGGTTCTCGCAGGCGCAGCAGAACATTTCCATATTGACACCCACGGTGTCCAGGAGGAGAGGGACTTCCCAGAAGAGTTAGTGGGAGAAAGGAGGCCTGTTGCCCAGACCACATCCCTATCCTTAAGTCCATTCAGCGAAGAATAGACCCGTCCCTGGTGAACCCAACCCTCACCAGAGCAGTCAATCCCAGGGTTGAAAAACTTTTCAGGGCAGCCCAGTCTGACCCTCTCCATATAAGAGGACATCTGAAGCCAGACTCCCTAGTTGTCACTAACACTCGTAAGAGGGCTGGAACACCCTTGTCATCGTCCGAAGCTCCTCCCGACAAGGAGAGCAAAAAACTATACGGTTTCGGCAGGAAAGTAGCCTCAACGTCCGCCTATCAAGCAAGGATTGCAAACTCCACCACCCTGTTGGCCAGCTACAACTGCCATCAGTGGGAAGAAGTCGCGGCACTCATAGCCTCTGCTCCTGAACCTTTAAAGGGCCAGTTAGCTTGGATTTCTGCACAGGGTAGAGCCGTGTCTGGTTGCATTTTGAAAGCAACCTTCGACGCCGCGGACAACGCAGGCAGATTGATAGCAGAAGGCACTGTTAACAAGAGACATGCGTGGTTACGGCAGTCTGGTTTTAAGGCAGAAACCCAGGCATCATTGTTGGCCAAACCGGTGGAAGCCGATCTGTTGTTTGGTAAGTCGGTCGAGGACGCGCTGAAGAATGCCAAGAACGAATACGAGACACTCGAGTCCCTTGGCCAGCTAACCAATAAACCCCCTAACCAGAGAGGGAATAGTAATTTTCGTCGCCCACGCAGCCAAAATTCCCAAAGAAGATCAAACTATTCCCAGGGGCAGGGTACACAGTGGAACAACAGCCAACAGTCTACCCAGGGTTACGGCAGGGGTAATAGGAGAGGATGTGGTAAAGGCAGAGTCAGCCCCAGCAAGGGAGGCGGCACGCCTCCACCAAAGCAGTGATGCTCAGTTCAGGGTCCCTTCTCAGGCAACCCCAGTAGGGGGACGCATTTCCAACTTCACCCAGGTTTGGGAAGGGATCACATCAGACAGATGGGTGCTGTCAACAGTATCCGCAGGGTACTGTATAGAACTACTGCAGCGTCCCCGGAACCATCCTCCACGACAAAGAGTACACTCTTTAGAACATCAGAAGATCATCCTCGAGGAGATCGCCAATCTGCTAGCAAAGGACGCGATAGAACTCGTCCCGGGACACCAGGTAAACAAGGGTATTTATTCAACTTACTTCCTTGTGCCAAAAAAAGACAAGTATGTCAAGCCCCAAAAGTTTCGAATGACTACGCTACAAGAGGTAATCCCCCTCCTAAAAAAGGGGGATTACATGGCAACCTTGGATATAAAAGATGCCTATTTTCATATTTCCATGTTCCCAGCGCACAGAAGGTACTTGCGCTTCAAGGTGGACTGTCGGCACTACCAGTTCAAGGTACTGCCCTTCGGGATAGCTTTGGCACCAAGGGTATTCACCAAGGTACTGGCGGTGGCGGCTGCACACCTACGCAGGGAGGCAATCCCGGTGTACCCTTATCTGGACGATTGGCTCATTACGGGGGAAACCCCAGTAATTTGCAGGACAAACATTCAAAGGACTATCGACCTCCTCCACGAATTAGGCTTCTCAATCAACGAGAAAAAGTCAAGCCTGGTGCCAAGCACCTCCAAACAGTTCCTAGGAGCAATCCTAGATACTCAAGAGGGGTTGACATTTCCTTCAGAGGAAAGAATTCGAAATATACTACTGCAAATTCCGCAATATCAGTCCGGTCACCAAATAACGGTACGCAAAGCAATGCATTTGCTGGGCATGATGGCGTCATGTATTTACCTGGTCCCCCACGCGCGCCTGCGCATGCGTCCCATGCAGGAATGGTTGGCGAAACAGTGGTCTCAGGCAAGTGGTCAGTGGGACGATCTAGTGGTTGTTTCGCCAACACTAGTACAAAGCCTTCACTGGTGGACAAGAGAGAATCTTGCACAGGGAAAACCCTTTTACGATCCAGAAGTACAGGCAGTAGTCACTACCGATGCATGTCTGACGGGGTGGGGAGCTCACCATCTCCACCACACAGCTCAGGGTCTCTGGTCTCCCTCAGTGGCCAAGAACCACATCAACCTGCTAGAGCATCTGGCAGTTTTCAGAGCGCTTCAAGCGTTCGAGCCCCACCTACTAAACCTGTCAGTGCAAATCCGGACGGACAGCACAACAGCCATGTTCTACCTGAACAAGCAAGGGGGGACTCGTTCGCCAAATCTGTCCAAGCTTGCCCAGAAAATCTGGATATGGGCACTCAGACGGAACCTCTTCCTGTCATCACAACATGTTCCAGGGGAGCTAATTCCCCAGCGGATGCTCTGAGCAGAGACTCCCTCCCAGAGGAACACAAATGGGTTCTACACAGAGACGTCGTAGAAGATATCTTCTCTCAGTGGGGTTTCCCCACTATAGACTTATTCGCCACAAGCGAAAACAGACAATGCCCAGGATTTGCATCCAGGTTCCCCCAACCAGACTCCCAGAGGAACGCCCTGTGGATGAACTGGTCAGGGATGTTTGCGTACGCTTTTCCACCAACTCCTCTCATCAGGAAGGTGGTCAACAAGATGAACAGAGAGTCGATGACGCTCGTCCTAGTTGCTCCCATCTGGGCAAGACAACCGTGGTTCCCACACCTACGCAGGATGGCGGTGTGCTAGCCCATCAAACTTCCAGCCTAGTACAACCTACTGTCCCAGCACCAAGGTCAAACAGTGCATCAGCAACCCAACTCAATGAACCTGGCAGCATGGCTCCTGAGGTCATAGAGTTTGGACATCTCAATTTACCACAGAAGTGTATGGACATCCTAAAGCAATCTAGGAAACCAAACACAAGGCACTGTTACTTTGACACGTGGAAGAGATTCGTTATCTGGTGCCAGAATAGACAAATCAACCCGGTTGATTGCACTCCTTCCACTATTGTTACATACATGCTCCACCTGCTAGATGCAGGATTGGTGTTTAACTCACTGAAAGTACACCTGGCAGCCCTGTCGGCATACACCACTTCCCATAACAAGGTCTCGTGGTGGAAAGTACCAGTAGTTAAAGCCTTCATGGAAGGAGTAAAGAGACTTCACCCGCCTATTTCAAACCCACCACCAGGGTGGGACCTTAATGTGGTGCTATCTAAGCTCATGGGCCCCCCTTTCGAGCCCATGCATAAAAGCAGTCTCAAACACCTGACTTATAAAACGGCCTTCTTAGTAGCTATTACTTCTATAAGAAGGGTCAGTGAAATTCAGGCTCTGTCAGTGCAGGATCCCTTCTTTACTGTCCATAAAGACAAACTGGTTTTACGCACACACCCTAGGTTCTCACCTATCTAAATTCCACGTAAACCAGTCCATCGAGTTTCTGGCTTTCTTCCAAGACCCTCAAAGCTCGGCTGAGGTTAAACTACACACCCTAGATGTGCGTAGGGCGGTCCTCTACTATGTAAATAAAACCAGACCGCTAAGGAAAACAGATCAACTGTTTGTCTCCGTAGCTACAGGCAGAGAGGGGGATCGCGTCTCTAAAGGTGCCATCTCGAAGTGGATTATTAACTGTATCCAGCTGTGTTACTCACTCTCTGAAAGAACTCTGCCTTTCACGCCAAGAGCCCACTCACTCTACTAGAGGCATTGGGGCCACTCTGGCTTTCATTGCAAATGTACCCCTTGACACCATTTGCAAAGCAGCTACTTGGAGCTCTATTCATACTTTTACTCAGCATTACTGGATTGACACCCATTCCAAGGCAGATACACAAGTGGGACAAGCGGTTCTAAGACACTTATTTGCTCATGACCCTTCTCACATCCCACCTCCTTCTTCAGGTACTGCTCGCTAATCTATGCACAGCATGTGATCTAAGTAGATTGCACAAGCCTCAGAAGGGATCCATTACTCACCGTAATCGTATTTCTGATGCTTGTATCTGCTTAGATTCATATGTGACGCACCCTTCCTCCCCTCTGAGAGAAGGCGCATGGTTGCTTGTAGTCTTACCTTTCTGTCTATCTGCTTGGATTATCTGTACTCGCGGTACTCCTCATGCTACCTCATGTCAGAAAAAATACAATCTGAGGATCCTAGACGCGTGAGGGATCTTGGGTACAGTGGACGTCACACTAGGGATAGTATTACTGGCACGCCCTGTGTCGACGCCCATTTTTGAGTTTCGAAAAACAAACTGTAATACTCCGCAGCTTCCACTAGATGTCGGCCTATGCACAGCATGCGAATCCAAGCAGATACAAGCATCAGAAATACGATTACGGTGAGTAATGTATCATATATGTATATATATATGTTTCTGATGTTTGTTAATCTGCTTAGAATCACATGCTGTGCATAGGTCCGACATCCAGTGGTCACTGCGGAGTATTGCATTTTGTTTTTCGTAGTCGAAAAGGGGACGTCGACAAGGCGTGTCTGAAACACTATCCCTATAGTGACGTGCGTTGTACCCACAATCCTTCACGCGTCGAGGTCCCTCAGATTGTTTTTTTCCGCCCAGCTTCTGGTCGCCTTCACGCGGAGCTCCTCGAGAGACATTGCAACTCCTCGACCTTTGGTCGTTTTTTCTCTAATATTAATAATCCCTCCCTCGACGCAGTTGTAAGCTGTTCTCCGCCGAAAAGAATCTTCGACGGAGGGTCGAGCGGAAGAAATCCTTCGGCGCTGCCGAACACGTGGCCTGGCCTCGCAGGCCATATACAGTAGGGAGAGTGGGGTCGTGGGACATCTCTGGGTCTTTTCTGAGAATGCCTTTCCCTTTCCCCTTCCTTTCCCTTGGGGTGTTTATCGCGATTTATTGCCTCGGCTATGGAGAGGACACCGTTTAGGTTTTGCCCACTTTGTAAAGGCAAATTCACTTGGAAGGACAAGCACTCACGGTGTAACCGCTGCTTGCCCCTCGATCACAAGGAGGAAAGGTGCGCGGCTTGTCGGCTTCTTAAGCCTAAAACTCTAAAAGACTGAAGGGTTAAAAGGTGGGCGGCCTACGCGATGTCGAAGGCCGAAGGTTCACCCGCCGCCGCTACCACCGACAGTGACGAGGAACGCGATAACACGACCTCCGCTACGGAAGTCGAAACCCCCTCTAAGGAGCGCTTACGCGCTTCGTCGTCTGTCCCCGGCCCCGACGGGCTCGGCTCACGCCCTGCTTATGGGGATGAACACCCCGGCGACACAGACGCACACAAAGATCCACATAAACACACAACCCACGGCTCTTCTTCGACGAAGTCGAAAAGACCTTCGGCGCCCAAGGAGACGCAGGTTCCACCGGCGGCCTCCTCGGACCGTTCGGGTTCGAAGCCCCTCTCGCAACCGCAGCCGCGACCTGCGACTGGGCTTTCGGCAAACAAGGGCGCTGCCACCAAACCATCGGCCGGTGCGCATCAACAGAAAGCGCAGACCGCCGTAGAGCGTTCGATACCCATAGCGTCGAAAACTCAAGCTTCCGCCGACAAACGAGTCGCCGACAAGCGAGTCGCCGATAGCTTAGCAAGGATCGCTGTAGCCGACGCCCAAAAGCGTACGCCGAAGATTTCGTCGAGCGTTACGCATAAGTTAAAGGATACGCCGAAAAAGCCCGATGGGAAGCAGGGACTACCCCCTTCAGGCAGGGAGTCTCCCGACACACCAGAAGGTTTTTCGGAGGGCGACGGGACACTTTCCTCGACGCTTTGGGAGAGGTCGAGCCATTTCGAGTTAGATAACCCTATGTTTCCCCCGCCAGACCGCTCTGGGGTACCCCATGAAACTATGGAAAGACTCCACCTCTGTATGGAGAGGATGGAAAAGTTCATGAGCACCCAGGCCTCTCAAACACACAAGAGGACCAGAGAAGGGCCTCAGCAGGACCCCAGAGCCAAAAATCCGAGGCTAGTCGATCCCCAGCAGGACACAGCCTCAGACTTCCAAGATGTATATGACCTCACTGGAGAGGAGCAAGACTTCGAGGAAGAAGATGATTTCATGGACAATGAAGAACAGAACCAGGAGGAATGTCTGGAAGACAGAACAGACATTATAGAAGAAGGCTTCGGGGTTAACCCAGAAGAGGGACCTTCACACCCCTGGCAATCACCATCAGTGTATTCCGACACTGATGTCCTAAACCTAACTCCTCCGGACAATTCTCCAGTTAGGAACACGTCTCCAATTGACGATCAGCCGACGTTCAATGCACTGTTGCGCAGAGCAGCAGCGCATTTCGAACTCGACACCGGGGAACTCTCTCCAGAATTGGACTTTGTAGAAAGAGTGATTAAGGAAAAACCCCCGGTCAGCCAGACCATTCCACTCCTCGCTTCAGTAAAGAGAAGGATCATACCTTCGCTGTCCACTCCCGCTATGATCAGAGGGGTCAATCCACGGATTGAAAAACTTTTCACTCCTTCACCCTCAGACCCCCTCTACATTAGGGGACATTCCATTCCTGATTCCCTAGTGGTTTCTAATACTAGAAAGAGGGCAGGGGTACCACTTTCCACCAGTGAGGCACCCCCTGACAAGGAGGGCAAGAGGCTATATGCCCTTGCAAAAAGAGTTACTTCCTCGGCTGCCTTCTCAGCAAGAATTGCCAACAACAATTCCTTGCTTGCAAGCTACGCAGACGCGCAGTGGGCCAAACTGCGAAAAGACGCCGAGGAAGCACCGGAGCCTTTACGTACGCGCCTACTGTCAACTATTGGCGAAGGAACCCAAGTGAACCAGAGCATTGTTAAAAACTCTCTGGACGCGGCAGAAACAGCAGGACGTTCCTTGGTACAAGGAATACTCCTAAAGCGCCATGTATGGCTGCGCAACTCAGGCTTTAAACCAGAGACACAGGCGTCTTTGATAAATAAACCTGTCGAGGACGCTAACCTCTTCGGAAAAGCGGTAGATGAAGCCCTAGAGATGGCTAAAAAAGAGTTCGACACTATCAAGACTCTCGACCAGATCTCTAAGCCCACTACCAGGCGCGGCTATGGCAACAAACGCTTTTTTCGTGGCCAACGCCAACACCAACAACAAAATCAACATCAGCAATACCCTGCCACCAATTACCAAACCAATAGTGGGCAGTACAGCCAAAGAGGCCAACGCCGGGGCAAAGGGAGGGGTCGGGGATCCACCCCCAGAGGCTCCCAAGCCCCCAACAACTCCAAGTGACGCGAAGATTTGCGTCCCCTCCCATGCAACACCGGTCGGGGGCCGGATAACATCCTTTCTTCCTGCATGGGAGGAGATAACGTCAGACCGTTGGGTACTGTCCACCGTAGCCCACGGATACTGTATCGAATTCAACAGTTCCCCATCCTACAGACCCCCGAGGGGACGTCGCATGACACCGGAACATCTTGCCATCCTTCTCCAAGAAGTACAACAACTACTGGAAAAAGGAGCCATAGAGGTCGTGCCTCTATCTCAGGTAACGGAAGGTATTTATTCAGTGTACTTCCTTGTACCCAAAAAGGATCTAACCATGCGCCCTGTATTAGATCTGCGCCCAGCGAACAACTTTATCAAACCCCAAAAGTTTCGTATGGTAACCTTACAGGAAGTAATCCCACTGCTTTCTCAGGGAGATTACATGACAACATTGGACATGAAAGATGCATACTTTCATATTTTAATGTTGCCAGCGCACAGAAAATACCTCAGGTTCATGATAGAGGGCAAACACTACCAGTTCAAAGTGCTACCCTTCGGCATAGCATCAGCACCAAGGGTATTCACGAAGGTGCTGGCAGTGGCAGCGGCCCACCTGCACAGGTTGTCCATCCCAGTTTACCCTTACCTCGACGACTGGCTCATAACAGGGGATTCTTACGAAACATGCTTCTCCAATACCCAAAAGACAGTAGACCTTTTGTTCCAGTTGGGCTTCTCCATCAACGAAAAGAAGTCCAGTTTAGACCCCAGTCAAATCAAACAATTCCTAGGGGCTCTAATTCAAACAAAGGACGGCCTCGTCTTCCCCTCCAAAGAGAGGGTCCAAAACATGCTGTTTCAAATCCCTCAATATGTAACCGGTCGAGAGGTGACGGTACGCAAAGCAATGCGCTTGCTAGGAATGATGGCGTCGTGTATTTATTTGGTACCTCACGCGCGCCTGCGCATGCGCCCAATGCAAGAGTGGCTCAACAGCCAGTGGTGTCAGGCCAGCGGACTATGGGAGGATCTAGTTGTGGTCTCGCAGGCCTTAGTTCTCTCGCTACGGTGGTGGACAAAGGAAAACATGGAAAAAGGGAAACCCTTTGCCACACCCGCGGCGGAAGCCACTCTAACCACAGACGCATCCCTCACAGGATGGGGGGCGCACCTATCCCATCAGACTGCTCACGGAGTGTGGACTCCGAACGTAGCATCCAAACACATAAATCTACTGGAGCTACTAGCTGTGTTCAAGGCGCTAAGAGCCTTCCAGGAACACCTACAAGGCAAAACAGTAATGGTCCTTACAGACAGCACCACAGCCATGTACTACATCAACAAGCAAGGGGGCACCCACTCTCCAGGCCTGTCCAAGCTGGCCCAGAATATATGGAAGTGGGCTCTCAAACAGGACATGTTCCTACTATCACTACATGTACCCGGGGAACTCAATCTGCTAGCAGACAGTCTCAGCAGAGATTTCCCCCTGCCCAAAGAGTACGAATGGCGCCTGCACGAAGACATCGTCTTCGACGTCTTCACACAATGGGGATTCCCAGAAATAGACCTGTTCGCAACCCTGGAAAACTCACAATGCCTAAGTTACGCCTCCAGGTACCCCCAGAACCAATCCAAGGGGAACGGTCTGTCGATGCAATGGTCAGGGAAATTTGTTTACGCTTTTCCCCCGACTCCCCTTCTCAACAAAGTGGTGCACAAGATGCACCAGGAACAAGTGACCATGATACTAGTGGCCCCAATGTGGGCACGACAACCATGGTTCGCTCACTTGATGGAGATGTCTCTCTCCCCCCCAGTAAAACTCCCCTGCCCGTACAACATGCTGTCTCAGGACAAAGGCAGGACTCTGCATCCATGCCCCCAGAACATGAACTTAGCAGCTTGGCTCCTGAGATCATAGAGTTCGGACATCTACAACTCCCGCAAAGATGCATGGACATCCTCAGGGAAGCCCGAAAACCGAACACTCGCCACTGCTATTCTAGCAAGTGGAAAAGATTTGTCATCTGGTGCAGGAGTAAAAGCATCAACCCTATTGACTGCTCTCCCACACATGTGGTCCTATACCTGACCCACCTATTGGATTCAGGTCTAGTGTTTAACTCCATTAAAGTCCACCTAGCTGCACTTTCTGCATACACCACTTCCCAACTCAAAGTGTTGTGGTGGAGGATCCCTGTTATAAAGGCCTTCATGGAGGGAGTAAAGAGAATACACCCCCCGATAGCTGACCCAGCTCCCGGATGGGACCTTAATGTGGTACTTACCAGACTCATGGGCTCTCCATTCGAACCCATGCACAAAGCATCTCTTAAACACCTCACGCTTAAGACTGCTTTTTTAATAGCTATCACCTCCATCAGGAGAGTAAGTGAACTTCAGGCTCTTTCTATTCTAGACCCCTTCATTACAGTTCACAAAGATAAAGTGGTTCTACGCACTCACCCTAGGTTTGCTCCGAAATTTATTTCTAAATTCCACGTAAACCAATCTATAGAACTACCAACGTTCTTTCAAAATCCTTCCAATTTGGGAGAAAGGACTCTGCACACACTAGATGTACGCAGAGCGGTCATGTTCTACATGGAAAGAACCAGACCACTGAGGAAGACTAATCAGTTCTTCGTCTCGGTGGCAGCAGGAAGAGAAGGAGATGCAGTTTCAAAATCCAATATTTCTAAATGGATTGTTCAATGCATCACTCTCTGCTATACTCTTGCTAAGAGAGAACTGCCCTTTAGGCCAAGAGCACACTCTACTCGAGGCACGGGGGCATCCATAGCATTCATTGCAAATGTTCCCCTTGAGTCCATCTGCAAAGCGGCTACCTGGAGTTCTGTGCACACCTTTACAAAACACTACTGTCTAGATACACACTCTAGATCTGACTCCCAGGTGGGACAGGCAGTATTACGACACCTTTTCTCTACTGTTCCTTCTCATAACCCACCGCCAACTCCGGGTACTGCTCGCTAGTCTATGCACAGCATGTGATTCTAAGCAGATTAACAAACATCAGAAGAGAATGCATTACTTACCGTAAAAGCATTTCTGATGATTGTATCTGCTTAGATTCACATGCGCCCGCCCTTCCTCCCCGCTCGGATGGAAGGAACATAGACTTCCTTTATATATCTCTCTCTTTTCTGTACTCACTCACGTCTAGAAGGCTCCCTCAGGGCAGAAAAATACAAACAGAGGGACCTCGACGCGTGAGGGATTGTGGGTACAACGCACGTCACTATAGGGATAGTGTTTCAGACACGCCTTGTCGACGTCCCCTTTTCGACTACGAAAAACAAAATGCAATACTCCGCAGTGACCACTGGATGTCGGACCTATGCACAGCATGTGAATCTAAGCAGATACAATCATCAGAAATGCTTTTACGGTAAGTAATGCATTCTCATATGTATGTATATATATATATATATATGTATGTGTATATATATATATATATGTATATATGTGTGTATGTATATATGTGTGTATGTATATATGTGTGTATGTATATATGTGTATATGTATGTGTGTATATATATATATATGTGTATGTATATATATATATGTGTGTGTATATATATATATGTGTGTATATATATATATGTGTGTGTATATATGTGTATATATATGTGTATATATATATATATATTCAATTCGGGCATCATACGGTCAATTCTCCCCGATCAATTTCTCCCACCTACTCCCCCGGATCTTCCATTCAGGTGGCCAGGGAAGGGCCATCGCTTTTGGGTCCCGAACCTCGGGGTGGACAAGCGAGGGAGGATCACCTGAGGTGGAGGGTTGCGGGGGATTGGGAGGAAATTACCCAAGGACGAGTCATGTTATCCCTCCCTTCCTAATTGCCCACCAACCCACGCTTCCTCAGTCTTCATGGGGTATTTCCACTCTCACCCCTTCTTACTCTCCCCAGTTCCAACAAGTACTGGGACGAGGAAGAGGTGACCGGGAGCAGTGAACATTGCCCATGGACACAACATAGGGATACAAAGGGGGGCCTACCATCTAACACCTTTGAACTGTCGCACTAATAGTCTGGCAAGGTCAGACACATTTCCCCAATTGTGCACACCTGACTTCAATTGACTCGCCTACGATCTAAAAAGGGTCATTCTGCCAGAGTTAGAGTGAGCTGGGGAAGCTGACTGGACCAGAGTAGCCAAGGAGCAGAAGGCTGCAGAAAGAGGAGCCCAGCAGGACCGGTGGAGTGCGGGACCCCGAGACGCTGGCCTGGTGTGTGAAAGGGGCTGCAGCGTGGCGAGGGAGCCGTGTCTCCAAGAAACCGGAGCAGGACAGAAGGCAGTCTGTTGGCCTTGTTCAGACCAGTGCTTGTTCCCCTGGGACTTGTGCTGGCCCCAGAGGTGTCCGAGGGGCAGGTGGTGAGACCCTGACCTCGACCCAAGAACCCTTTTACCTACTTGCCAGCTCTGCGCTACTAATGGTGAGTTTCAGGAGCCAGAAAGAAACTTAGTAGCGTGCGGGTGGCTGGAGCAGGAGCGTTGAGAAACCGAACAGTATGGTGAGTGAAAGCAGGAAAAAGCGAAGCAAGAAAGGGGTAAAAGGCAAAGCGAAGTAAGCAAAGCAAGTGAAAGCTGAAAAGTGGAAAGAAAGTGTTGGGAATAAATGAACCTTTCCCATCCCCTTAGGCGCTTTAGAGTGAGGTGAGTCACATAGATAGACATGCAATGTACCAGGGGGAAGAGGGCCCTGCTAAGAAACCCTGCAGGAACACAATCTTGCATGAATTACAGATTTATAGACTTAATGTGCGCATATAAAGAGACGCCATTTTGTCGTTATGGTAGACACATTCAGTTCGGCATGGCTCGACGGAGAAACCTGAACAGGCCCAAGTGCTGATGGTAGAAGGACTTGCGCTGCTAATTCCATAGAAACTTCCCTGTGTTCCTTAACTGTTGCAATTACTTGCTATCCCGAAAAGGAATACGCCCTGCAAGGCCACGAGACAGCACCATGCTCCTCGCTTCACACATTCATCATATCCAGACCACCAGCAGACTTCCAACCCCCACCCGGCCCACCAGGAGTAATGGCACCCGCAACTGACCTATTCCAAAACACCTGAATTCCGCGATAGAATGTGACCTCAGGCAACCAACCATAAAATCAGTGGTCATCAAAGATATGTACGAGCACAGCCATTTCACCTTATCCCATAATGAAATTCTTTGTAGTACGTGGTACAGGGTGGAATAAATTCTAGTCCAAATCGTGGGTGAAAAACATGGGTGCGGAGAGTGCAATATGAACTGAGCAAAGTATGTATGGGTGTGCATGATCGTGTTCCTCCTCCTGTGTCAGTCCCAGAGTTTCCCGGGTGCATGCCTTAGTGAAAGAGTACCATTATCTTGCAATAGTAACTCTGTAATTTTTTTTTATTTATTGTGTTTTAGTTGTTTACCAATTTTTTTTACACATTAAAAAAACAATCATGAAAAGCAACTCCTGATATATCATCATTTCCTGTTGTCTTATGTTTTTATAGTTCAATTTGGTCATTGTTTTTTCATTTTTTATCTCATTTCCTCCTTTTTCATGTATCTTTATTGATTCAAGGGCATTGTCCAGGAAATCTATGCCTGCACATGTACGTCCCACGTTAATAGAAACTTAAATGGAGCATGACCTTCAGTCCCTGGAAAGATGAGCCCAGCTGACCCCACGTGATGGAAGACTGATGGACGAGGCTGGGACCAATTGCAGCCTTGCATCCCCTATGGAACAGGCCCATATATAGGTTCTCGCCAACCAGCCACGCAGGTTTTTACTGTAAAGTGATGACAGTATGCTGCCTTATAAGCTTCTGCTTATACTAATTTTCGGCAGAACGTTCTCGAGCAGCAGAGTTCTTTGCTTGCATCCCTATTTTTGTGTGATTAAAACTTGTTACCCTTGCAAGACATCTCTTGACCTTTTTTCCCTAGTGGGTTGTATTTATCTGGCCTGAGCGTTCAGGGGCGTGCCTTCAAAAGCAAAGCGGAGTAACAGAAAAAGGCGCTAGAAGCGCAGAAATACAGAGAGCCAGAGCAAGTGCGCTGGCGGCACAGACACAGCCAAGAGTTGGTTTGAATTACCAAAAACTAAGGAAAAGGGGTGCAAGTGACCCGAAACCGAGAAAGAGAGAAGGAAACCAGACAGCTAAGAGAGGGTGCGAGCAACCCTAAAGTGAGAAAGGGGGTGCAAGCGACCCAAAATAAATGCAGAAGTGTGCAAGAAGCTCGTAAATGAGAAAATCAAGGTGCAAGAGAGCACGGCAAAAAGCAAAGAGAATTATAAAAGAGGCACAGGAAGAGGAAAAGTAAGGAGAAGTGTGCAAAAGGCACGGCTAGGTTGGAAGAAGTTGCACGTGTGCACAATGGAAAAAGGTGTGCAGGAAGCACAGTAAAGAGGAAAAGGACAGAGTGGAAAGGCACAGAAGAAGAGGTGCCAGAGAATAAGGAGAGGGGTTGGAGGTTAGAGTGGTCGCGCCTGAGAGGATCAAAGAACCCGGCATTCTCGAAAGTCTCGGATACTACCCCATGAAAGAACTGTACAGTGAAAGGTACATACTGACAAGAGGAACCTTTTGTTCGTTTGTTGAATTGCGTGAATAGGGGCCTAGGCTTGGGGAAGAGGACCCTAAAAGTCACTTGTTGAACTTTGTGAAAAGAGGCCTAGACATGGGGAAGGGAACCCTGAGAGGCCTAACAGGAACTGTGTTTTGTGTTTGGAAATGTAAGGATCAAAGCTTGGGGAATGGAACCCCAAGAGACCCAGAGACATTGGGAACTCTATTGACATGCTGCAAGAGCCCTACATGGAAGGTTCCCAGGGCATCCCTGTTGAACTGAACTAGACCTACGGGTAAGACTACCTGAAACCAGTTGTGGTTTACATTTCCTTTTGAATCACCATTTTTCCTTTAAGAAGACCCCCATCACATTTGAGTTAAGAGTGAGGGCAAGCATACGTTTGGACTCAGACTAACTTTGGTTTTGGATTTACGAACATCAACGGCCCTTAGAAGCACCAGTTGAGGGAACAATCCTCTTAGAGTTAGGACCAGGTAGGCATTTCACCAAACCCACCAAGTTTGATTATAAAGGTTTTCAAACTGTTATGAGTCCGTGCCACTCTTGATACCATGCCTCGCTCACAATACCTTATGTTTTATGGCTTTGTTTTGCATTTAACTTGTCTCCCCCTTAAAAATAGTGTAACAAAATACTTGCGGCTAATATTGTGTTCCTTGTGTTTTACAATATTACTAGTATCCCTTTTGGGCACCTTTACTGTTTCTAGATCTAAACCTGGTGCTTATGTAACATTAGTAAGTTTAACTTAGTGCGCCAACTATTTATAATAGAGTATATATTTTTTAGTACATCCTTACACTAGCTCCTTCGCATCCCAGCGGTGAAGCCTTAATGCTCATTCAAGTTTATCAATTAGACTTTGGATTAACATGTTGGAATTCCCTGCATGCTCACCAACAGGTGGCCTCTCTAAACTTCACACCATTGATATTCAGAAAAACTTCTAGCAGACACAGTGGCCAGCTCACTTTTAATGTATAGAGCACCCAGCTCACTTGTCAGTTCAGTCCTTCCTGGAGACATTAACCATCCCGCTTTTCAGGCCTCTCGCCTCTTACAGCACAGTTCTCTGACCAGATTGCCCTCCTTCATCAGGACACTTTCTCCACCACCACATTAACTCCAGCAGACCGCTTCTCTGCTGTGTCCCTGGAGGCAGGATCTCTGTCAGCATTGTCATGATTTACCGACTCCTGGATTATCTGCTATCCTTTTATCTCTTTCTGGCATTATGTAGTCCTTGATATTCAAAGATCTTGCTTTTGAGACATCCCATTGGTTACTTTGTCTTCAGTTTTATAAGGAGCCCTACCATATGTTTCTTGGCTCCTTTTCATAATTTGCCTGAGCTCTTGCTGGTCCATGGCTGGCCAAGCTTTGATAAGATCCATTGACCATCTCGGATCCAGATGGAAGCCCCTCCTCTTTCAATTTACTTTGTTCTTTGCACAACCTGTTGCGCCACCGGTCCCTATGGTGCTGGATGTACTGGGGTTGCCATTCGTTTGGATGAATGGTTAGGAATCTGCAGAGTTGCCTACTGGCATACTGGACCCAACATTGTTGCTTCCTTTACCATATTTTATATACTCTGAATCCTGGGATTAAAAGCTGGCTCTGTATTTGTCCTCTGGGATCCCTGCTGACACAAGGGATCCTCTGTTGCCTGTTCTGTCTCCCTGATGTATTTAGTTATGCTCTCCTGATTCTTAAAGTGTCACCTCTGCCCAGGTCTCTCTGGGTGTAGAGAAACCCACAAGGAGTGTAACCCTTGGTCTGGCTCTTTTCCGCGTTGCCCCCATGCCTAAAGTATCTGCCAATAGCGATTCCCTCAGGGCCGATCCTATTTCCCCTGAGTGCATTTGTAAACTGGAATAGGTTATTGAGGACACTATAATCTAAATCTTCATAATTGAAATCATAACACTTAGATGGGGGAATGGACAAGCAGGCAAGCTCTGTGACCTTCCTATATCGCCTCCAGGTTGCACCTGGCACTTAGGCCCCAGTAGGTTAGCCTTCCTGGCTCAGCCACCTCCATGCCTTGGGAAAGGGTCAGGCATATGATTTCCTCGGAGTAACCAAAAAAGTCTTGCTTGTAGTCACCCTCCTTAATGGTTGCTGTTCCCTCAGTTTTACCACATCTCTCTGAACAAGACCCGATGGTGCTGCAGGAGTCCTTTCAGGGACTGGAGAACTCTCCAACCCGCATGTTGCATACACCCGTGGGATCGGTGAGGAAGTGGCTTGGACTTAATAAACAGGAAGGAGAGGTAAGGGCTTTCATTGACCTCAGATGCAATCAAAGTGGTGGCTGGAATTTGGCAAACACCTCATTCTGCATCAGTATTAAACAAGAAGCTAGTCACAATATACCAGACCATGCCAGATAAACCTTGTGCGTGAAGTCACTTCCACCTGCGTAGTTGCCTGTTCAATGGCCACAATATCTTTTTTTGTAAAATCCTTGCAGGAGGCCAACATAGAAATGCAAATTGGAGAACTGTTGCTTCTGTTATGAGGCGATGAGCAGTGGCAAAGTTTCGGCTAGAGAGATGCTGCATGTGTTGCGGCGTGGTGTCTGTACCAGTCGCCTGTCCCCTCAGAGTAAGTAAAGGAGCTAAACGATAGCAAGCCCATGGTCTGAGGCTCCGCTGGGCATGATAATTCAGAATGAGCTCTGAGAAGTGTCACTTTCCCGTGGTTATTGGTGTGCGTGGAGTCAGTCCGTGTGAAGAGGTTGGAACTCGGCTACCGGCAGGTGGAACTAGCTATCCCTATTGAAGAACCAGTGTTTAAACAAGAGTGGCTGCCATCTTGTGTGTTGGCCGATCTGAGCCAGAACTTTGTTAGTATAGAAAGTAAAGTATGGAAGGAGCCTAAAACCATCCACGTGAAACAAATAAGGAGGGCAGGTCACTGGTTTTCTATCTATAACCCCCTGAAATCTGATGATGAATTTGAAGTCCTGGTACATCCAATCCATTGACTGCTGCATGAAGCTGCTGAAATGGTCAACCCTCTGAGTTTCTAAAAACACAATAACGATGGTAAACAGTGACTTGCTGAACGTATTGTTGAATGTCATTACAGGGCTTTGATATTTTTCCCTCTTGTGTGACTTTTGGTAGACATGTAACTTGTGTACAATGCCACTGCCGGATGAACTCTTAAAGGACCACTTTGTCGAAGCGAGTGTCATGTTCCATATAGCGCAAGGAAGACATGAATGTATATAGAGAGTGTGGTTGCATGTGAAAAACAGTAAGCTCCTCCCTGCCTGTAGTTGAGAAATGCCAAGAGAGGGTAAAAGCAGGCTAAAATAGATATACTAAAAGGTACAAATCCAGAGGGAGAGGTCTTTCGGGTGGCCACGGATACATCAGCTGCCTCGGGCCCAAAGAAAAACATTGCACGGAGGATGCAAGAACTTCAGTGCTGTATCACAACTTTAAATAATAAATTCTGTTCCTTGACAGAGAAGGTTGACTTGTCTAAAAGTAAGTTTGAAAAACTGTGCAGCCAAATGTCATATGCAGAGCCAAGGACACTGTGGAAAATGTTATGAATGTTGAAACAGCCATAGTGGCTCTTGCAAAGGAAATGAGCATTGTAAAAGCTAAAAAATTCCTTTTGGAAAACCGAATACACCGTAACAACATTTGAATACTTGTACTGCATGAGACCACTCCATTTGGATTCATGGAATCTTTATTGGAGAAGATTTTGCCCGATTTCCCTAAGATGTTGCAATTAAAAGGATGCTTTAATCATTGGGCCCTCATCTGGCCCCTGCTTGCATGCTGTGCCCAATCACTGCTAGGATATTCAACTACTAGGATGGGGAGCCAATCGGAAAGGCAGCAAAAGAAAAAGGCAGGCTTTACTATCTTCCGCATCATATATCTTACCGGCTATACTCCAGGTGTCCAGTGTGACAAATCTAGTGAGTTCATCCCTTCTCACCCCAGGGGAACCACTCCCTCTGAGGCCAGGAGTGTGAGCCTGCTCTGCAGAACTCTCCCTAGGGGTCTGGGCAAGTGGGACCTCAATGGGAGTGACTCCTCTCTCGAGGACAAGTGCGCCCAGTCCGAGAAGGACCTACCGTGTTAGCCTATATGGGAATTGGAAAGATTGTTGTTGCTTCTGTTCTGAAAAGACCAAACATTTCTTCAATCTCTGCCTCCAGGTAATGCTGGATCTCACCTGAACTCCACAGTCAAAGAAACTCAGGAAATCCCTTGTATTTGTGATATCACTTTGGTTTCACCAAATGGTGACACTTCCTCAAACTCTTTGACTTTAAGTAAGTTCCATCTGAGTGCCACAGTCAAGGAAGGAGGACATACCCTTTGTACCGTGAGGATGTTCTTATGCGCAGGAGGAACTGTCAATGCGGAGGAATCTCCTACGCAGGGAGGAGAGTGAATCCTACGCAAATGCGAACCTCTGCAGAAGAATTGTCCTGGAAAGGCTAGCCGAACACTAGAAGGCTGTTGTCCCATCCAACCGAGAACCCAGGGTCAGGCGGAGTGGGAGAAGCACCTGTTTACTCCTTTGGAACGACCACGAGGAAGCCGTGGTAGGCCTTGCAACCGACTCCGAAACTAGATCGCCGGGAGAACACAAATCTCCAACCAATGTTAACTGCCAAAGGACGCTAGTGCCAGGGAAGCAAACACTCCCATGGAAAGACTACCGCTGAGGGGTACAAATACCATAAGCCAAGACTGGGAAGACCCTACTAGGTTACGGTGGCCTAAGCAATCTGGACAGGAAGCTGTTTTGCTCTCCTCTGAAAAGTGCACGGAACTACCATAAATCACCAATGCAATTATAGAGCAAATACTTCAACCCAAAAACAGACACAATAATTCACAGCCACGCACGCTTTAGAAGATAATCAGCTCTTTACGGCTATTTATTCAAAGATTACAAGTACATAGAAATAACTAATAAAACTAACATGGACATAGATGACAGAAAACATAAAGAAGTCAAAGAAAGAATACATCACCGGGAGCGTATTATCATTCTTCATCTCGCCCATTCACGGCTGGAAGACCCCGAGGACAGCCAGGACGAGAGTGCCACAGCTCACAGGAAGGCCAGACGGAGCGTCCTTCTCTGGCTGAAGTCTCACCTGACCCCCCCCCCCCCCAATCCTCCTTTATAGGCACTCCAAAAAAAGGAGTGGATTCTCGAATCTTCTGGAATTGCGCATGCGCAGTTGCGGAACAGCCGTCGGTTGCCAGCTGGGTCAACTGAGAGCCCCCCCCCAAGGAATGCAGGGCCTCCCTGCTCTAAAACTCAGAAAAAACATGCTCCACGGAGAACAGTAGCAAGTCATAACAACGTTAGCTTTTCCCAGCAGAAATGGCCTTGACTGCACACCAAATTTGAAAAAAGCATGCTTGTCTCAGCACTGTGACTCTAACACTTCAGCAAAATGTGTGCAGCCTTTCACTGCGAAGTGAAGTAAATATCCAACATGGCTGCGAGCACTCCCAGAATGCATTGTGCCTGCGCCATTTTGAACTAAGCATAAATTGAGCAGAACAGAAGCATCCTGTATAAAGCAAAATAAGAGGAATACAGCCACTTTATCTACAGAACCTACTAGGTTACAGGATCCTGAGAAACATGAACGGGCAAGCATCCTTGTGAATCTGATCGACAGAGACACTACCTCTTTGCATATAAGCTGGGAAAATCAATAAGGTTATGGGAGCCTGAGAAATCTGAAGGGGCAAGCACCCTGCGTGAACCAAATTGAGTTGAATATAAACATTTGGCATCCAAGCTGGGGAAGCCAACGAGGTTACGGCAACCTGAGCAAGGCATAAAATAAGCATTGCTGCATAGCAATTTGCTACGGAATTCTGTAGGTTTGTTAATTAAATTGACACTTGTGGAGCACAGCCAGCTATTTAAATTACCATGTTTAATGAAAGGACAGCTCACCCTGCATTCCTCTCTGGGCTCTCTCCACCCTCTTTTCTCTGCTCAAGTTCAAAGAGGCTGGCAAAGAGACAAAGTGTAGCACATATCATCTCCTCCACTCTTAAAAGTGTCAAAGGCCTGCATGGGAGTGCTAGGCCAGAAAGGTTATTTCTTTTTCCAATAATTGTAAAGCAGAAGTGATCGGGATTCTATTTTTATCAAGCTAACTATATCCTGTTTGGCAAAGACCCCCTATATATGACCTCTCTTGGGAACCTAGTCCATAATTATAACATAAAAACAAGGGACTTCTGGAATGACTGCTTAAGCACAGACTCTACATCTACACATGTGGCACTTAATCATGTATGGATGAAAATTGAAGAATTGATAGGGAATTTTATGGATTTTATGACCACATAAGCTAAACAATGGTTATTATGAAATGTTTTATGCATTGTATGAATGATCGTAATCAGTTGTAGTGTTGCTTTTCAGCATACAAAGTCTGTTGAATTTTATTAACTGTTATTATTTTGTCACATTACGGATTGTGGTTAATGCTATTATGGTTGTCTTGTCTTTGTGGTTGTCAATTTTTGTTAATACATGAAAAGTTCTGATCTGAACTAAAACATACATTTATTATTATATTAGAAATGAACCAACAAAAAGTATCAGCCTCCCAGATGTACTCAGACTGCTGATAGTGATAAATACTGCTTACATGGATGTGCTGGGCTGGAGTTCTGTGCTTGGGCCTACCTAGCATGGTCTTTAGGACTTTTAGAGACACCGCCCTTTCCAAAAGTGATATTTAACGGTATAATTAAAACATGTGATATCAATGACAGGCAATGGCTATCTTGCCCACCTGAAGTTGATACTCTGCCTGCTGCAACTCCATACTACGTACTTAGTCTCAGGCTATGACCTTCCTTTAACAATGTGAACTTTTGGATTTACCAAACTTCTGAACTTCTTACACAGCAAATAATGGGTCAAACATAGAATATATGGCACAGTGCCCTGTGCAACACTGACTGCATTCAGATGCACAGAGCCTTGCACTGAAACTGAAAACAGTTTTCAGAGTCTTTTGACCATATCTATTTATTTGTGTCCATTCATGCAGCTAACCTTTACGTTTTACAGACACTCAACTCACTAATTTCTTACTTCAGCAGTACACAAAAATGCTGTATTATTGCTAATTTGATATCTTGGTTACAAATAACATCTGGAGACATTTAAAAATATTAGTACACAATTGCCAATCAAATAAGTTTGTTTGCTAATCAAGAACATATTAATCAGCAAACTCTAATGAATTTTTTAGAAATAATATATGCTTTGCTGATTACCCTGAGTAATCAAATGCCCCATATAAAGTTTATACCCGAGAGTGAACAAGTCTCCCAGAGAGCCATAAGACTTGTGGAGTCCAAGAGCAACAGGTCTGTTCTCAAGAGACTTGGGATAAGCGGAAACGTATTGAAGAACCTTTCTTTTGAACTAACGGCTGCAAGAAAGATCTGAATTATTGTTGAACTTTATGAACTATTGAGAACACTCCAGGAAGAAGTATAAAACCCAGAAACTGTGTCCTGGTCTCTGCCTTTTTTCTTTTTTTTTTTACGTGGTAGGGACAGTTAGCAATTAAGATTTGGACGTGGACTTTGACAAGCACCCTTAGTTTTATTTTTTGATAGGTGGGGAACTTCCCTCATAGAAATAGGGCAAGTTAGAAGATGTCCTTTTTATTTGAATAAAAACATATTGAACATGTCACTAAATTGTTAAATGTTTGAGGTATTTGTGCCGTGCACCGTCACCAAGTCACCAGGTGCTCTGGCGGATCTGTAAATGAGAAGGCGGGATGGGCTAGTTAGGTGAAGAGGGGGTAGGATAGTGAGAGGAGTGGTGTTCTGTTGGCAGCTTCATCTCGGTATACACCGTGCGCTGAGCATTGGTGCGAGTATTGGATCAATGTCAGTCCTTGTGTGCTGTTGGTGCGGCTCATGTGTTGTTGCAGTGGGGTGAAGTGCGTGCGGCTTGCTGTGCAAGAGATGGTTGTGTGAGTTTAGTATGCAGAAAGTTTGAGCTTTTTGGTTAGTCGGTTATATGTTTCAAGTTATTCTCCACAGTATTGCTAAATGCCTAGATTTCGAGAATCCTGCATGGTGGGGAAAGGCTTTGGTCCCACAGTACGCTCCGTATTGGCATACAATGGACAGATGTGTATGCCACACCTAGATCCGAATGCCCCTCAAAGTCGTGAAGAGGTCTGGGCTTCCCAATAAACTACGTCTCACGATACAGCATGCAAGGATGGAGGCTTTCTCCAAATAAGAGGGTCCTGCATAGTGGGAGAGCGGTCCAGGCCCCAATATAGGTGGGCCTCAACATACGACGGACAGAGACTGAGGCCACATCCAGATTTGAGAGTCCTGCCGAGTGGGACAGAGTCCCAGGCATCACAATGCATTTAATTCACTTGCTAATATTAATAAATCCGTCTATATGCGTTGCAGGCCAGCATCCCCAATTCTATCCCAATATGGCACTTAATAACATTGCCAACTCCATCCAATGTGGTCCATGCCAACATTCACAACTCAAAGTGTGTCGCTTGCCAACACCCACAATCCAATCGGGATGCGATGTGGCACGTGCTAATATTCACAGTTCTAAGTGTGTCACTTGTTAGCTTTTGCGACTCTAAGTGTGGCCCTTGCCAACACCCGCAATCACCTCTAGATGTGAGGCAAGCTAACATTTAGAATTCCATATAAGGGAGGCACTTGCTAGCCTTCACAATCCCATCCTGATGTGAAGCAGGCTAACAGTCACAATTTTGCCTAAATGTGGCACATGCTAATCACAAATCTGTCTAGATGCGATACAGACTAATTTTCATAATTCTATCTAAGTTTGCCGCTTGCTAACATTCATATTTCTATCTAGATGTGGCACATGCTAATGTTCACAAATCTGTCTAGATGCTAACATTCACATTATGTCTAAATGTGGCACATGCTAGTGTTCACAATTTTAAGTGTCGCTAGTTAACTTTTACAACTTTAACCAAGTGTGGCACTTGTCAGCAATCTCATCCAGACGTGACGTAGGCTAACATTTGCAAATCTGTCCAAGTGAAGCACTTGCTGACCTTCACAATCCCATGCAGCTGCAAAGCAGGCTAACATTTACAATTCTGGTACTTGCTAATGTTCACAAATCTGTCGAAGTGGTGCAGGCTAATATTCACAATTCTATCTAAGTGTGTAACATGCTAATAATAGCAGACCTGTCTAAGTGTGACTCAGGCTGACTTTCACGATTCTATCTTAGTGTGCTGCTTGCTAACATTCACATCTTTCTAGATGTGGCACATGCTAATATTCACGAATCTGTCTAGATGCCGCGCATGCTAACATTCACAATTCTGTCTAGGTGTGACACTTGCTAATATTCTTAAATCCATCTAGATGCGATGCAGGCTAAAGCTCACGATTCCATCCAAATGTGGCATATGCTAATATTCACAGTTCTTCTAGGTGTGACACTTGCTAATATCCACATTTCGAATGGATTGTGTCATCCCACGCATTCCTCATCTTGTGATAATTCGTTATCTCCAGCTTCGCAGCTTCGGAAAAAAAAGGGCGCTGTGCTCGAGGTCGTGGCGTCGATTTTCCCTCGACGTACTCCGTACTCTGTTGACGTCACCGATGGTATAAATGGCTCGAGCCGCGCCCGTTGCTTCAGTTCTGTTTTTCCGATCGCTTCTCTATCAAGAATGGCGCGCTCCTATTTTCTGTGAAGAAAATGTCATCTTTCGACACCTTCGACACCCAGGACTGGGTTCAAGAAGTGTGCAGATTGTGGATCTAAGATGTCGATCACCGATCCCCACCGGATTTGTCTCTGGTGTCTCGGTTCCAGTCAGCGAACCGACGACTGCGGGTCATGCTAATCTATGACCGAAAAAGCTCTTCGTGACAGGAGAGGTAAACTGTCGGTAGGGAGGGAGGCCTCAAAAAAGGTTTCGTCAAAAAGACACAAGAAAGCGACTGATTCTAAGGAATCGGATCGCCATAGGCACTCAGAGATCTCGATCTAGGAGTAGATTGAGACACTCTTCGTCATCATCGGAAAAAAATGAAGAGGAGACATAGATCTCCCTCATCATCATCATCTACTTCAGAGTCGGCCGAAGGAATTTGTTGTCCGACTAAATCGGATTCTCCCAGTAAGTGGGAAGAATTCTGCAAAAAGATGATGGAGGTTTTCGAGAATGCGGCCCGACCCCCTCGAAAGACCCTCGAAAAAGCAATACCCCTAAAGTCGCTCCATTGGACGACAAAGGGAAGTCCAAGGCTACCATGGCAAAGACCGGTAGCGTCGAGGAATCCAAAAAACCTCGAGTCGACGTAAAACCGTCGAAGACTCTTCGAGAGTCGAGCACTTCTGCAGTGCCATACAAGAAACACAAGTCGTCGAAGACTTCGACAACTTCGTCGACGCCCTCGATGTTGATAATTTCGACTCCAAAGCCAAAAACATCCTCGACGCCATTATCAAAGTCATCTTCGAAGACTTCGAAGACCCCTTCGACAACTTCGAAGGATTTGCCAATTCCTTCGAAGCAGATGGAAGAGGAAGAAAGGAGAGTCACTCCTTTGCCCAGGTCAGACTTTTTCAAATCTATGTCAGCAATCTATGAAGAGTCTGCTTCAGAAGGAGACAGGGTTACTCCTTTGGGAGTTACTTATGGTACAAGACAAGTTCCTGGGGAACTTATTGACCAGGAATCTAGAATGAGAGACCTGAGTGATACTCTACATTCTGCCAGTGCAGTTGACACATCCCCAGAATTAGAGTTCGCCAAACCTGATCCTGCAGAGCATGCAGATGCTGGGTACAGGGGTCTTATGACCAGGGTAGTTGAATATATCGGTTGGGGGTAATACTTCACCCATTTTTTAACAAGATGACATGACCGATATAATCATCAAGGGACCTCAGAAAGATCCTGTTCTCCCTTTCCACAGAGCCCTCCAAAGGACTGTGGAGAAAAACTGGGAGAAGCCAGAAATTATTGCTGCTGCAGATAGCACTTTTCCAAGAAAATATAGACCGGCTGGAACGGATCCTGAATATTTAAATAAACCTCCGACTCCAGAGAGTTTAGTCATTCAGGCAGCATCTACTTCAAAACAAACTGCTTATCCAACTATCCCTCCAGATGGAGAGGATAAAAAAATTGATGCCTGGGCACGTAAAGTGTTCACGTCAGGCCGTATGGCACTTAAGTCAGCAAATGTCACCTGTACCCTAGCCAGGTTTACCCATACTCTGTGGGACTATTTCGGCGGCGGCTGATCATATTCCGGAAGGCGAGGAAAGGGAAGGCTTCCTGAATATAGTCAGACGGGAAGGAGGCAATGGGGGAATGTCTCCAGTCTGGACTGGATACTGCTGATAGTATCAGCAGATCCATGGCTGCAAGCGTTGTGCTACGCAGATTTGTGTGGTTGAGGAAGTCTGGGTTTGCACCAGACGTGCAAGCCAGACTTCTCAACATGCCCTTTGATGGCTCGAGGCTCTTTGGCAGAAAGGCTGATGAAAGCCTAGAAAAACTTCAGCCCTCGAAAGCGGCAGCTAAATCACTTAGCGCCTCTTTGCGCCAGCCTCTAAAACCCTATTCCGGCTCATCTTCCTGGAGGGGTCGTTCTTTTCGATACTACTCCTCTTTTGGTAGAGGAAGAGGACAGGCTTCTCAAAGGGGCAAAAGAAACTTCCCTCGTGGAGCACGAGGAAGAGGTGCAAAATCAGCCCCAGGAGCGGCATCTGAACCCTCAGCCACTCCTGTAGCCGCCTCCAAATCCCTCTGAGACCTTGTTACACAAAACACCAGTGGGAGGCAGGATCTCTCAACATCTGAAGGAATGGCGGGGTATTACCTCAGATGCTTGGGCACTAGAAACAGTAGCCGAAGGTTACTGTCTCCCCTTTCTAAAAAGGCCTCAGATTCATCCACCGGGAGCCAACTCAACCAAAATTCCGGATCCGCTCCTGTTGCAGGAAATGTTAACCCTGCTAGAGAAAGGTGCCATAGAACTGGTACCTGTAGCGGAGAGGAACAGGGGTTGGTACTCTCCATATTTTCTCATCCCAAAAAAGGACGGAGGACTGAGACCCATCTTGGACTTGAGAAACTTGAACAACTTCCTCAGGAAGTACAAGTTCAAGATGGTGACTCTTTCTCAGATCCTTCAGGCTCTCCAACTCCAAGATTGGTTGGTATCATTGGACCTTCAGGATGCTTACTTTCATGTGCCAATCCATCCAAAGCACAGAAAGTACCTAAGGTTCGCGATTGGCAATTCTCATTATCAGTTTCGAGTTCTGCCATTTCGGGTTGACCTCCGCCCTGAGGGTTTTCACCAAACTGTTGGCGGTTGTGGCAGCAAGTCTCGGGAGAGGAGGTATTGACATATATCCCTACCTGGACAACTGGTTGATCAGAGCAAGTTCTCCAGAACAACCATCTTTCGATCACCTGCCACTTCCTCCACAAATTGGGCTTCTCCCTCAATTTCAAGAAGTCCCACATGATCCCATCCCAGAAGCTCCAGTTTATTGGAGCAGTCTTGGACACTTCATCGGGAAAAGTCTCGCCTCCTGAAGTGAGAGCTCTCCACATCCAGCAGATGGTAACGAAGTTTCAGAATGCCCAACGTCTACCGGCCTTCGATTTTCTCAGGTTGCTCCGCCTCATGGCATCCTGCATTTTCCTAGTACCAGAGGCCAGGTTGAGAATGAGATCCCTTCAGTGGGCACTCAGAACTCAGTGGTCCCAGTTCTCAGGGAATATGTCGGATCTTCTGCAAGTCCCGAGCGCAGTTGCTCATGATCTTCTATGGTGGGCTTGCAACAACCACATTCTCAAGGGAGAGTCTTTTTGGTAACCATGGCCGGAGATAACGGTAGTGACGGACGCCTCACTCACAGGGTGGGGAGCACACACCAACGATCTGACAATCAGCGGTCGTTGGTCTCCATCGGAGTCCAATCTACACATCAACCTGTTGGAGCTGAGGGCAATCAGACTAGCTCTGAAGGCCTTTCTGCCCTCTGTACAGGGAAAGAATCTCCTGATGATGACGGACAACACGGTGGCCGTGTACTACCTCAACAAAAGAGGAGGAGTAGGGTCACTGCCACTGTGCAGAGAGGCAATGCAGCTCTGGTTCTGGGCAATATGAGAAGGAATCTCTCTATCGGCAGTTCACCTAGCCGGAGAGAAGAACACAGCGGCAGACGCTCTGAGCAGGCAGAGCACTGTCTCTCACGAGTGGGAGCTGGCTCAGGAAGTCCTTCTGGAGATCTTCGCCCTTTGGGGAACCCCTCAAGTGGATCCGTTTGCCACTGCGATCAACCGGAGGTGCGATCAGTACTGCTCAAGGGAATTTCCTCAGAGGAGCTCTGGGAGACGCATTCGTAGTGGAGTGGAAGTTTCCACTGCTGTAAGCGTTTCTCCCAGTCCCCGTGATTCCTCAAGTAATCAGGAGGTTGAGAAAGTTCAGGAAAACCATGATCCTAATTGCCCCGGATTGGGCCAGGAGGTCGTGGTACCCGGACCTTCTGGACATGTCCATCTGCCCTCCAATACGTCTTCCGCAAAGAGAGGCTCTTCTCTCGCAATAGGAAGGTTGGGTTCTCCTTCCAGAGGTCAAGACACTCAACCTTCACACATGGTTTCTGAGAGGTTGAGATACAAGGATTGGGATCTTCCGGATGACGTAATGGAAATCTTGCTTTCTGCCAGAAGACCAGCAACAAAATCTTTGTACCGATGTCGCTGGAACAGATTTAGTAACTGGTGCAAGGACAAGGATGTGGACCCTTTTCAGTGTGGCACCCCAATGGTGCTTTCTTTTCTACTACATCTAGCTAATCTGGGGCTCCAGATAGGAACAATCAAAGGATACCTTGCTGCGCTGTCCATTTTCAAGCGTTCCTCGGAAGAGGTTTCATATTTCAAAATACCGTTAATAATTCAATTCTTAAAAGGGCTTACTAATGTATACCCTGCAGTACCTTTTCATGTACCAACTTGGGACTTAAATTTAGTATTAAAATTCTTGACTTGCATACCTTTTGAGCCTCTGCACTCATGTCCATTGAGGCTTTTGACTCTAAAAACTGTCCTTCTTGTGGCCCTATCATCAGCCCGCAGGGTTAGCGAACTTCAGGCTCTCTCATGCAAACCACCATATACTATTTTTTATAAGGATAAGAAAGTTAAACCTTCATTCTTGCCAAAAGTAGTCTCAGACTTCCATTTGTCACAAAAAATAGTACTACCAACCTTTTATCCTCCTCCTCATCTGGGCAAAGAAGAGGAGAGATTACACAGATTAGATCCCAAGAGGGCTCTTAGTTTTTACATCTCAAGGATGGCTAAATTGAGACAAGATGACCAACTATTTGTGGGTTATAGTGGTAATAAATTAGGCTCATCTGTAACAAAACAGACAATTTCCCGCTGGATCATATTAGCCATAGTTGAATGTTACAGATTAGCGGGAAAAGAACCACCAGGTGGGCTTCGTGCCCATTCTACAAGGGCAATGGCTACTTCTGCGGCTCTAAAGAGGGGAGTCCCAGCAGCAGATATTTGTGCAGCTGCAACCTGGAAAACAGTGCATACTTTAGTTAAACATTGTTTGGATACTGCCTCCTCTAACAAGGGTTTATTTGCCAAGGCAGTTCTGCATTCTGTCCACGAAAACTGAAATTAGTACTCCCGCCTCCAAAAATTGATACTGCTATGGGAGCCTATCACAAGATGAGGAATACGTGAGAGGACACAATCCATTCGAAGAACAAGTTACTTACCAACTGTAACATTCTTTCGACTGGATGTTCCTCCCACGTATTCCTCATCGACCCTCCCATCCTACCCCACAGTACAGTTTACGTTTTCTTACACTTTCCTCTCACGAAGAATGTATCAGTCATGGGGCACGCCTGGGTGTTCCTCCTATATATATTTAATCGAAAAAACAGAACTGAAGCAACGGGCGTGGCTTGAGCTATTTATACCATCGGTGACGTCGACAGAGTACGGAGTACGTTGAGGGACAATCGACGCCACGACCTCGAGCACAGCGCCCTCTGCCGAGAACATTTTTTTCCAAAGTAGCGAAGCTGGAGATAACGAATTATCACAAGATGAGGAATACGTGGGAGGAACATCTAGTCGAAAGAACGTTAGTAAGTAACTTGTTCTTCTGAGTGTGGTACATACTAATATTCACAAATTCATCTTGATGTGACGCAGCCTGAAGCTCACGGATCTATCTAAGCGTGGTACATGCAAATATTCACATTTCTAAGTGTGACACATGCTAATATTCCCAAATCCATCTAGATGCAATGCAGGCTAGAGTTCCCAATATTATCTAAGTGTGACACATGTTAATATTCACAGTTTCGAGGTAGGGTAATGTAGCTTGGCAGGGGTTTTCTGGAGTAGAGTAATTGCTTTACTCCCCACTCATGCCACACTTACTTTGATGGTAGTTGCTGGTTGATGGTTGGCCACTGGCTTCCCCCTGCTGACACCTGCATACACTCCTTGGAGCCGCCACTATAGGAGCTGCAGTTGCCTCAGGGCCCTTAGCCGCAGGGGCTGCCGGGCAGGGGGCTGCCCTGGGAAGGGGTGTCATGAAGATGTAACAGACCAATCAGGTCGGATGGGAGGGCAGGGAGGCAGGCTGTTCGCTGCCAGGAGTACAGCATGGCCGGCGGGGACCCAAGGCACATACCGCGTTCCACATGTTTTTTTAAAAGCACGCGTGGGATATTTCCAAAGTGTCTATGGGGCTGGGGCTAATGGCAGCACACACTCACCTTGCCTCTGATGGCCACGGCAGTGGTGCGGAAGTTGTGGTTTCAGCCAGGTCATTAGGCCTGTGTTGTGGGCACACTCGTGGACTCCTTCTGGTATGCCACATGTGGTGTCAGTAGTGGGATGTTAGCAGGCTGATATAAACCGGGGACCCCCTCATATTTACGAAACTTCATGAGAAGGCCAAAGCTCCTACTCTAGCTACTCCCCAATCCATTGGGTTTGACATATATAGTGTAGAGGCTATTTCTATCCTGCCCCAGAAAAGACGATCAATACTCATAGGCCTCAGTCTTTCCACCCCTCCGGGGACCTACATCAGACAAGCAACCAGGCTGGACTAGCCTGGCAACACACTTAAATAGCGGCAGGCGCATTCGACTCCAACTATAGAGGCAAGGTAAAAGTGATCCTCCATAATGACGGGAAAGACCCATGCTTAGTTAAGGAAAGAGAAGCGGTAGTGCAAGGCATTCTTGAAAAATCCTTTATTCCAGTACCCCAAGAAGTAAACACTTGGTAAGACATCGAAAGGGGCTCAGTGGGCTTTGGGGAAGCCAACCTCGTAAGAGAGGAGGCTGCTCCCACAGAACCCAAAGAAATTTCCCAGATACCTGACCTTGCATTCGCCCCAAAGGAATGATGCAGCCATAACCGAACCCTTTGGGAGGGTTATATTGGAAGAAGCTGTCTGTACTCAAGGCGGTCCTATCTTTTTCTTTAAAAAAGGGTTTGTCATATTGAGGTGATGTAGGAAAAGATGGCCTTTACATATCACAACAAGTGATTCCCTGCAGCCATCGCTGAATAGTTTTAGAACCGGCCAACTTCCACCTAACAGCTGGTCATTAGGAAATGGGGAAAACCCAGGGCCGCAACATATCTAGAATTAATTTCACTATATTAGGACTCCACCTGGGCCAGCAGTGAATCTAAAACCATACAGGAAGCAAAAGCAAAGAGGAAGATTCAGAGACCCAGCAATTGCTCAATGCTAACATCATTGGCCCCTCAGAGAGTCCATGGTCTTCGCCTATAGTGTTGGTGGCAAAACCAGACGAGTTGGAGGCTCTGCATTGATTTTAGAAAACTAAACAAGGTCAGTTTAGGAGCAGCGCTCTCAGAAGAACATGATGGGCTGGAACACCCCATCTTGTACACCAGCAGGAAGCTGTTTCCCAGAGAGCAAGCTTATGCCACCATCCAACTTGAAGCGCCTGCCATCAATGGGACATTGTAAACCTGAAATACTATCTGACAGGAAGACAGTTTCGGCTGGTAACCAACCATTCCCCTCTGACCTGGATGAGTCTGGGGAAAGATTTGAATGCCCAAGTTATGAAGTGGTCTTTAGATCTACAACCGTTTTGTTTCTCAGTGGAACATCGAAAAGACAAAGATCAAGGCAATTTGGACCTTCCAAGTAGTTTTGCACCTCCCAATCAAGGGGGGAGCCTCTAATTTTATGGGAGGGGTATGTGACGTATCTGGTCAATTCCTCCCTTCTCCCCAGAGTGGAGATACCCTGTGTGAGGCTAAGGAGGTGAGCCTGCTCCGCAGGACCACTGCCTAGGGGTCTGGCCAGGTGGGACCTCACTGGGAGTAACCCCTCTCGAGGTCAAGGACTCCCCAGACCGGACTACTGTGTTTTATTATTTCATGGTATTTTTTATGATTGTCTAATGTATTCATTTATGTATACTTTAATTGCATTATGCCATTCCGATAAAGTGTATACAAACATCCGAAAGGGCAAGCGCCCGTGTGAATCTGATCAACAGAGACACAAACGTTTTGCACATAAGCAGGGGAAAATGACAGTCTGCGGGAGCCTGAGAAACCCGAAGGGGCATCTGCCCTGTGTGAACCAAATTGAGTTCAATACGAACATTTTGCATCCAAACTGGGGAAGCCGGCGAGGTTACGGGAGCCTGAGTAACCTGGGTGAGCAAACGATCTATATAAAATGTATACCCGAGAGTGAACAAATCTCCCAGACAGCCATAACACTTTGTGGAGTGAAAGAGCCACAGGCTTGCTCTCAAGAGACAATGGGGTAAGCAGAAACCTATTGAAGAACCTTTCTTTTGTATAAAAGTATGCAAAAAAGATCTGAACTGTTCTCAAACTTTATGAACTATTGAACGCTCAGGTTTTGGGCCAGGCAGAAGCCAAACCCGATACAGTGTCCTGGTCTCCTCCTTTTTGTTTGTTTTTTATAAAGTGGTAGGGCCAGTTGGCAATTAGGATTCGGACTGAAGACTTCTATTTTAGACTTTGACGAGCACCCTTACGCTGGAAGTGTCAATGTAATGCAACTTCAACTATTTAACTGATCTTCATTAATGACAAATGATAAATATATTGTGAGGAAGGTGTTTTGAAATGAGAAGGGTATTAATAATGTAGTCAAAGCACGTACAGTGGTGGTATATCTAAATAATCTAAATAGACACCATGTAGAATTACAGAAGTCACCTCTCGTATATTAGGCATGCACGTTTTGCAAAATCATTTGATTGTTCTCGGGGATATGCCGGCCATTCATCATATTCTATAGGGGTCCTAATATTAGTGCATCTTGAGTTAGTTTAATTGCAGAAAGGTAATTGTTGACCCCTAGTTTCAGGCATGATAAACAATGGCCCTCGTTACGAGTCCGGCGGAAACCATACCGGAAAAACCGGCAGGTAGCCGCCGGACCTGTAATGATTTACCGGCGCCTGACTTGCCGGAATAACCGGGGCATTACAGCCCTGGCGGTCTGGTAAGTCAGGCACCAGTAAAATGTTGATCCCCATTCTCATGGAGTCCCAATAGGACTCCACGGGAATGGGGACCACAGAAGCACCGTTAATAGCGGTGCCAGTGCTTCCGTGAAAGACTGCTGGCGGGTGCCGTTCTGCCCGCCAGGGCAGACCTGACGGGCGGAATGGCACCCGCCAGCAGACTCGCAGTTTGCCGGTCCAGAAACAAGTGACGGTAAACTTACCGGCACCGTTGTTTCCGGACCGGCAAACTTGTAATGAGGGCCAATGTGGCTATAACAACGGTTAATGTAATTACACTGAATTGTGATTCCCCTTCTTTTTTTTCAAGGGTTGTTTGACACCTGTCTGTTATTGTATTTGACCGTACATATGTAGGTAGGCACTAGATCTACTTCAGCGGCTCCAACAGAGTTCTAATTACATGGTAGGCCGGGGTTTAAAAATGACCTTGCCTTTAAAATAACATTTATTTTATAACTTTAATGTTGTTCGCTTCACTCCAGGGAATTATTCACTGGTTAACAAAATGGAGAAAATGCCCATGGGGGAAAACTATAATTGCAGCCTAGATACATTTTTTTCTCTATCCTAACATAGACAAATCTGAAAGGAGTTGCAATGTGTGGTAGAATACAAATAAACTTGCATTGAACACCTTCCCATATCAATACATGTGAATATATTTTGTATCAGCTTTCTAATTCTGCATTGATATATTTCTTTTAGGTTATCCGGCTCAACCTGTAGATCAAAGGACGCTACAGCAGATACCGCCGCAGCTTATGCAACATGTACAACAACAACAACAGCAAGCTTTGTCTTCCCAGTCCCACCAACAGCAACAGCAGCAAATGATGATGATGCTTATGATGCAACAGGAACAGAAATCATTGCGAATGCCTGTATCCCAAGGCATTCACCAGCAAAGAGGCCAGTTAAATTCAGATGGCCAGAGAATGCCCATGCAACAAAGCGGTAATATGTCAGTAATGGTCAGCTTACAAGGGCCTGGTTCAATTCCTCCGTCTCCCGATAAGCGAATGCCTTTGCAGATAAATGCTACCTTAGGGGGTAATGGAAGAAAGATCTCTTATCAAGATAGCTTACAGATTCCTTCGAGTTCACCATCAGGAGATGGAACTATAGCATGTCTTCCAGATGGAAGTGGAACAGAAATGCCTCCAGTTTCGGGTGCTGTAAATAGCATGAATCCTCATTTAGTTATTTCTCAAAATCAGATAATGATGGGTATGTCCAAGTCTGGGCCCAGTCAAGTCTCTGCTACTCAGGGTACAAGTCCACAGCAGCAGCAAACTAATGCTTTGTCTGCTTCTCACAACCACCATTACACAAATGTACCTAACACATCTCAAACCTCAAGGCCTAAAACGCCAAATCGGGCAAGTCCAAGACCATACTACCCTCAGACACCGAATAACCGCCCACCTAGCACAGAGCCTTCTGAAATAAGTCTCTCTCCAGAGAGACTTAATGCCTCTATTGCAGGTCTGTTCCCTCCTCAGATAAATATACCCTTACCTCCCAGACCTAACCTTAACAGAGGGTTTGATCAGCAAGGTTTGAATCCTACTACTTTAAAGGCGATTGGACAGGTCCCTTCCAACCTTGCAATTAACAATCAGTCTTCCTTTGGACCCTCTCCTGCACACAAGCTGGATACTGTTTTAGTTGGTGCAGGAAAGCAGACAAACTCTGGTGGAACTAAGCGAGCAAGCCCAAGCAATAGTAGAAGGTCCAGCCCTGGGTCAAGCCGAAAAACAACACCCAGCCCTGGCAGACAGAATTCAAAAGCTGCTAAACTAGCCCTGACATCGCAACAAAACTCTATAGTCTTGCAAAGCTTAGAGTTGCAAAGACGAATTGCACTTGGGCAAGCTTCTATGCAGACTACGGCATCTGGTGGTTTTCCCAGTAATACAATGATTGGGGGCCCTAGTTCTGCATTCTCAGCCTCACTTATGAATTCAGCATCTCTTATGAGTGGAATACCTGAAAACAATAAGGAAAGTTTCAATGCACCACCTCAAGACAATGAAGGCCACATTGCACACAGTGGTAAGGAGCATGCTACTGTTGAACTGAAAAGCATTCCATGCCAGGAGTTGAGAATTATGGTTTCTGAAGAGCAAAAAAAGAAAGATGGTCAATCCTTGGATCCACACAAGATTCTTAGTACAGCAGAAGCAAAGGGTCTGACGTCACCAGCCATGAGAGAAGCACCTACATCTTTGAGTCAACTGCTTGATCATTCAGGTGCCCCTAATGTTACTATTAAACCCTCAATCCCACCTCGTGAGGCATCTCAACTGTTAAAACCTCTAGAGGAAATAAAAAACATGGATACCATTTCACCAGTGCCAGAACAATCTTCTGGAGAAGATTTCCCTATACGTTTAAGTCTTCCTCACAATTCTGAAGCCCAGTCAGGTCATCCCGGGCAAGACTTGGGGGGTACTAGTACCAATATTTCTCAAACTGTCCCTGCAGTCATTCAAAGGACAGTCTCTTCATCCCCTTCCTCTGTTTCTACTTCTGTGCAGCCCAATCAGATAACTGTTTTTGTATCTTCAAACCCCCTTACTTCATCTTCAAACACATCAACCCCTATGAAGTCTCATTTGCAACCTACCTTGATGTCCACTGTAGTGAGAATGCCTAATGTTACTAACAAACTCATTGTTTCTGAGGGAAAGCCTACTGTTCAGTCAAACCCACGGCCTCAGTTTATTACACCTGTTTTTATAAACTCCTCTTCGATAATTCAGGTGGTAAAAGGTTCACAACAGAGTACCATTCCTACAGCACCAATCCCTTCAAGTTCCAATTTAATGTCCCCAACTGTTGCAATGGTTGGTCCTTTGCATATGACACAGAAGTTCTCACCAGTGCCTCCGGCTGCTAGCACCGTATCGAATATGGGTTGCCATATATCTACAAGCAGGCCTTTGGTTATAAACTCTCTTGCAAACCCTGGCCAGCTTCCACATTCTCCCTCTACTAATGTGTCCCCCCATCATTATGTTTCACCAGTTCCCCATGTTTCTCCACACCCCCACATCTCTCCTCAGTCCCAGACTTCTCCCCATGCCCAGGTGTCTCCTCATGCCCAGGCCTCCCCACGCCCCCCGCCCTCGCCACGCCCCCCGCCCTCGCCACGCCCCCAGGCATCCCCACACCCCCAGGCATCCCCACGCCCCCAGGCCTCCCCACTCCCCCAGGCCTCCCCCCATGCCCAGGTCTCTCCCCATCCCCAGGTGTCCCCACATGCCCAAGCCTCTCCTCACACCCAAGCACCGTTGCATGCCCAGTCATCTCCGCACCCACACATTTCCTCCCACCACCGAGTTTCTCCACATCATCGAGTTTCCCCGCTTCACAGAGTTTCTCCCCATCCCCCTTTTAGACAGGCCAGTGAATGCGTCACAAATGAAACACATTTCCAGGTTGCCACATCTCTGCAAAGCACAAACATGGTCTTTTCTCCTATTGCATCTGGTCAAAACTCTGCTGGCAGCAGACAGAATCCAGTTTCATCTACTAAACTTAAAGGAAAGCTGGATAAAATTGGTCACATTTTATTGAACAAAACAGGCAAGAAGACTCCTAATTCTCCAGAAAGAGTTGATGATCTCTGTGCTCTAGAGGCAGTAGATGAAGGTCCTGGGTTACTAACAGTCCTAACCCCCCTTCGGAAAAAACAATTGCCTATTGAAGTGGACAATAGAATGCCTTCATCGTTGACAACCTGTCTTTCGAAACATGGCACTTCTGGGCATAGTAACTTAAGTGTTATCACAGCTTGCGCTTCTGCATCAACCTCTGCAAACTTATCAAACAGCACTCCTTCAAGTATGCCTTTAACCACACAGTTTCGACCCTCCTCTTCAAGCACTAAAAGTATCTCTGGAGGTGTATCAGATGAACAGAGCGGCTTCTCCTTCACAGAACAAACGGCTGCACCACAACTTGTTCCTCAACAGAATGGTAGGTGCACCTATATGCTTGGTTTCATTTTTTACATTGCCTTATGATATGACGACCAAAGAGATTACATTTCCCCACGGTGCACAATTCTAGAAGATAGTTATGTGATCAAGACTCAGTTGGAAATATGATTCTTCGAGGGGATTGGGTCCTCCGACGTATTCCATATCTATGACAGGTAATCACCACAGCTGTGCTGCTTCGGAAACTTTTCCGGCGTCTGCGTCCTGCGTCGATGACGTCGATACGCCGACGTCTAGGACCTCCTCCGACGTCATCCGATGTGATAAGTAGGACGCACGACGCCTGTAGCCTCAGTTCCGTTTTTTCCGCGAACGTGTTGCTTCGTGTTTCTCGGTTCTAAGCCTCGTCTCTTTGGAGTTCTGTTCTTTCTGGTTCTTCGAACCTGTTCGTTTGTGAATTTCGGCGATGTCTTCCACTTCGTCTTCAACCCCGCGTCCGGGCTTTAAGAAGTGCGGGGAGTGTGGGTCCAAGATGTCGGTGACTGACTCGCACGACGCCTGCCTCTGGTGCCTCGGGGAGGCCCACGACACGGATGACTGTGTTGACTGCCTGTCGCTCACGTCCAAAGCCTTACGCGAACGTAAGAAGAAGTTGTCGGTAGGTCGGGTGTCCAAGCCCCGGAAGTCGAAGTCGGCGGGGCTTTCGACGGATGATTCGAGGGGTGACTCTCCGCGTCATCGTCGGAAGTCTCGTCGGTCTTCTTCTAGGAGTGGGTCTCGCCACTCCTCAGCCTCTTCGAGGCATTCTCGGAAGCGCCGTCACCGGTCGCCTTCTGTAAAGACCGGTGGGGGGGTCTGTACTTCTGCTCTCTATATGGTAGAGGAGAGGCACAGAGGACCCCAGCCAAGATTCTCTAATACGGTAGCGATGGGCGATCAATCAAGGCCTAGCTTCTCAGGAGGTGATGCAGGCTGGTTCTTAAGTACAGTGTATCCCCAAGCCCCCACAAAGGAATGTCCACACACTGTATTACTGAAAACACAGTCTTTATATAATTAATATTCAAGGGTTATGTACACTTATCACAATAACGCACTTTGTGCTCAGGAAAATCAATAATGGTAAATATCTACAATTCTAAAGTGGTACCACTAATATTAGACCTCATTAAAGTGCATTCATAATACTGTAGAAATGGCACACAGATCAATAAGAAGGAAACCAGCAATAGAGAGAGGAGAGATAAAAGATGGTTGAAACAATAGGCAGAATACTGGCCCTTGCTACTGGACACAGTTCTGTGTGGAGATCCCCCCACCTGGGCAACCTGTAAAATAAAGAGATATAACACAAGCCCATTCCATATATTGTTCAATAGTCTTATTCTCTCCTGCAATGTTTTTACCCCCCCAATGTACCTGGTGGAGTCGAGTTCTTCGAGGAGGCGTCGACAGATCCTTCTTGAATGACCCCCTTTAAGGCAGGAGTCACGGATCGTCGAGTGGCGTCGAGAAACGTCGAAGACCTCGGGGTTCGGCGACGGGGAATCGACGGCCCTTCTTGAATGCCTTCCCTTTCAAGCGGGAGGCACGGGGCGTCGAACGTCCGTCGACAAACGAGGTAGAACGATGTCAGAGAGGCGGCAGCTTCGTCCGAGCGGTGCTCGTCGGCGTCGGGGCGTCGGCGTCCTGCAAGGCGGAGGTGTGCGGGGCACCTCGATGACAATAGTTCTGGACCGCAAAGATTGTAGAGATGGAAGCCCAGCAAGGGCGTCGAGTCGCTCGAGTCTTTGGGGTCGTGAGGTGGCGGGAAACCCACCGGCGGATTCTCCTCGGCGCGTTGGTCGTCCTCGACTTTCTCCGGCGGGACAAAGCGGTCGACGATGCGGACGAGGGAGTCCTTCAAGGCAAATGTTCTTAGGCAAGGAGCGGACGGCTCCGGTCGTCGGCGGCACGGCGTCAAGTGGTTCCCACGGCTGGGCAACACAACTTCGACGGGCCTCCAGCGGTTACACAGACCTGCGAACCCTGGTCGACGGCAATGGACTTCGACAGCGTCGATGTCCGGGTGCTTCACTTCGATCTCCTCGGCGGTCCCGTCTCGGGTCGGCAGCCTTTCGAGGGTCTGACTTCCAGGGCGCTTCGGCGAAGATTCAGCGATGCTCGATGGTCCCTCGGAGCACGGGAAGAGGGCGCCTTACCAGGTCCTCTCTCGGGTCAGTCCTCGACGATTTCGACAACCTTCAGTTTCGGTCGAAGCAAATGCCACAGCAAGTCTTCTTCTTCCAGCTGGACGTCGAGGATCAGCAAATCCAGTTACTCTTGAGTGGAGACTCAGCTTCTGAATGCTTCTGAACGTTCCTGAACGTTCCTGAACAATCTCCAGTGGTGAGAGGTCCCCAGATATACTATTCTGTCTCTCATCCACACTGCTGGCACACACACAGCAGCCAATCACACAGAAGGGCATTCATGCAGTCAGTCAGCCAATCAGGCACACAGTGCATTCAGGCCACACTCCTCCCTTTCAGACACTCACAACAAGGAATGTGGATTGGGACAAGTACCCAGCCATTCAACACTACACACTGCATTCAGGCCAGTTTCGGGCAGGGCTGTCTCAGTCTTTGTCTCACATGCCAGAAACCAGACAACCACAACAAGAAGTGTATATTGGTCACACACTCCATTCACCCAGGTCCCACCCACAGGAGGTACCCACAACATACAGTCAAAGGGAAGGCTCCAGTCAGTCTAGCTGGGCCTTCACAACAACACCATATATGGAACTTCCACCCAACAGCCAGTCAGGGGGAAGGTACAGAGTCAGGGCTTCCCAGGACTTTGGGAAAAACAAGACAACAGGCCATAGAAAGCAAGAGGCCACAGGGGCCATCTTGTTTTCTATCAGGAATCAACTGATCCCAATGGCAGGGCCTGGGTATCCCAAAATGGAGGACACCCAGAGCACCTGTCCAATTCAGCATGGAGCTGCCACCAGCCCATACCCTGCTCTGTGGGCCACCCACAGGTGCCCAAAAACATACACTAGGGGCACAGGGTTGTACCCCTACCCAGGGGTGCCATAAGGGTATCCCATGGGTCTGTTCACCAAACCAAAAGAGAGAGCTGCACTGCCAGGAGTCCCAAATGGACTCCTGGGCAGAAAACATAACAGAACACACGATAAAAGGCAGAAAAGGACAAGGATTCAGAGGCCCTGTCCCTCTGATGCATTTCCAGCATCACAGTCGCCCCCCCCAGACTGAGGTGGAGGGTGTCTAATCTCCCACGGGATAGACACCCTCATCCAGACGGTCAGCATACCTTCTGGAAAGGCCATCTGCATTATCGTGACTCTTCCCTGGTCTGTGCTCTATGGTGAAGTCTAGCCCTTGCAGGCTAATGGACCACCTGAGCAATTTCGGATTCTCACCCTTCATCTGCATAAGCCACTTCAGGGGCTTATGATCTGTTTGGACCTTGAAGGTAGACCCCGTAAGGTAGGGCCTAAAACGCCTAAGGCTCCAAACTATGCTAAAACACTCCTTTTCAACAGTAGCCCACCTAAGTTCTCTACCCTTGAGTTGTCTACTGATGAATATGATAGGATGTTCTCTCCCTTTGTCATCTAACTGGGACAAGACAGCTCCAATTCCGGTGTCGCAGGCATCCGTCTGGACGATAAAGGGTCGGCTGTAGTCAGGCGCACACAACACAGGTGCCCTACACAGACTTTCTTTCAAGCCATCAAAGGCCCTCTGACAGTCTTCGGTCCAATTAACCTTCCTAGGCTGTTTGGGCGAAGTTAGCGCTGTCAGGGGTGCAGCTATGGTTCCATAGTCTGCCATGAAATTGCGATAGTACCCAGTGAGGCCCAAAAAGGCTCTCACCTGGGTTTGAGTAGTGGGAGTCTCCCAGTTCTGTACATCCTGTACTTTACTGGAGAGAGGTTGGATTTGACCCCCTCCTACCTCATGACCAAGATAGGTAACTTTCCCCTGAGCTATCTGGCACTTGGTGGCCTTGATAGTGAGGTTAGCCCTTTTCAAGGCCTGCAACACCTTATCCAGATGTGTCAAATGCTCTTCCCAGGGGGAACTGTAGACGGCAATGTCGTCTAAGTAAGCCACACAAAAGGCTTCCAGCCCACTGAGCGCATGGTTGACCAATCTCTGGAAGGTGGCAGGGGCATTCTTCAACCCAAAAGGCATGACCCTAAACTGGTAGAGTCCCTCAGGTGTTGAGAAAGCCGTCTTTTCCTTGGCATGGTCCGTCAGAGCTATTTGCCAATAGCCTGAGGTAAGGTCAAAGGTGCTCACAAACTTGGCAGCACCTATGGTGTCCACGAGCTCATCAGCCCTGGGCAATGGGTGCGCGTCAGTTTTGGTGACGGCATTGACTCCTCGGTAGTCCACACAGAACCTCCAATCTTTGGTACCCGCCTGGGAACTTGCCTTGGGGACAAGGACCACTGGACTGGACCAGGGACTGGTTGAGGGTTCAATAACACCCAGATCCAACATCTTGGCGACCTCAGCCTGGATGTGGTTCTTGACGGTATCTGACATACGGTAGCACCTGCTTTTGACAGGCACACTGTCACCAGTGTCAATTTCGTGCTTACACCACGGTGTAAGGCCCGGTGTCAGTGAAAACAGAGAGGCATACTGCTGGAGCAAAGCCCTGCAGGCCCTCTGCTGCTCTGTTGTCAAATCTGGAGAGAGTTGTACTCCCTCCACTGAGCCATCCTGAGGGTTGCTATGCAGCAAATCAGGAAGGGGCTCACTCTCATCCTCCTCTTGCCCTGAAGCTAGCAAGAGACATGAGACCTCCGCTCGCCTGTGGAAAGGCTTGAGCCTGTTGACATGGAATACCTGGGGGGCTACCCCAGAGGCTCCCATGTCAACCAGATAATTGACTTCGCCCATCTTGGAGATGATCCTGAAGGGTCCAGTCCACTTGTCTGCCAAAGCTCTAGGCTTGGTAGGCTCCATCACAAGGATTTCCTGTCCCGGAGTCCAATCCACTTGCGAAGCTTTCATGTCATGCCAGTACTTATTCAATTCCTGGCTGGCCTTGAGATTTGCTGTTGCCTGACCCATCATTTGTGTCATCCTCCGCCTGAGGCCTAACACATAGTCCCCCACTTGCTTGGCGGGACCTGGAGGGGTGGCTTCCAAGCCTTCTCGGATCAAGGCGAGGGGCCCCCTCACGGGATGTCCAAAGAGTAACTCAAAGGGGCTGAAACCAACACCCTCTTGAGGTACCTCTCTGTAAGCAAACAGCAGGCATGGCAGGAGGAGATCCCATTTCCTCCTTAGGGGCTCTTCCAAAGCACCTAGCATGCCCTTGAGAGTTTTATTAAATCTCTCAACCAGACCATTGGTCTGGGGGTGGTAAGAGGTGGAGAACTTGTAGGTTACCCCGCACTCTTTCCACATGGTTTTCATGTAACTAGACATGAAGTTGGACCCTCTGTCAGAGACAACCTCCTTGGGGAATCCAACACGGGTGAAAATGCCCAGGAGAGCCCTGGCAACCACCTTGGCAGTAACAGTCCGAAGGGGTATTGCCTCAGGGTACCTGGTGGCATGATCTACCAAGACCAGGATGAACCGATGTCCACCTGAAGTGGGAGGGTCAAGGGGACCGACGATGTCGATGCCCACCCTCTCAAATGGTGTGCCAACCACTGGTAATGGCTGCAGTGGGGCAATGACCCTGCCTCCAGTCTTGCCAGACAACTGACAAGTGGGGCAGGTCCTGCAGTGGGACTCCACCTCTACTCCCATCCGTGGCCAGTAGAAATGGGCAGAGAGCCTCTGCTTAGTCTTCTTAGTCCCAAGATGACCAGCCAAGGGCACCTCATGCGCCAACTGCAGTAGGAAGGGCCTGTAAACCTGGGGTACCACCAACCTCTTGCGGGCACCAGGTTCAGGCTTAGTGGGCTCACTAACAAAGAGCTCACCCTCCCAATAAATCTTGAATGTCCTAGGCACTTCACCTTGTGCCTGGGACAGGGCCTGTTTCCTCAGACCCTCGAGAGAGTGGCACTCTCTCTGTCCTTTACAGAAGTCCGCCCGGGAGGGTCCCCCTTCAGCTAACAAGCATTGAAGGTCGGGATGATCCTCCGGGTTAAGAACCTCTCCCACAGGAGAGTCTTCTGTCTCTTCTCCCACAGGAGTTGAGTTTGGGTTTTCCACTGGACCCAGCCCGTCCGGAGCATGGATCCCAATGGGTGCTGTCGGAACAGCAGGAAGAGAAGGTGCTCCCCCCACAGGGGTGGCCTTCTTGGTCTTCCTCCTTCTTGCCTTAGGCCTCGCCTTTGGCTCGGGTAACTGACCCACAGCCAGACCCGATGTCACCTGTGATCTAGTGACGGCAGCAGCAGTCATGGGAAGACCATCCGAGATCAACCCCAACTCTACTAGATCATTCCCTAACAAAATGTTAGCAGGGACATTGTCCTGAACCAGGACAGGAAGCTTCGCTGTCTTGTCGCCAATCATGAGTGTGACTAAGGCTACAGGTGATAATTTGGGAGGCCCACCAGCTAATCTGGTGGTTTGCAGAGGAGCACCTTCATAGTCCTCTGGCTTGAGCAGGGTCCTGTCCACCACTGTCATGCTTGCCCCAGTGTCTCTCAAACCAGTAGAAGGCTGGCCATTCAAGAGGACACTTCTCAAAAACCTACGGGTGTTCTGCGGGATAGTTGCCAGTACTTCTGCGTACTGGTCCCAGGCCCCAAGGGACACTAAGGAAATCTCTACTGGAGCACCAAATGTGATTCCTGTAGAGGAGGGGAGGACAGTGGCCTCCACCTCAGACACGGGGTAAGGGTAGGTCAGGCTGACAGCCTGTACTCCAAGTGCCTTACCTTTACACTTGGGGTCACCCCTTTTGTGATCCAGAGCCCCACAATCCCAACAAGTGCCAGGAGTGCGGGGTACGGTACTGGAACCACTGGGAACCTGCTTTGCAGCAGGTGGACCACTACTATTATTCCCACCCACAGAGGACTTATCCCCACTAGATTTTTGGGTCTTAGGAGAGGAAGGTTTTGGTTTACCCGACTGTGACTGCTTTTGGGACTCCTCAGCTTTCTGAGAGGCCCCCTTTTCTTTGTCCTTGTCCTTCCCACTGGAGTCCTTAGGGGACACCCGGTGGGAGACCCACTTGTCAGCCAACCTAGCCAGCTTAAAGGGGTCCAAAATGTTCTGGTCAGCCACATACTGACGCAGCTCTGGTGAACAGGCTTCAGAAAAATGCTCAAAAAACAAGAGGTGGGACAACTCAACAAAAGTTTTCACTTTGTATCCATCAATCCACCCCATCATGTTCATGTGCGCAGTACTCACCCAGTCAACCCAAGACACATTCTCTCTTTTCTTAAATTCCCTGAACCTTTTAAGGTATTGGGTAGGTGTCTTGCCGAACTTGGCAATCAAAGCAGACTTCATACACTCATACTGACCCCTTTCTTCCACACCCAGCTTCAGAATACAGTCATATCCAGCTTGAGGCACTCTGCTTAACAAACACTTAGCCCAATCTCTTTTATCTACATCATGAATTGCACAAGCCATTTCAAACGCTTCAATCCATTGGAGGATATCTGAACCCTCCACAAACACACCAACCAAATCTTTCATAAACTTGGTGGCTGGGGACCTGACACTCTCACTGGATCTAGCTGAAGTCTCCACTCTAGCTTTCTCTAGCTGGATTCTCTGACATTCAGTGTCCTGGCTTTTGAGTTCAAGGTCCTTATTTCTGAGTTCAAGATCCCTATTCTTGAGTTCCACTTGCTGTGCCAGCTCCTCTTTCTTAAGCTCAGCTTCTATTTCCAACTTGCGATATTCAAAGGCTAACTTCATCCTCAATAACTCAAGTTCCATGGAATTGCTGGGGTTTGGAACAGAGGCAGCAGGAATGGTGGCATTCCCAGAAACAGATTTAGCGACAACCCCAGGGGCAGAGTCCTCACTGGTTGCATCCCCCCCTTCATCAAGGGTTTCACCATCAGTCTGGTAGTCCACCAGGGCAGCTATCAGCTCAGCCCTAGACTTATCCACAAAGTCTAACTCCCTGGCTTCACAAGCACTCTGGAGAGCCTCTAAGCTCATCCGAGTCAATTTACCATTTGCAATGGACTCCATTGCTTGTAATGCAGTTATTTGGTACACACCCAAACCTTAATCTAATAAAGTGCGGATATTTTGTAAGTGGCACGGTTATACACTGAGTCTTAAAACCATAAGCATCCCACCGCTGGCCACCAGCTTTGTAAAGACCGGTGGGGGGGTCTGTACTTCTGCTCTCTATATGGTAGAGGAGAGGCACAGAGGACCCCAGCCAAGATTCTCTAATACGGTAGCGATGGGCGAGCAATCAAGGCCTAGCTTCTCAGGAGGTGATGCAGGCTGGTTCTTAAGTACAGTGTATCCCCAAGCCCCCACAAAGGAATGTCCACACACTGTATTACTGAAAACACAGTCTTTATATAATTAATATTCAAGGGTTATGTACACTTATCACAATAACGCACTTTGTGCTCAGGAAAATCAATAATGGTAAATACCTACAATTCTAAAGTGGTACCACTAATATTAGACCTCATTAAAGTGCATTCATAATACTGTAGAAATGGCACACAGATCAATAAGAAGGAAACCAGCAATAGAGAGAGGAGAGATAAAAGATGGTTGAAACAATAGGCAGAATACTGGCCCTTGCTACTGGACACAGTTCTGTGTGGAGATCCCCCCACCTGGGCAACCTGTAAAATAAAGAGATATAACACAAGCCCATTCCATATATTGTTCAATAGTCTTATTCTCTCCTGCAATGTTTTTACCCCCCCAATGTACCTGGTGGAGTCGAGTTCTTCGAGGAGGCGTCGACAGATCCTTCTTGAATGACCCCCTTTAAGGCAGGAGTCACGGATCGTCGAGTGGCGTCGAGAAACGTCGAAGACCTCGGGGTTCGGCGACGGGGAATCGACGGCCCTTCTTGAATGCCTTCCCTTTCAAGCGGGAGGCACGGGGCGTCGAACGTCCGTCGACAAACGAGGTAGAACGATGTCAGAGAGGCGGCAGCTTCGTCCGAGCGGTGCTCGTCGGCGTCGGGGCGTCGGCGTCCTGCAAGGCGGAGGTGTGCGGGGCACCTCGATGACAATAGTTCTGGACCGCAAAGATTGTAGAGATGGAAGCCCAGCAAGGGCGTCGAGTCGCTCGAGTCTTTGGGGTCGTGAGGTGGCGGGAAACCCACCGGCGGATTCTCCTCGGCGCGTTGGTCGTCCTCGACTTTCTCCGGCGGGACAAAGCGGTCGACGATGCGGACGAGGGAGTCCTTCAAGGCAAATGTTCTTAGGCAAGGAGCGGACGGCTCCGGTCGTCGGCGGCACGGCGTCAAGTGGTTCCCACGGCTGGGCAACACAACTTCGACGGGCCTCCAGCGGTTACACAGACCTGCGAACCCTGGTCGACGGCAATGGACTTCGACAGCGTCGATGTCCGGGTGCTTCACTTCGATCTCCTCGGCGGTCCCGTCTCGGGTCGGCAGCCTTTCGAGGGTCTGACTTCCAGGGCGCTTCGGCGAAGATTCAGCGATGCTCGATGGTCCCTCGGAGCACGGGAAGAGGGCGCCTTACCAGGTCCTCTCTCGAGTCAGTCCTCGACGATTTCGACAACCTTCAGTTTCGGTCGAAGCAAATGCCACAGCAAGTCTTCTTCTTCCAGCTGGACGTCGAGGATCAGCAAATCCAGTTACTCTTGAGTGGAGACTCAGCTTCTGAATGCTTCTGAACGTTCCTGAACAATCTCCAGTGGTGAGAGGTCCCCAGATATACTATTCTGTCTCTCATCCACACTGCTGGCACACACACAGCAGCCAATCACACAGAAGGGCATTCATGCAGTCAGTCAGCCAATCAGGCACACAGTGCATTCAGGCCACACTCCTCCCTTTCAGACACTCACAACAAGGAATGTGGATTGGGACAAGTACCCAGCCATTCAACACTACACACTGCATTCAGGCCAGTTTCGGGCAGGGCTGTCTCAGTCTTTGTCTCACATGCCAGAAACCAGACAACCACAACAAGAAGTGTATATTGGTCACACACTCCATTCACCCAGGTCCCACCCACAGGAGGTACCCACAACATACAGTCAAAGGGAAGGCTCCAGTCAGTCTAGCTGGGCCTTCACAACAACACCATATATGGAACTTCCACCCAACAGCCAGTCAGGGGGAAGGTACAGAGTCAGGGCTTCCCAGGACTTTGGGAAAAACAAGACAACAGGCCATAGAAAGCAAGAGGCCACAGGGGCCATCTTGTTTTCTATCAGGAATCAACTGATCCCAATGGCAGGGCCTGGGTATCCCAAAATGGAGGACACCCAGAGCACCTGTCCAATTCAGCATGGAGCTGCCACCAGCCCATACCCTGCTCTGTGGGCCACCCACAGGTGCCCAAAAACATACACTAGGGGCACAGGGTTGTACCCCTACCCAGGGGTGCCATAAGGGTATCCCATGGGTCTGTTCACCAAACCAAAAGAGAGAGCTGCACTGCCAGGAGTCCCAAATGGACTCCTGGGCAGAAAACATAACAGAACACACGATAAAAGGCAGAAAAGGACAAGGATTCAGAGGCCCTGTCCCTCTGATGCATTTCCAGCATCACACCTTCCAGGTCCTCTTCCGAGGATTCTGCCCGGCACGTCGGTTACCCCACTAGCCGTGCGACGCCGGAGGAATGGGCTTCCTTCGGGAAGAAAATGTTGGCGATTCTTGAGTCGCAGGGTACTCAGCCGTCCGCGCCCCCGAGTGGGGTCGGCCGTGTGAGGTCGAGAGACGCCGCTCGCAAGAGTGGTCGGCACGAGTCACGGGAGCGGTCCCGTTCGGACAAGGAGGCTCGTTCTCGCCGTACCCGTTCCAGGTCCCGGTCCTCGACGCGTTCGAGACCGTGTGCTCCTGTGAAGTCTTCGAGGAAGACGTCGACGTCTGAGGCGTCGAGGGCGTCGACAGGCTTTCTCGAGGCTCCGGCTTCGAGGAAGTCGTCGAGGCCGTCGACGTTCAGGTCGTCGAGGGACACGCTCGGGGCTCCGGCCTCGAGGGCTGTGTCGACGCCGCCGATACTGGAGGCGCTGCATCTGACGTCGACGCCGATTTCGTCGACGCCGTTCCTCTCGGCGTCGGCGCCGATTCGCTCGACGCCATCGACGCCTTTCGTGTCGGAGGTGCCCCGTGTCACGGGTGTACCCCCTAGGAAGGCTCTGGTTAAGAGCAAGCACTCTCGGGTGCCTTTTCGCCACTTGGAATTTATTTCGGAGGCGGATGAGGATTCTGATGGCCTGGTTCCTAGTCTGGTGCCTGATGAAATTGTCTCGGGCCATAGTCAGTTTGACGATTTGAGGCAGTCACTGCATGATGCCAGTGGACTGGACACCTCCCCGGAGGTGGACTTTTGTAGGCCTGAGCCTGGCTCCCATGCCGATTCCTCGTACCGGCGCCTTATGGCTAGGGTGTCTGAGTATTTGGGATGGTCTGCTCCCCCAGGGGAGTTTGTGCAGGATGATCTGACGGACATCCTTGATGTTGGTCCCCCAACTGACCCGGTACTGCCGTTCCATATGGCTTTACAGAGAAGGGTGGCGGCGGCTTGGACTGCTCCGGAGAGTCTCCCGGCGGTGGGCAGATCCTTGTCGCGTAAATACCGTCCAGCCAGTAGCGACCCCTGCTACTTGACCAGGCACCCCACTCCGGAGAGTTTGGTGGTGCAGGCGGCCACGGCCCCGGCAAAGCAGGCGTCGTACCCTACCATCCCTCCTGATAGGGACGACAAACGTTTTGATGGCTGGGCGAAGAAAGTGTTTTCTTCTGGTGGTATGGCGCTTCAGGCGGCCAACTCCATTTGTGCCTTGTCACGTTTCACGCACACTCTGTGGAACTGTGTTGCGTTAGCGGCTGAACATATTCCCGAAGGGGTTGAACGGGAGGGTTTCCTTGCTATGGTCCAGGATGGTAAGGATGCCATGTGTGAGTCCGTTCAGTCGGGTCTGGACTTGGCTGAATGCGTCAGTGGGTCCATGGCGGCGAGCACCGTGATACGCAGGTTTGCGTGGTTGCGGAAGTCGGGGTTTGCTCCTGATGTGCAGTCCCGGCTCCTCAACATGCCCTTTGATGGTGAACACCTTTTTGGCAGCAAGGCTGACGAGAGCCTTGAGAGGTTGCAGACCTCAAAAGCTGCAGCGAAGTCGTTGGGCGCTGCAGTTCGCCAGCCTCCGCCTTTTCGTCCTAGGGGACAGCAGTGGAGGGGTGGTTCCTTTCGCTATTACTCATCCTTCAGTAGAGCGAGAGGAGCTGGCAGTCAAAGAGGCCAACGCAGGGGTACCAGAGGTGGACGACAGGGTACCCGTGGTGCCAGGGCCGCTCGGGCAGTTGCCTCTTTGCCCTCGGGTAACGCCGCAGCCGCTCCTACTCAGTCATGAGGCCATGTCCCATGGTTCGCCGGTTGGGGGAAGGCTGGCGCAGCATCTTGTAGAGTGGCAAGCCATTACTTCAGATGTGTGGGTTCTGGAGATCATAGCCCACGGCTACTGTCTTCCCTTTCGGCACAGGCCTCGCGACAATCCACCGGGGAACCTCTCTTTGAAGTGTCCGGATCCGCTCCTTGCGCAGGAAATTCAAGCCCTGCTGGTGAAAGGCGCTATAGAACTGGTGCCTGTAGCGGAGAGGAACAAGGGATGGTATTCCCCTTATTTTTTGATTTCCAAGAAAGACGGGGGATTGAGACCCATCATGGACTTGCGCGGTTTGAACAAACTCCTCAGGAAGGACAAGTTCAAGATGGTTACTCTCTCTCAAGTCCTCCAGGCCCTTCAGCTTCAGGACTGGTTGGTGTCACTCGACCTCAAGGATGCTTACTTCCATGTGCCGATCCATCCCAAGCACAAGAAGTACCTGAGGTTCGCGGTTGGCGACTCGCACTTTCAGTTTCGGGTCCTGCCGTTCGGATTGACCTCCGCCCCGAGGGTTTTCACCAAGCTCATGGTGGTGGTGGCAGCGCATCTCAGGCAAGGGGGATTCACGTCTACCCCTACCTGGACGATTGGTTGATCAGGGGGAGCTCTCCCGAGCAAGTCCTGGATCATCTGTCCGTCACCTGCCACTCCCTCCACAGGCTGGGCTTCTCCCTCAATTTAAAGAAGTCCCATTTGACGCCAACGCAGAGGCTCCAGTACATCGGAGCAGTGCTCGACACTTCCCTGGGGCAGTGTTTTCCTCCCCAGGTGAGGGCTCTTCACATTCAGCAGATGGTGCACAAGTTTCAGCATGCCCAGACGCTCCCAGCGTTCGAGTTCTTGAGGTTGCTCGGCCTCATGGCATCCTGCATTCTTCTGGTGCCAGAGGCTCGCCTGCGCATGAGATCTTTGGAGTGGGCACTCAAGATGCAATGGTCGCAGTCCTCCGGCAGGATGTCGGACCCGATTCAGGTGCCGCCCTCGGTCGCCCAGGACCTTCTGTGGTGGGCCGTCGAAGGCAACTTGATGAAGGGGGCTCCATTTTGGCTTCCCTGGCCGGAGGTGACGATCGTGTCGGATGCATCCCTCACGGGATGGGGGGCTCATGCCAACGAGCTGACAGTCAGCGGTCGTTGGTCTCCGTCGGAGTCCAGACTCCATATCAATCTGTTGGAGCTGAGGGCCGTCAGGCTAGCCCTGAAGGCTTTTCTGCCTACTGTGCGAGGAAAGAGTGTCCTGATCCTGACGGACAACACGGTGGCCATGCACTACCTCAACAAAAAAGGGGGGGCAGGGTCACTTCCTCTGTGCAGGGAGGCGATGCAGCTCGAGTTCTGGGCCATCCAGCAGGAAGTTTCGGTCTCGGCAGTTCATCTGGCCGGAGTCGAAAACGTGACGGCGGACGCTCTGAGCAGGCAGAGCGCGATCTCTCACGAGTGGGAGTTGGCTCAGGAGATTCTCCTGGAGATCTTCGCCCTTTGGGGGACCCCTCAAGTGGATCTCTTCGCCTCCAGTGTCAACCGGAAGTGCGGGAGGTTCTGCTCGCGGGAATTTCCTCCAAGAGGGGCCTTAGGAGACGCGTTCGTGGTGGATTGGTCGTTCCCGCTGCTGTACGCGTTTCCTCCTGTCCCCGTCATCCAGCAAGTGCTGCGGAGGTTGCGGAAGTTCGGTTCCCGGATGATCCTCATTGCTCCGGCGTGGGCTCGGAGGACGTGGTACCCGGACCTTCTCGACTTGTCCATCTGCCCTCCACGTCGTCTTCCCTACCGAGACGATCTGCTCTCACGGGAGGGGGGTCTGGTTCTCCATCCAGAGGTCAGATCCCTCAACCTTCACGCTTGGCTTCTGAAAGGTTGAGGTATAGGGATTGGGACCTCCCTGAAGACGTGATGGAGGTGTTGCTTTCGGCCCGAAGGCCAGCAACTAAGTCTCTGTACCGTTGCCGTTGGCGTAAGTTCTGCGACTGGTGCAGAGTTCGGAATGTGGATCCTTTTGCATGTGACATCCCCATGGTTCTGTCCTTTTTGCTTTCTTTGGCCCACAGGGGCTTGCAAGTGGGTACCATTAAAGGTTACCTGGCAGCGCTGTCCATCTTTAAGCGCTCGTCTGATGAGTGTTCTTACTTTAAGATCCCTTTAATTTCACAGTTTCTGAAAGGGCTCACTAATGTGTTCCCTCCGTCACCTTTCCTGGTGCCCGGTTGGGATTTAAACCTTGTTCTTAGGTTTCTTATGGGTGCTCCGTTTGAGCCTTTACATTCTTGCCCTTTGAGGCTGTTAACTCTGAAAACTGTGTTTTTAGTTGCGGTTACTTCCGCTCGCAGAGTGAGTGAGTTGCAGGCACTTTCAGTTAAGCCACCCTTCACTGTATTTCACAAGGACAGGGTTGTCCTTCGAGTTCGTCCTTCTTTTCTTCCGAAGGTAGTGACGGAATTTCATTTAGCCCAGAAGGTTGTTCTTCCGGCTTTCTATCCTCCTCCGCATCCTGGTAAGGAAGAGGAGAGGCTCCATAGGCTTGATCCTAGGAGAGCTTTAAGCTTTTATGTTTCACGCATGTCCCGGGTCAGAGTGGATGATCAGCTCTTTATTGGTTACGCTGGTAAGCGTTTGGGGCAAGCTGTGACGAAACAGACTTTGTCCCGCTGGATTGTTTTGGCCTTCTCGGAGTGTTACCGCTTGGCGGGTAAGGACTCACCGGCTGGCTTGCGGGCCCATTCTACCAGGGGCATGGCTGCATCTACTGCCCTGCAGAGGGGTGTTCCTATTCGCAACATCTGTGATGCAGCCACCTGGGCTTCAGTACATACATTTGTACGGCATTATTCCCTCGATTCCATCAGAGGGCAGGATCTGGCCTTTGGCAAGGCGGTCCTTTGCTCTGCTATTTGATTGGCTATTCTAAAATTGTTTATAAATTCTTTCCCTCCTCCTTGCTCTGGTACTGCTTTGGGAGTCTGTCATAGATATGGAATACGTCGGAGGACCCAATCCCCTCGAAGAACAAGTTACTTTCTTACCTGGTAACGTTCTTTCGATGGGATGGTCCGACGACGTATTCCATATCGCTCCCGCCCTGCCTTCCCCGCTGCAGAATTTCTTTTGCGATTGCAGCTTACGTTCCGCAAGGCTTTGTGTCTGACTGGCAGTTGACTTCTGTCACACGTTCTGGGGGAAAAAACTACAACTGAGGCTACAGGCGTCGTGCGTCCTACTTATCACATCGGATGACGTCGGACGTCGGAGGAGGTCCTAGACGTCGGCGTATCGACGTCAACGACGCAGGACGCAGACGCCGGAAAAGTTTCCGAAGCAGCACAGCTGTGGTGATTACCTGTCATAGATATGGAATACGTCGTCGGACCATCCCATCGAAAGAACGTTACCAGGTAAGAAAGTAACTTGTTCTTCTGTGCCTTCCATAACATTGGCAAACTGTGAATATGTAACTTAAGGGCATTTCGGAGCCAGGCATCCTGTATATAAAAACACTGCTCTCCTGCCCTTACACTCGGACAAGGCGTCTATCACCACATAATGGAACATTGGTTTCTTTTCTTCTGATTTTTTATTTTTGTTTTGTGTTTACATAGACGTCAATATTCGTGCCTGTTAGTTGCATTTAATGATTGTACCTTTTAGTATGTTTTAAGATCTTGAATCTGCCTTGCAGGACATTGCACTTTCCCAAAACAGTGCCATAGCAGAATGCATTAAAGGAGGGCATAGATGCATGTGAAGCCCTCTCACACGCTTTGAAAAAGCTCCATGGTGCTAGATGTAGGGGTACTAAAGGGTCCGCAGCCCCTACACAGTTTACCAGTTGTTGACTGATGACAGCCTGAGCATAGAAGCTGCGAGCCCTCACTTTATTTTACTGTATTAGCACTGCAGTCAAAGTCTGAGCTCATTGAATTGAGCAATTGGCAAAGGTCATAGCATGTGTTTTGTTATCCCACCTCTTCGCCAGTGGAGCAGCTTATTCCAGGCAACTCTTTAATGTTCGTTATGTCTGCATTTGGGTCATTTTAGACCCTTGTAGAGTTAGTTTGTGTTAAATATTTTCAGCATCTTTGATTTTCTTAAGGAGTTTTTGTTTGGTCTTCAGTATTTAGGGTTTCCAGTTTTAGGGGTTTATTATTTTTTACTTCTGGGGGTGTTATTTTGGAGGTTGCATAATGTTTTGGGGTCTGTTTTATCAGTTTTTTCCTGTTTGCCCGCTTCAAGAAATCGCGGATAACTATTTTTTCCAGTGTAAATACAAACATATTCTTTTGTTTCATTGCGCGCATAAGTAGGGTAATCTCTCTTAGAGCAAGATGTTATGAACACTTTCCGGACAATAAAGATGAATGTGTTAATCCAGTAATAGCTAACGTTTCTACAAGTCAAAATTATTGTGGTAAATTATGCAATACTTTTTCAGGCACTCTTTGCCCATCCTTGCCCTTTCTTTTCTAACCATGAAAGATTTGTGAAAAGGACCTTTCCACATTGTACAGACTTCTAATTTTAGCAGCTAAGGCATAGCATGATAAAAGGATTTGCCGGGGAGCACTCACTTTGGTGGAGATGAGGATTATTTTGACTGCCAAAATAAATAAACTCCAAGCAGATAATAACTGCTTATCAAGTGCTGCTCACTACAAAATGAGAAGGGAGTCTCATTAATGTACCCCTTAAGGCTTGATTGGAGGGGGTGAGCAGGCCAAAACCGTTTGCCTGGTGAGGGATTATCAGGGGATCGTATAGCAGACTTTTTCGAAGGCAACTCAGCAGGTTAGGTGATTGTTGCTGAGATGTTATGTTTATACCGTCCTGTAAATCATATGGCTTTTTTCCTATTCCTGCTGCATCAAGTGCTGTAAAAAGTGTTGGTTTTACTGGGGATGAGCATGGTTCATCACTTCACTCTGTGTGGGAACTTTTGTCCCCATAGCGAAAATCAAAAGCTGGCACCCATGAATATACGCACAGTAAGTGAGCATATCTTAAAGTGAAATATACAAATGTTATTCAATTGACCTTCACCTTAGAAGGAAGTGTGTAAAACAAAACAGCATTAGACTTTTAAAAAAAGTAATGCACACCATAAAAATAACCTGAGAGAGGAAATTTTCCAATAGAAATGTTGGAAAATTATAAAAGGTGCTCACCTTTTAAACCCAGCAATCTGTTGTGAAATATTCCCTGGAAAACAAAATCCCAATACAAGACAAGTGCTTGTTTTCTTGTGGGTAAGCGTCTGCACTGGGAAAATGACAACCTGGGTAAAATCCTGGTAGGCAAATAAGCAATCAAGCTTGCCAACCTCAAAAAAACCAAGGGGTTACGTCCACCCTCAAGTTACGCTGTCCACCCACATGTATCCCTTAAGTGAGCCATCATTTATAAATCGCTCCTAATTTAAAAACTCTCTTTGAAGAAAGAAAGTGTTAAGCAGCAATTAAGGGGCCTGCAGCTTCTGATGGACTTCTGGGTGCGGGTGCTCTAGAGAGCCACATGAGGTTGGGATGTGAACATGACACCAGAGCCTCACGCAATCCTCGTACATGGAAGCCTCACACGGCTTTCCTTTTATAGCCGACAGGCAGCTGACACTTTTCAGCTCTCCTCCAGACAGATACACATACACAGAGTGTCTCTGACCAAGAAACCGAGACACGGAAAAATCCTTGTTAAACCTTTTTTGTAATTACAAATATTTGTCAGTGGTCAAGGGCTATTTTGATTAATTTTAGCCAATTTTAAGACGTGAATCGGCAACCATAAAAATGGCTGCAATTTGTCTGCAATTCCTCAAAATAGCTCTGACTACTATGAATATATTTTTTTTTTAAAAGAAAAGGATGTAACATTGAATGTACAGTGTTTTTGAATAAAGTCAGGGGACTGGAGGGGAAGCATTGGGAGAAAGCAAACAAGCATACATGGAGGGGGGGTAGGGCCCTTTACCTATTGTCTGCTAAGGTCCCTCTCCAGCCACCCCTTCAAACCCAAACTTTATCCTATCCCTGCTCCTACTAAGGCACCACTGGGAAAAGGGGAAACAGTGTTTTTCAGTTTAAACCTAGGAGGCACATTTTCTTCCAGTGGGTGTTTTTCCGCTGTTTTCGGATTTCACTGAAAACAGGAAAGCCCAAGTATAATTACAACAAGTTACTTGTTGCACCATGATTTTGTTTGTAAGGGTTGTAACTATTTGGTGATTATTATTTTTTTTGTGTGTTATTTAGCCTCATGGCAGAGTAGGACTATTTGTAAACCTTTGTCTTAGACTGGGGTGACGTTTTCTTTGTTGTCATGGTATATGTGGAACACAGCACAGTGGCAGCAGAATACTTTTCCTGAGTTTTAAAATGTTTTGAAACTGTAGAGATCACATAATGTAGCATTTATTTTGTATGGGAATCCCAAAAGGTGTGTTGGTCTTGTTTTAGAAGCACTTCAATTGAATGTATAGGTTTCAGGTATTGAACGTATAAAAACTTTAATTGGAGTCTCTCAGCAAGCAGTTGTCTAAGGCGTTTATTTTTTTAAATCATTTAACCTTTAGTGTATTGATTTCTAAGAGGGGTGTGTATGTGTGTGTAAAGGTATTGGCTGACCATTTGGGCTGAACAACCCTTTGCCATCCTGGCAGGTATAAAGGGCAGTGTGAGAAGCCTAACACCTTTTGGTGGGGTTGGTATACCTTTAATGGTGCACTTCAACACTTCTCAGCAGTAGTGTGTCATTGTAATGTGGCCGTAACAACATTACTCAGTCGTTCTGCTATGCTTTATTGGCATGCTGTCCGCTTCTCTCCAAAGGGTTTCATTGCGCTTTTAATGTGTCAGCAGCATTTTTCTGGTATTTATTAAATGTTCAGTGCTCGCATTCCTGAGTAGGTTCTACATCTTTAATGAAACGGTACAAACACTTTTTGCAAGGCTGCTGAACTATGCAGACAGTTCCAGCATATCTAGAGAGACATTGCATCTCAGCCGTACCCCCCCCTAATGATGTTCAACAAGGTAGAAACTCATGCCTAGGATTGCTCTTGCTACTCTTGTTGCAAGGGGAATTTTCTGACTCACTCTGCAGGGCACACTCTGGATGTTCTGATTTCTACAGATCTTCCCCTTTCTATCCCTCTCACCGCCGCCTCCCCCCTCGGCTGAATTACTCCCTGACACAGCCCTTTCTATGCTCCACTCTGCTATATCTGATACTCTTGATGTTCTTGCCCTTGTCATGAGGATCCGCTTGAAGCCCAAAGCCAAGCGCAATTCTTGGTACGACTCAGACCTGGTCACTCTTAAACGCAAGTGCAGGGTCACTGAGAGGAAATGGCGTACTTCCTGTACATCCTCTGACAAACTGGCCTACCGCCTGCTCCAAAGGCAATACCGGATCTCTGTCCGCACCAAGAAGAGAGCCCTCATCCATGCCTGCGTTTCTGCGGCATCCAATAACTCAGCTGAACTCTTTCAAATCTGCAAGGAGTGGGCCAATCCTGCTGCAGTCTCTACCTCTCCTGTCCCCTCCCAGGCACTCTGCACGGCCCTGGCTTCTCATTTCATCTCTAAAACTCAGGACATCCTGTCCTCTCTCTCTCTTCCTCTTCTCCTTCTCCTCCCCTCTCCTCCTCTGGGCCTTCTGTGGCCACCTCTTCTCCCTCCTTATCTGCCTTTCCCCTTGTAAAGACTGGAGTGGGGTTATCTGTACTCCTGCCCTCTATATGGCAGAGTAGAAGCACAGAGCACCCCAGGCTTAAGCTCTCATGAGGTGATGTAGGCTGGTTCTTAAGTACAGTGTAGTCCTCCAAACCCCCACAAAGTAATGTCCACACACTATGTTAGTGATAACAAAGTTCTTTATATAAATAAGGTACAAGTTATATATACATACAATAACACACTTTGTGCTCCGGCAATTCTATTATGATAAATGTACTATTTTGAATGGATTGTGTCCCCCCACGTATTCCTCATCTTAGATATATCCTTAACTTCAGCTTCGCTGCTTCGGAAAAAAAATTTCTCCACCAGAGGGCGCTCTGCCCGAGTCCACGGCGTCTATGTCCCTCGGCGGTATCCGTCGACGCCATCCACAATATAAATGGCTCGAACCGTGCCCGTTGGCTTCAGTTCTGTTTTTCCGATAGCTTTCACTTCGTACCATGAATACAGCGCTTCAGTTCTCATAATGCCTTCATCATCGAACCCTTCTATGTCTAAAACTGGCTTCAAGAAATGTCAGAAAAGCGAAAAGAAGATGTCGATAACGGATCCACATCGAAATTGCCTCTGGTGCCTCGGTCCCGACCATCGGATAGACTGATTTCCTGTCAGGCGATGACCAATAAAGCGATAAAGGAACATAGAGGTAAACTAGTGGTGGGGGCGGAGTCCTCCAAGTCTTCTTCGAGAAGAAAGAAAGACTCAGCTGAGTCTAGTAAAAGACATCATAAATCGAAGAAATCAAGGTCAAGGTGTAGATCTAGGAAGTAGTCTTCTTCAAAGAAGTCGAAGAAAAGGCGACACATGCCCCTCCAAACACGATTCCCTGAAAAAGTGGCAGGCCTTCCAAGCCTCAATGTTAAAAATCTTTGAGAATACGGCCCAGGCCCCCTCAAAGAAGTCTATTGAAAGCCATGCCGCTGCTCATGCTAAAAGTGACAGGGGAAGATATAAAACAAAAAGATCCGACGAAAAATAATCGAGGGCGCAGTCGAGGGGATCCTCCCCTGACGCCTCACAAGAAATGCCTACCATTGCAAAAAGGGGAGGAAACTCGATAAAATGGCGTTGGATACTCATCCACCATTACAAGCTGGCAGTGACAAAACAAACCTTGTCCATATGGATAATTTTAGCTATAACTGAATGTTATAGATTGGCTCGGATAGATCCTCCAGATGGGCTGAGAGCTCATTCAACCAGGAGCATGGCGACTTCAACAGCTCTTCAGAGAGGTTTCCATATACAAAATATTTGTGAAGCAGCCACCTGGTCATCCATACGCACATTTGTACAGCACAACTCCCTTGACTCAACTTCCTCACAGGGAGGTCTCTGCAAAATCAGTACTTAATTCTGTACATGATTAATATTAATGATACTCCTTCCTATTTAAACTGCTTTGGGATCCTATCGAAGATGATGAATAAGTGGGAGGACACAATCCATTCAAAGAACAAGTTACTTACCAACTGTAACGTTCTTTCGATTGGATGTTCCTCCCACGTATTCCTCATCGACCCTCCCAGCCTACCCCACAGTACAGTTTGTGTTTTACACTCAAAGTTCCTTTAGAGCTTTTGGTCAAAGGGCCACGCCGTATCTAATTATTTACTACAATATACGAAAAACAGAACTGAGGCCAACGGGCGCGGCTCGAGCCATTTATACTGCGGATGACGTCAACGCTCGATGGATACTTCCGCGGGACATCGATGCCGCAGACTCGAGCATAGCGCCCTCTGGTGTAGAATTTTGTTTTTTTTCAGAAGCAGCAAAGCTGAAGATAAGGGTATATCTTAAGATGAGGAATACGTGGGAGGAACATCCAATCGAAAGAAGGATGCAGTTGGTAAGTAACTTGTTCTTCGAATGGATTGTCCTCCCACGTATTCCTCATCTTTGATAAATCCACTTCCAGCTTGGTGGCCTCTGAAACATTTTTCACAGTAGAGGGCGCTGCGCATCAACGTCCCTCGAGCCGGTGTCCCTCGAAGGCCTCTGTATCGGTGACGACGTCACCATAGGTATAAATAGTCTCGCGCAGAGTCCGTTGCTCAGTTCCTTTTGTCCGCGCTTCGTGAGCCTCGGAGACGCAACGCTCGGTTCTACACTATTCTTCAAAATTACTCGAAAATCTAAAATATCTACGGTGGCATCTTCATCCGAACCATCCATGCCATGATCCGGCTTCAAAAAATGTAGAGATTGTGGAAAGAAGATGTCACTAACGGATCCTCACAGGATCTGTTTGTGGTGCCTGGGATCAGAGCACCAGTGTTCGGAATGTGAGGACTGCATATCTATGACGGTGAAAGCCTTGAAGGAGCGTAAGGGGAAGTTAGAAAGAGGTGAGGCTGTTAAATCTTCTACTCCTTCAAAATTGTCCTCGGCTGAGTCGAGACATTCGTCTCCTTACCGTCAAAAGAAACATTCCCGATCGAGATCTCGAAGCGGTTCCCATCACTCTTCGAGATCGAGACACTCTAAGAAGAGGCGTCATAGATCTCCCTCTTCCTCAAATTCCCCAGAAAGGGTCACCTGCCCCACTAAACACAGTTCTCCGACTAAGTGGGAAGAATTTCATAAAAAGATGCTTAGGGTCTTCGAGAAAGCTGCCCTGACCCCCCTCGGAGATGCCTAGAGGTGATACCCTGGGTGAAAGACCCGAAAAACAAAAATGCTGTGTCATGAACCCTCGAGTAAAGGTAAAACATCATTGGATAAGGCTGCGTCATCGACGCACAAATCTGTCTGCGACGCCATTGTCGACCCCGATGAAGGATACCTCCTCGAGGCATCAAATCTCAACGATGCCACGAGCACCAGAGGTGTCGAAGGTTTCCAACTAAGGCGTCGAGAGTGGCGTCGACAACTTCGCCGACACCGTGTAGGATTCCGGTCCTCTGGAGTACATCGAGGCCCTTTTTGACATTTTCGACGCCTTTTGCGGTTTTGTCGAGACCTACTCCTTCTCTGGAAATGCGTTTTATCCCTTATCCAAGATCTGATTATTTCAGAGCTTTATCCTCGATCTATGAAGAAGGGGAGAACTCTGACAATGAGAGACCTTTTGGGTTACAAAGAACAACAGTACCCATTCCAGAGGAACTAATTTCAGAAGAAAATAGATTGAAAGATCTACAAGAGTCTTTACAAGATGCCAGTGCCATAGATACCTCTCTAGAGGCATAATTTGCTAGACCAGAACCTGGAGAACATGCAGAAATACCTTACATAGCCCTTATAGCTAAAATTATGCAATTTATGGGGTGGCCTACACCTGCTCCCTCTTTCCAGCAAGATGATCTTACTGATATCTTGGATAAAGGGCCCCAAGAGGACCCTATCGTCCCTTTCCATGCTGCATTGCAGAGGAAAATATCCGCAAATTGAGAGACACCTGAAGTTATCCCTGCAGTAAATAAACTCTCTGCTAAATACAGAGTGTCTGCTTCAGACCCTGAATATCTAAGCAAACACCCAACTCCAGAGAGTTTAGTAGTGCAGGCAGCGACGTTGTCAAGTATTAAGTCGGCATACCCCACTATACCACAAGACAGAGATGACAAAAGATTTGATGCCATGCCAAAAAAAGTATTTCAGCATGCAATATGGCACTCAAGTCTATCAACGCCACTTGCACGCTAGCAAGATTCAGCCACACCCTTTGGCAGTGTGCTTCATCAGCGGCTGACTGTCTCCCGGAAGGGGCGGAACGAGAAGCATTCTTGAACATCATCAAGGATGGGAAGGATGCGATGTGCGAGTCCCTCCAAACAGGCATCGACTCTGCTGACAGCATCAGCAGAGCCATGGCGACGAGTACCACAATCCGCAGATTTGCGTGGTTGCGGAAGTCTGGTTTTGGTCCTGATGTGCAAGCCAGACTTCTGAATATGCCCTTTGACGGCACTTCGCTCGTTTGGCAAAAAGGCTGATGACAGCCTGGAGAAATTGCAGACATCAAAAGCAGCAACAAAATCACTTGGGGCTGCGATCTGGCAAACTCCAAATCGCCCCACAGGTACATCCTGGAGAGGGGAAGTCCTTTCATTTTTACTACGCATTCGGAAAAGGCAGAGGACAGCCAGCTCAAAGGGGCCAGAGATGATTCACCCGTGGTGGACGGGTCAAAGGTACCAAACCTGCATCAGCAGGTGCTACTTTACCCTCAGCATCTGCGTCAGCCGCTTCTAAACCCCTCTGACGTCTCCCCCCACAAGACAGCAGTAGGAGGCAAGTTATCTCAACATCTGACAGAATGGCAGGCTATTACGTCAGATGCCTGGGCATTGGAGACAGTTGCCCAAGGTTAATGCCTGCCTTTCCTACAAACTCCTCAGTCATCCACAAGGGAACAACTCTTTGAAGTTTCCAGACCCGCTCATTATGCAGGAGATTTCAGACCTGCTAGAGAAAGGTGCCATAGAACCGGTACCTGTAGCGGAGAGGAACAAGGGTTGGTATTCCCCCCCATTTTCTAATACCGAAGAAGGCCGGAGGATTGAGACCCATCTTGAACTTGCGAGAATTGAACAAATTCCTCAGGAAAGACAAGTAGAAGATGGTAATCCTTTCTCGGATCCTTCAGGCCCTCCAGCTTGAGGACTCGTTGTTATCTCTAGACCTTCAGGATGCTTACTTCCATGTGCCAATCCATCTCAAGCACAGGAAGTACCTGTGGTTCGCAATAGGCAACTCATTATCCATTTCGAGTTCTGCCATTTGGGCTGACCTCCGCCCCAAGGGTCCTTTACCAAGCTAATGGCGGTTGTGGCTGCAGGTCTAAGGATATGATATGGCATTTATAACGCGCCTATACACAAGTGTTTCAAGGAGGGAAGGGATTCACGTCTACCCCTACCCGGACAACTGGTTGATCAGAGCAGTGTTCCCGGAACAAGCTCAGATTCATCTAGATTATGTTTGCCATTTCCTCCACAAACTGGGCTTCTCCCTCAACTTAAAGAAGTCACAGATTATACCATCACAGAGACTCCAGTTCATTGGAGCAGTCCTGGACACATCCCTGAGAAAAGCCTCGCCACCAGAGGTGAGGGCTCAAGATATTCTACAGATGGTCACCAGGTTTCAAAATGCCCAACGTCTGCCAGCCTTCGACTTTTGGAGGTTGCCCAGTCTCATGGCATCCTGCATTTTCCTAGTGCCAGAGGTCTGCCTGAGAATGAGATCTCTCCAGTGGGCGTTAAGGACCCAGTGGTGAAAGATGTCAGATCTCCTACTAATCCCAGACAGAGTAGCTCGAGACCTTCAGTGGTGGGCCTGTCGGGTGAACATCTTGAAAGGAGAACAGTTTTGGTAACCATGGCCGGAGATGACAGTAGTCACGGATGCCTCACTCACGGGGTGGGGAGCCCATGCCAACGACTTGACCATAAGCGGTCTACACATCAACCTATTAGAGCTGAGAGCGATCAGACTAGCGCTGAAGGCTTTCCTGCCATCAGTACAGGGAAAGAATGTCCTGATAATGACGGACAACACAGTGGCCATGCACTACCTCAACAAAAGAGGGGGCGTAGGGTCACTGCCACTGTGCAGAGAGGCAATGCAGCTCTGGTTTTGGGCAATTCACGAAGGAATCTCTCTATCGGCAGTTCACCTACCCGGAGAGAAGAACTTGACGGCGGACGCTCTGAGCAGGCAGAACAGTCTCCCACGAGTGGTAACTAGCTCAGGAAGTCCTTCAAGAAATCTTCGCCCTTTGGGGAACCCCTCAAGTGGATCTGTTCGCCACCATTATCAACCAGAAGTGTGATCAGTATTGCTCAAGGGAATTTCCCCCAAGAAGAGCTCTAGGGGACGTGTTCGTAGTGGATTGGGTGTTTCCACTTCTGTACGCCTTTCCTCCAGTCCCCGTCATTCCTCAAATGATCAGGAGGTTGAGAAGATTCCGGAAACCCATGATCCTAATTGCCCCGGATTGGGCCAGGAGAACGTGGTGTCCGGATCTTATAGACATGTCCATCTGTCCTCCGATTCCTCTTCCGCAAAGAGAGGATCTTCTCTCGCAGAAGGGAGGTCAGGTTCTCCATCCGGATATCAGGACCCTCAACCTTCACGCCTGGTTTCTGAAAGGCTGAGATAAGGATTGGGATCTCCGGGATGACGTAATGGAGGTTTTGCTTTCAGCCAGAAGGTCAGCAACAAAATCTTTATTCCGCTGCCATTGGAACAAATTTTGCAGCTGCTTTAGAGAAAAGAACCCTTATTGAACCCTTTTCATGTAGTACACCGATGGTGTTATCTTTTTTGCTATATTTGGCAAATTCAGGTCGGCACAATCAAGGGCGACCTCGCAGCGCTGTCAATCTTCAAGCGCACTGCGGAGGAGCCTTCATACTTCAAATTGCCCATAGTGATTCAATTTCTGAAAGGGTTAACTAATGTTTTTCCCCCAACTCCTTTTCAAGTTCCAATGTGGGACCTAAACCTAGTCTTGAAATTTCTAATGGGTACTCCATTCGAACTCCTTCATCCCTGTTCATTAAAGTTTCTCACTCTTAAAACAGTCTTTCTAGTGGCTTTAACTTCGGCCAGAAGAGTGAGCGAATTATAAGCATTATTTTGCAAACCGCCACATACAATCTTTCACAAAGATAAGGTTGTTCTCCAAGTGAAGCTGAATTTTCTCCCAAAGGTGGTCTCAGAATTCCACATCACACAAAAGAGAACCTTACCCTTGTTTTATCCTCCTCCCCATCTAGGGAAAGAGGAAGAGATTGCACAGGCTGGATCCAAGGCGTGCTTTGAGTTTTTACATTTGCAGACTTGCAGGGATTATGCAAGCAGACAAATTGTTTGTGGGGTATGCAGGGCACAAATTAGGTTTACCTATTACTAGACAAACCATCTCAAGATGGATTATATTAACCGTTATAGAGTGCTATAAATTGGCAGGAAAAGAGCCCCCTCGACATCTCAGGGCTCATTCAACCAGGGCTATCGCAGCCTCTTCAGCTCTCCAAAGAGGAGTTCCAATTAAGGACATATGTGCGGCTGCCACATCGTCGTCCGCTCACACTTTCACTAAATTCTACAGTCTTGATTCCTCCTCTTGACAAAATTTGGAAAAGCTGTGTTGCACTCTGTGCAGCTTTAAAGGGAAACATTTCAGTTTACTCCCACCTCCTCTATATACTACTTCTGTGGGAGTCTATCAAAGATAAGGAATATGTGGGAGGACACAATCCATCGAAGAACAAGTTACTTACCAACTGTAACGTTCTTTTGACTGGATGTTCCTCCCACGTATTCCTTATCGCCCCTCCCATCCTTCCCCGCAGTAAAACTTCCCTTGTAGTTGCAGCCTATGCTCCTTCAAGGTTATTAACCATTTCATGCAAAGCAAAACAGCAGCTCAAAACGGAACTGAGCAACGGACGCTGCGCAAGACTATTTATACCTATGGTGACGTCGGCGCCGATACAGAGGCCTTTGAGGGACACCGACTCGAGGGACGTCGATGCGCAGCGCCCTCTACTGTGAAACCATTTTCCGAGGCCAGCAAGCTGGAAGGGGATTTATCAAAGATAAGGAATACGTGGGAGGAACATCCAGTCGAAAGAACGTTACATTTGGTTAGTAACTTGTTCTTCTATGTGGTACCCCAATTACCCTTTGACTCCATTAAAATGCACCAACTGCTGACAGTTTCAAATGGCATACAAATCAATACCAAATGGAAAACAAGTTAGTTAAACAATTGGCAGAATACTGGACCCCTACCCCTAGGCACAGTTCTGTGTGAGGATCCCCCCCACCTGAGCAACCTGTAAATAAGATATCAACAAGCCCAGTCCACATATAGTTTAGCAGAGTCTTATTTCCTTCTGCAAATGTTCTACTACCCCAATGTACCTGGTATATCAGAGTACGACGATGGGTCGTAGACAGACCCTTCTTGTGTGAACTCCCTATAGGGCAGGAGCCACGGATCGTCGAGATTCCACGAAGAAAAGGATGAACAACATTGTAGAGGCAGCAGCTTCGGTCCTTGTGGTGCTCGTCGATCGGTCGTGGACATCCTGCAAAGATTGCAGTTCACCTCAACGACGATAGTTAGTTGCCGCAAAGAGTCAATGAAGAACGTAGGCCCAGCAAGGGCGTCGGGTCGTCGACGGTTTGCATCAGCGATCGGGACTCGACCACTACTGGCTTTCATATCTTCGTCGGCGTCTTTGAGAACTTCGGGTGGCGGGAAACCCACCAGCAGATTCTCCTCGGTTCGTCGGCGACCTTGACTTTCGCGTGGCAGGACAAAGCGATCGACATTGATGAACAAGGGAGTCCTTGATTCAATGTCTTAGGCAATGGAGCAATGCGGCGCCGGTCGGCGATGGCGATGTACTTCAATGTCCGGGAGCTTCGCTTCAGATTCCTCGGTGGTCCCTGTCTCCGGTCGGCAGTCTTTCGATGACTGACTTCCAGGGAGCCTTGGTGAAGGTTAGCTGGTGCACGATGTTCCCTCATAGCTCGGAAAGAGGTCTCCTAGCCTGGTCCTCTCTTGGATCAGTTCTTGGAGACAGGACAGCTTTCGGATTGCTTAGAAGGAAAGCAGCGGCTACAGCCTTCTTCTGCCAGCTGGCTTCAAGGTAAGCATCAAGTTTCAACTTCAGCTTCTGAATAATTTCCATCAGTGAGAGGTCCCCAGATATACTGTTTGGTCTCTCATTCACTCTGCTGGGTCACACTTATGTAACCAATCATTCAGAAGGGCATTCAGGCAGGCAGGCAGACAGTCAATCAGGCTCAAAGTGCATTCAGGCCATTCTTCTCCATCCAGACACTCACAACAACAAGGAATGTGGATTGGGACAAGCACCCAGCCATCTGCACTCCACACTGCATTCATACCAGTTTCAGGCAGGGCTGTCTCAGTCTTTGTGTCACATACCAGAAACCAGACACCCATAACATAAAATGCATATTGGTCACACACTCAGTTCACCCAGGTCCCAACCCATGGGCGTACCCACAACATGGTCATTGGGAATTCTCCAGCCAATCTGGCCTGGACTTCCCCCACAATACCATATATGGAACTTCCACCCAACAGCCAGTCGGGGGAAGGGACAGAGTCTGGGTTTCCCAGGACTTTGGGAAAACAAGGTAACAGGCAATAGAAAGCAAGAGGCCACAGGGGCCATCTGGTCTCCTATCAGGAATCGTCTGATTCCAATGGCAGGGCCTGGATATCCCAAAATGGAGGATAGTCAGAGCACCTGTCCAATTCAGCATGGAGCTGCCACCAGCCCATACCCTGCTCTGTGGGCCACACACAGGTGCCCAAGAAACATACACTAGGGGTATAGGGTTGTACCCCCACTGTTGGGTGCCATAAGGGTATCCCAAGGGTCTGCTCACCACGACCAAAAAGAGGAAGAGCTGCACTGCCAGGAGTCCCATGTGGACTCCTGTGTAAGACAATAACACAGAACATAAGAGGAGAACAGGACAAGGACATGGAGGCCCTGTCCCTCCAATGCATTTCCAGCATCACACCCCTGTTCTCCCCAGATGAGGTTTCTAGACAAGTCCGATCTATGAAAGTCTTGTCTAAACAGGTTCTCCCCTGTTCCTCTAAAACCATCAAGGACATCCTGGCTCCTGCTTTGTCTGACTTCTGCAACCACTCCTTTGCCACTGTAGTCTTCCCTTCCTGCTGAAGCACTCCCTTGTGACCCTCTTCTTAAGAAACCCTCAGCCGACCTCTCCTGCCCTGCTAACTCCCTCACAATCTCCATCACTCCTTTCCTGGGCAAACTCCTGGAAAAGCTGGCCATCTCCCAGCTTAATCTTCACAGTGAATTGGGCGGTTGTCTCTATGACCATCAGTCTGGCTTCAGAGCTGCCAGAAGCACAGAAACTGCTCTCCTGAACATCTGCGATGACCTGCTCTCCAACCTTGACTCCGATACCCCATGTGTTCTCATCTTACTTGAGCTCTCTTCTGCCTTTGACACGGTCAACCATGCCATACTGTTCAACCGTCTCCCTGATAACCTAGGAATCACTGATCAGGCCCTGGCTTGACCTCTTTCCTCTCCGATCGACCCAGGTCCAACTTGGGTCCTTCCTCTCCTCTAAATCTACATGTGGTGTTCCTCCAGGGTCTAACCTCTCTCCCTTGCTGTTCGACCAATACCTGGCACTTCTTGCCCACCGCATTGCCGCTTTCTGCCCCAACTTTCAGTGCTATCCAGACGTCCTTCAGCTCATTTTCAGGCTATCTTCCGCCACCTCTTCTACTTCTCTCATCTCTGACTGTCTGTCCACTATCCAGGAGTGGTCTGCCCTCAACGATCTCTGCCTTAATGCCAGTAAGACTGAGATTCCCCTCATCAGCACAACTGCTCCCTCCTTTCCTGTCACTCTGGCCGGCCTCTCTTGGCTCTCTTCCTTCTCCCACTTGTGAGGCTAGAAACCTCGGGGTCATCTTCAACTCCACTCTCTCCTTCTCCCCTCACATCTCCGACATCTCTAAGAGATCACACTACCAACTGCACCTCCTCAGAGGTATTCTTCCTTGCCTCTCCTTCCCCCCAGAAGCTCACTGTCTCCGGTTCTCTCTAGGCTGGACTACTGCAACAGCCTTTCTAAATCTTCCTGCTTTTACTCTCTGCCCTCTGCAACTCCTCCAGAACAGGACTGCGAGACTTGTCCTTGACCTCAAGCCCAAGGATCGTATTTCTACAGGACTGGCATCTCTGCACTGGCTCCCAGTGGCTGCGAAGATTAAGTTAAAAACCCTCTGCATTGTCACAAGGCTTTCTGGGGAATGGGGCCTCAATACCTCCAACTCTCTCTTCCTAAATATCTTCCTTCTCGAGCTCTTCACTCATCTGCCTCCAACTCTCTCAGGGTTAGCTGCTTCTCCAAGCAACAAGTTGATGGTAGATCTTTCTTCGGCTGGTGCCTCCCTCTGGCACAGCTTCGCTGAAACTTGGAGAACCATCCACGGTTCCTGAAGCACCTCAAGATCTTCCTCTTTGATTCTGTTTTCTTTCCTCCTCTCCCCTGCTGAACTCCAGACCGAAACTTCACTGGTCACCTGGCTACCCTCTGTTTTCGGGCCCAGGTCCCTTCCCACGCCAGCTGCACACCTGCACTGCCTCCCGGGCTACCCCTGCACTTGGGCACTGTTTTCTGTATCCATATAGTCCCCACCAGCTTGATGTCTGCACTTAACCCTGCACTTGCCACTAGCTGGCCGCACCTTTTACCTACTATTTTATTCATTATATTTATTTCTTTTTAGTGTTGATCCTATGTATTGCACTGCCCGCTCCCCACCCCCTGCACTTTCCCCTTCCACCCTGCCCTGCACTTGCATGATCTTAGTGTTACCTGGCCTAGTAAGATTGTTGCCTATCCTCCCTCTGTTCCCCCTCCCTTGCCTTGTCGCGCTTTGAAACACTTGTGTGTAGCTGCGTTAAAAATGCCATATCATATCATATCATAGAGAATGACTTTTACAGATGTATTCAGTTCCTCGTCTTAAAGCCTCCACCTGACTATCAATAAAGGAGACTCCATTTAAATGTTGCTGCAAGTGCAGCACAAATAGCTGGGCTCCACATCCATACGGTGTGTAACCACTGCCAGGGACCACATTGAGGAGATGTGTAAATCCTGCAAAATATTAAAACCCAAAACTTTAAAGAGCTTGAGAAACACCTATCCCATCAAGGCCGCAAACACAGTTTGGGGGATGACGACTTAGTAGGAAATCACGTTGCTATGAAGTGGTTGTTTCAGACACTGAAGAGACCCAAAAGCTACCCATAAGTCACCTGCCCAGCCCTCCCCACCTCTGAGGATACCCCACAAAGGCCCCAAAACAGCCATTGTAGGAAAACGTATTTTGGAACAAATATTAAGAAATTTGCATCCAAACAGTGAACTGAAAGGCAAGGTTGTGCTGAACGCTGCGCACCCGCAACCACCGACACACTTGCGTTTGGCCTAGACAATTCTGTATAGGTAAGAGAACTCGGTGGGTTCAGTGCTCACTGTCGCTATCTGAGGTCGATAAAGGAGTACCAACTTCGATTGGTGATATTTGTATATAAAATGTTTTGTGTGCAGCACTTTGGTGAAAGCGCTAGATAAATAACAAACCATCATCATTCCAGAAAGAAAAATAAATAGTGAAACACATTTTGACACAGGGGATCCTATCCATATCATCAGTATTTATATCCACATTCATATATGTCGGCACCAAGCACATCACCAATGCACAGTTCCTTCCACAACCAGGAAAGGGAGGACTTTTCATCCCGGGTTGGCACTTGAGAGGGGTTTGAGGACGAGGATGTAGACGATGAAGAGGAAGACTAATATAAAAAGTGACTCCACATACACATAACACAACCAACATGGCTAGGAGACAGTTCAAGCAGTATTATTAATTTTTTTCCCTCCAGTTTTAAGGGCCCAGCTGTGATATTCCTCTCCCTCTCATTTAGAAAGCACGAATCCTCCCTACTTCACAGGATAGTATATACTGATTGTTGGACCCTACTGTCTAGGTTCTAACTTATACTGGAGATAAAGTCCTAAAGGCAAAAAAAGTATCTGTTTTACCTCCCTCAGGAATGTCCTAGAATGACCCTACACTATACATTGGTTAACAATCTAAAAATGGGTATTGGAATGTGCTTTTCAGACACTATACTCGACTGCTCCTTCCTATCACGCCACGCCTTTCTAAAACACACTTGCCACTCTTTCAAGCACATTCACAGCGCCGTACCACTTGTACTCACTAACCAATGCCTCGCCTGCTCGAGAGATCGCCTCCACAATCCACTCCATCGTCCTTCCTGCTGGTCTTTTTGTCTGCCACCTCCTCTGACCTCATCTAAACAACCCAAAACGTTGGTTTCCTGGTGTCTCTTTTAAACCGCTCCCTGTTCTCTGGTTCGTCTGCTGTCCCTGGCATATCTGGCAGTGTCTTCCCCACCCGGAGGTGTTACATACGAGAAAATCTTTGTGGCCCCTTAAGCCCTGCCCCTTTCCCTGCACTGGGCCGCTGCAAAACAATGATGGCGTCCCATCTTGCTCAATATCCCAGTTTGTCTTGGCGGAATCTGGCCTAGCCTGGCCACCCCGAAGGGAAGTCCTGTTTCCATGTGGTGGGGGTCTTCTTTTTTGCCCCTGCTCTTGGGTGCACACCGGTCTCCTTCCCAGTTGGGCTGAGGCTGGAGACGGCTGCGTAGGAGCCGGTTCTATGTTCATTCATCAACTGTTTTTTGTTATGTTTTGCCACTTTATTTGTTGTTGAAAAAACTCATTGGAAGTTTCTTTTTTATTTTTGGTGCCCCCCCCCATACCCTTCCTCCCATATTAGTTTTGCTCTATTCCCTATTCCCTATCCTCTCATCCCTAATATAGCCTAACCCACCCCCGACCCCCATATATTTTTTGATGGGTTCTGTCCCTTGATCCAACGTAATCTTTTGTCGAATGTTTGATTAATGTTGTATTATATTTGGTACTATTTATTTGTCCTAAATAGATTGTTTGAATAAATATTGTTTTTACTAATTTCTCGAACAATTGGCACAATTTGTTTTTTTGTTTTGTTCTTTTTGTACCTTGGTGTGTCATACCAGAAAAGCTATTGGTTTTAGATACCCGCAGACATTGAATTAGACTACTAAGAGAAATACGAATTTCCAGTGTTAGAATCGTATGTTTTGTGTAGATATAGCTACCAGTGCTAGTAGGGGTTCCCCCTACCTATGTTTACCAGGGTACTGACCTTGTCACAATGGCCAACTTAGACTTGCTCCTGCATGTAAGGTTGGAAAGAGAAAAAGTCACAAGACAAATCTAATTAAGGATCAGGTAAACCCCAGCCAAGGTTTTATGTGGACTACATTCCCCCTGATGATATCCTGTAACAGAGGGAGACATATACAAAATGATTCTGATTGGTTTGAGGAGTTAGACAAGTACGCAATTGACTCACCGGAGGAGAAAGTATCCCCCCATGTGTTAGGTTAGAATCCGAGGGGAGCTGGGAGCTATTTATCTCCTTCTTTTAGCCTAGAAGAGCTTGTTTAGCTTGGCACCAACAGCTACCAGGAGCTACTTTTGGCTCCCCAAAATGTGATGCCAAACGAACATACATATTTGATATTAACACTGTGTGTTTGGGACTATATATATATATATATATATTTCTGAGGCTTGTGGAATCTGCTTAGATTACATGCTGTGCATAGGCCGACATCTAGTGGAAGCTGCGGAGTATTACAGTTTGTTTTTCGAAACTCGAAAATGGGCGTCGACACAGGCGTGCCAGTAATACTATCCCTAGTGTGATGTCCACTGTACCCAAGATCCCTCACGCGTCTAGGATCCTCAGATTGTTTTTTTCCGCCATACTGGTCGGAAGCATCTTGCGGAGTCCCCTGGCCTTAGCCATACTTTTGCTAATAATTGTAATTTATATTTCTTTATTGACATCCTTCCCCACCCCAACGTCGACCCTCGAACTCGACGACGGCTGGAGAAGACATTGACCGTCGGCTGCTGCACGACGGATCTGGGCCTCGGAAGGCCGCTGGCCTCGGCCCGGGCCTGGTAGGCCGCTGGCCTCGGCCCTGCAAGTAGGGAGAGTGGGGGGTGGTACATACTCTTCACTCTTGGTATATAGGTACACCTTATATATTTCCTACACTTACCAGCCCGCTGCCTCAAGGTGCGTATGGAGGGTACCCCTTTTCAATTCTGCCCCAAGTGCAACCGCAAATACCCTTGGGTCGACAGGCACGCCACGTGCAATCTCTGCTTGCCGAGGGACCACCCCGAAGCGAACTGCAGAGCGTGTAGTAGGTTTAAACCTAAGACACTTAAGGACCGTTCGACAAAGCGTTGGGCCCACCACGCCAGGCAGGCGGCCATGGCAGCGGAGGGCGCCTTCAGCGATGGCAGCGACGCCGTACTTTCGGACGGCGAGGGCATTACGGCGTCGAAAGACAGCCGAGCGCAGGTCCCCGACCTCGGAAGGTCGTCCGGCAGGGCGGCTATGGGGAAGACCCCCGGCGACCCAAGCGCTACACACCCTACACACACTAAGCACACTAAGTCCAACCGAACCTCGACGACGTCGACTTCTCGGAAAGAGGCACAGATAGAACGGTCCGACTCGGTGTCCTCTGGGCGCTCTCGATCGAGATCGCCTCATGACGCAAGGCAATCATCCACTCTTGCCAAGAGTGCCTCGCTCCCTAGACTAACGGAAGTTCGATCGTCGGAGGACGAAGACGACTTCCACCCCCAGGCCGCGCTCCAAGAGACAGAGCCCGCAGTTAACACCAGCGAGGCCCTACGCTCGAAAAACAAAGATACCTCTCCCGATCCTCGACGCCAGGCGTCGAAAGTCTCCGGGGCCTCCAAGGGACAGGGAAAACATTTTTCCACGCACGGGGAGGGGGGGAAACAGCGGAAAGCACTACCTGCACATTCTTCCACTCCTGTAAGAGCATCCTTCCCCCCTAAGCAGACAGACAAATACAAGTCTACTGAGAGATCAACATCCAGCAAGGGTACCCTCGATAAGTCCCCTAAATTGCCTACTAAAGTCATCCCATGTTCCAAAGAATGGCCCAGTGAAGACATAGACAGAGTCATGTCAAGGATGTCTTCCTTGGCTGATTTTTACGACAAGAATCCAGAGCATTTCCTCTCATATGACCCACAGGGGGCCACACCCTCAGGTTCCACGGATCCTATCCCCCTAAGTAAGAAGGCCCGGTTCGAAAGACCTGAACCCTTCGAGGTGCAGCCTTACTCTACTCCATACTCTACTCCACACCCCAGGTACCAAGGAGAGCCTTTCCCTGGGGGGGACCAGGAGTTTGAAATTATGGATGAACAAACCGGGACGGAATACTATGCGGATGATGAGGACCAGGAGGAGGGAGAAGATGAGCAGGAAATTTACAGAGTAGATTCCCCGGTAGAGAACGAAGCCCCAGTTACCGACTCGCCAGTCGATAACCAGCCCCTCCTTAATGAGGTTCTCGCTCGCGCAGCAGAACATTTTCACATCGACACCCACGGTGTACAGGAGGAAAAGGACTTCGCAGAAGAGTTGGTGGGAGAGATGAGGCCGGTCGCTCAGACCATCCCTATCCTTAAATCCATCCAGCGAAGAATAGATCCGTCCCTGGTGAACCCAAACCTCACCAGAGCAGTTAACCCCAGGGTCGAAAAACTTTTCAGGGCAGCCCAGTCTGACCCTCTCTATATAAGAGGACATCTTAAACCAGACTCCCTAGTTGTTACCAACACTCGGAAGAGGGCTGGAACACCCTTGTCTTCGTCAGAAGCTCCTCCCGACAAGGAGAGCAAGAAACTTTACGGTTTTGGCAGGAAGGTAGCCTCAACGTCCGCCTACCAAGCAAGGATTGCTAACTCCACCACCCTGTTGGCCAGCTACAACTGCCATCAATGGGAAGAGGTCGCGGCACTCATAGCCTCGGCTCCTGAACCGTTAAAGGGCCAATTGGCCTGGATCTCGGCAGAAGGGAGAGCCGTGTCTGTTTGCATATTGAAAGCAACTTTCGACGCCGCGGACAACGCAGGGAGATTGATAGCAGAAGGTACTGTTATCAAAAGACATGCGTGGTTACGGCAGTCGGGGTTCAAAACAGAAACTCAGGCTTCATTAATAGACAAGCCGGTGGAACCCGATCTATTGTTTGGGAAAGCGGTCGAAGACGCACTGAAAAACGCCAAGGACGAATACGAAACACTGAAATCCCTTGGCCAACTAACCAACAAACCCCCTAACCAGAGGGGGAATAATAATTTTCGTCGCCCACGCGGCCAAAATTCACAAAGAGGCAACTATGCCCAGGGACAGGGTACACAGTGGAACAACAGCCAGCAGTCTACCGAGAGTTACGGCAGGGGTAACAAAAGAGGTCGTGGAAGAGGCAGAGGCAGCCCCAACAAGGGAGGCGGCACGCCTCCACCAAAGCAGTGACGCTCAGTTCAGGGTCCCTTCTCACGCAACCCCAGTAGGGGGACGCATTTCCAACTTCACCCAGGCTTGGGAAGGGATCACCTCAGACAGATGGGTGCTGTCAACAGTGTCCACAGGATATTGTATAGAATTACTGCAGCGTCCCCGGAACCATCCTCCACGACAAAGAGTACACTCCTTAGAACATCAGAAGATCCTTCTCGAGGAGATCGCCATTCTGCTAGAAAAGGACGCGATAGAACTCGTCCCAGGACACCAGGTAAACAAGGGTATCTATTCAACTTACTTCCTTGTGCCAAAGAAAGATTTGACAATGCGCCCAGTATTGGACTTACGGCCTGCCAACAAGTATGTCAAGCCCCAAAAATTCCGTATGACCACGCTACAAGAGGTAATCCCCCTCCTAAAAAAGGGGGATTACATGGCCACCTTGGATATGAAAGATGCTTATTTTCATATTTCCATGCTCCCGGCGCACAGAAAGTACTTGCGCTTCAAGGTGGACAGTCGCCACTACCAATTCAAGGTACTGCCCTTCGGGATAGCTTCAGCACCAAGGGTATTCACCAAGGTACTGGCGGTGGCAGCTGCACACCTACGCAGGGAGGCAATCCCAGTGTACCCTTATCTGGACGACTGGCTCATAACGGGGGAAACCCCAGGAATTTGCAGGACAAACATTCAAAGGACTATCGACCTCCTCCACGAATTAGGCTTCTCAATCAACGAGAAGAAGTCAAGCCTAGTGCCAAGCACCTCAAAACAGTTCCTAGGAGCAATCCTAGATACTCAGAAAGGGTTGACCTTCCCTTCGGAAGAGAGAATTCGGAATATACTACTGCAAATTCCACATTATCAGTCCGGTCAACAAATAACGGTACGCAAAGCAATGCGGTTACTGGGCATGATGGCGTCATGCATTTACCTGGTCCCCCACGCGCGTCTGCGCATGCGTCCCATGCAGGAATGGTTGGCGAAACAGTGGTCTCAGGCAAGTGGTCAGTGGGACGATCTAGTGGTCGTTTCGCCAACACTTGTACAGAGCCTTCACTGGTGGACAAGATAGAATCTCGCAAGGGGAAAACCCTTTTACGATCCCGAAGTACAGGCAGTGGTGACTACAGATGCATGCCTGACTGGGTGGGGAGCTCACCATCTCCACCACACAGCTCAGGGTCTCTGGTCTCACTCAGTAGCCAAGAACCACATCAACCTGCTAGAGCTTCTGGCAGTATTCAGAGCGCTTCGGGTGTTCGAGCCCCATCTACTAAACTTGTCGGTGCAGATCCGGACGGACAGCACGACAGCCATGTTCTACCTGAACAAGCAAGGAGGGACTCGTTCGCCAAATCTGTCCAAGCTTGCCCAGAAAATCTGGATATGGGCACTCAGACGGAACATCTTCCTGTCATCGCAACATGTTCCAGGGGAGCTCAATTCCCTAGCGGATGCTCTAAGCAGAGACTCCCTCCCAGAGGAACACGAATGGGTCCTTCACAGAGAGATCGTAGAAGATCTCTTCTCTCAGTGGAGTTTCCCCACTATAGACTTATTCGCCACAAGCGAAAAAAAACAATGCCCAGGATTTGCATCCAGGTTCCCCCAGCCAAACTCCCAAGGGAACGCCCTGTGGATGAACTGGTCAGGGATGTTTGCGTACGCTTTTCCACCAACTCCTCATCAGGAAGGTGGTGTACAAGATGAACAAGGAATCGATGACGCTCATCCTAGTTGCTCCCATGTGGGCGAGACAACCATGGTTCCCACACCTACGCAGGATGGCGGTGTGCGAGCCCATCAAACTTCCAGCCTGGTACAACCTACTGTCCCAGCAACAAGGTCAAACAGTGCACCAGCAACCCAACTCAATGAACCTGGCAGCATGGCTCCTGAGGTCATAGAGTTTGGACATCTCAATTTACCACAGGGGTGTATGGACATCCTAAAAGAATCCAGGAAACCAAACACAATGCACTGTTGCTTTGACAAGTGGAAAAGATTCGTTATCTGGTGCCAGAGTAAACAAATCAACCCGGTTGATTGCACTCCTTCCAACATTGTGACATACATGCTCCACCTGCTGGATGCAGGATTGGTTTTTAACTCTCTGAAAGTACACCTGGCAGCCCTCTCGGCTTACACCACATCCCATAGCAAGGTGTCGTGGTGGAAAGTACCAGTAGTTAAAGCCTTCATGGAAGGAGTAAAGAGACTTCACCCTCCTATTTCTAACCCACCGCCAGGATGGGACCTTAATGTGGTGCTAGCTAAGCTCATGGGCCCCCCTTTCGAACCCATGCATAAAAGTAGTCTCAAACACCTGACTTATAAAACAGCCTTCTTAGTAGCCATTACCTCTATAAGAAGGGTCAGTGAAATTCAGGCTCTGTCAGTGCAAGACCCTTTCTTTACTATCCACAAAGACAAACTGGTTTTACGCACACACCCTAGGTTCTCGCCTAAATTTATATCAAAATTCCATGTAAACTAGTCCATCGAGCTTCCGGCTTTCTTCCAGAACCCGCAAAGCTCGGCTGAGGTGAAACTACACACCCTAGATGTGCGTAGGGCGGTCCTCTACTATGTAAATAAAACCAGACCGCTAAGGAAAACAGATCAACTGTTTGTCTCCGTAGCTACAGGCAGAGAGGGAGATCGCGTCTCTAAAGGCGCTATCTCGAAGTGGATTATCAACTGTATACAGCTGTGTTACTCTCTTTCTGAAAAAACTCTGCCTTTTACGCCAAGGGCCCACTCTACTAGAGGCATTGGGGCCACTCTGGCTTTCATTGCAAATGTTCCCCTCGACACCATTTGCAAAGCAGCTACTTGGAGCTCTATTCACACTTTTACTCAGCATTACTGCATTGACACTCATTCCAAGACAGATACACAAGTGGGACAAGCGGTTCTAAGACACCTGTTTGCTCATGACCCTTCTCACATCCCACCTCCTTCTTCTGGTACTGCTCGCTAATTTATGCACAGCATGTGATCTAAGCAGATTCCACAAGCCTCAGAAGGGATACATTACTCACCGTAATCGTATTTCTGATGCTTGTATCTGCTTAGATTCACATGCGACCCACCCTTCCTCCCCTCCGAGAGAAGGCGCATGATTGCTTGTAGTCTTACCTTTCTGTCTATCTGCTTGGATTATCTGTACTCACGCTACTCCTCATGCTTCCTCATGTCAGAAAAAATACAATCTGAGGATCCTAGACGCGTGAGGGATCTTGGGTACAGTGGACGTCACACTAGGGATAGTATTACTGGCAGGCCTGTGTTGACGCCCATTTTCGAGTTTCGAAAAACAATCTGTAATACTCTGCAGCTTCCACTAGATGTCGGCCTATGCACAGCATGTGAATCTAAGCAGATACAAGCATCAGAAATACGATTACGGTAAGTAATGTATCCCATATATATATATATATATATATATATATATATATAAGCATTAGGACACATCTATGTAATATTTAAAGCATAAGCGGTGATACATAATGGACAAAGTTAATTTTGCATCTTATGTGGCAGTTAGATTTGTGGAAAGCTATTTACTAACTCCTCGTTCCCCAGTCATAGCTCCAGCTCACTAGTTCATACGGATACCCAAGAGCTGCTTTTAGCTCTTGCTTATACAGACTTAATTTCGATCACTGATTAAGTATGCTAATGTGGCAGTAGTAAAGAGGACAGCCAAGCATTTTGGCATTTGTATGCAAGACAAACAAGAAAAAAGGGGAGTTAATCGAAGAAACACTTGAGTCCAAACCAATAACACAGTATATCCCCATGTTGGAGTCCATCAAAAAAGAGATGTTACACATGGTAGTGCTTGATGCTCCCAAGCCTGTTAATTCTTGGATAAACAAGGTATGTAAACCACCCCAGCCTCTATTATACATTGGGGGCTAGTATGAGCAAGATGCAGTGCTGTGAAATGAGTTTAAACATTGGCAGCATCCCTGCATCCACTGCAAACGTGCCAACTACCAAAGATAATAAGCAATATACTCCATGGCGGAAATATGAGAACAGCCTATAAAATCTGCATTGTATTTGCAACTGCTTTGTTGAGCAGGTTTGACAGGTCCAAATGAGACGTGTTTCAGCTCCTGCTCGAAAGACATGGCTGAGGGGGGGTCAGGGCTTGGGAACATCAATTATTCCAGAGGGTCAGCTAACCTTAAATGCCGTCATTAAAGGCTGTCTCAATGCTGCTGAGACTGCAGAAAGGCAGGCAGCCAATGCAGCAGTATTAAAATGGTAAACCCGACCGCCCATGAGGCACTTATGTCCTCTTGCGTTTCAAGGGAGACAGTCACACTGAAGTCTCTTAGCAGAATGGAATGGAGCACCATGAACTGGGAGGTGAGCATTGTGGAGTAAATGTGGTAACTTGGGTAGAAACATGGAACCTATGGTTATGAGGAGTTAATGTCCTCTGATATGTTGCGTGTAGGTACTCTCAAATTAATTTTGGGCGCAGAAGCAGAGCTGAAGCTTACCTGAATTTAGGTATGTTAGTGCGAATCATACTCTAGTTTAAATGATGTTCATGGAATTTAATGCCGATTAAAGTGAGTTCAGATAGACCACTCTAAACATGGCAATTTTGTCTGTTTTTTTCACTGCAGATAGTCTTACTACACAGGAACCCATGTTGGGGGGCCATGTTAAATAATCTATAGTCCTGACTAAGGCCATTTGCATCTGGAGCGTTAATTGGCTTGTAGTGGCCATAACACTGGGGTCTCGCCTGTTTTGTGAAAAACGTACATTTATGTTGATGTTTGTGTAATCTCTGTATGCAATAACGAAGAATTGGTATATCTACCTGAAATTAAATGGAAGTGGTCAATTGGAGAGAAAATGGCTTCTAGAATCTTTAACCAGATGAAATTAGGTGATGTCCCTGTGAATGTATACAATGTTGTTGTATTTTTATTACATGTGTGAATATTGTCTATGTAACTATGAGTCTTTGTATTTGTATGTGGTATTTTTTTTTTAAACACTGGTTTAGGTGAGACCACTAGGGGGTGCGCACAGCGATGGCCGCCTAATCCACGGCTCCCGACCCGAAGCGGATTCAAGAGATAATGAGCATTTCCTGGTTCTCTTGCTAATTGAAAACGGCAGGAGACGAGCACTAATACCGGAGAGCCTGCACGGGAGCCCAGAGAAGGAAAGCAAGGTGCGATTTGGAAGGTAAACGCCCCTCCTCCACTTGGTACCGATAGCAGCGGCCTGCAGAAAAAAGGCGCCAACCCACCAGCAACAAGTAAAGAAGCCTGGACCTGTGGGGAGGACACTGCCCCGAGCAATAGCGCCCCCTTCACCCCCATAGAGAAGCGGTCCACATCCAGCTCAGGGAGAGGTTTGCTCCCTGGGAGCCCCAAGGCATGGCAAGTGTGAAGACACCAGCCGCGTGAGCAGGGGCGGCAGTGCACGGAGGATACCGTGGACGAAATGGGCACCGGCCCCCCCTGCTGTGCCCCAGCAACCCACACAGGCACCCCCCAACAGACGCAAATAAAAGCGGAAAGTCACGGGGCCTTGGCGGGAGGTCCACAGCCCCCAGCAGCAGAAGAAACAGCTGCTGCGGTTATAGAAGCGTAGGACAGCTGACCACCCCCGCACCCCCCCAAGCCAAGATCTTACACCCTTGCCCGCACTGAGCGGGGGTGCTGAGGGAAAACAGAGACAGCGCCCCGCACGAAACGCAGGACGAGCGCAGGTTAATCGGCAGGAAGCTGCTCTAACTTGGACAGAAAGGAAGGAGTGAGCGGCCCTCCCCAGGAACTGCATAGCAGCCCGGCTCAAAGTCGGACCAGCGACAAGGCACTGAGAGCACGGGCCTGCGGGCCCCACGGCGCTTCGAGCTACCCAGAGCTCCTGAATCCCCATCTGAGTGGCGGAGGCACCTGGGGTGATGGTAAGAAGAAGTCAACCCCCCTGCCGCCGCGCTCTGGCACATTGAGTTTAAAAGGGAAGGCACTGCCCCTGCAGGCACTGCGGCACCCATAAACAGGAGTCATCACCAATGGGGACAGTGCAGCCAAACGCTTGCAAAATGCCTTACCTCGGGAGGGGGAACCCCCAACTCCAGAGCCCAGGACACTGCCCCAAGGATCGACGTAAGAGTGCCCATGCGAGAGTCCTGTTTGGGCGGGCCCCGAAAAATAAGGTGAATAGCCAACCCGCAAAAGGAGGCCAGAAGGCCCAAAAAGACTAAGATACCAGGCGAGTTGCCCCAATAGTACCTGGGGCAAGTCAGCACCATCACTGCTTGTAGGCCTGGGCTGCACCCAGAACCAGGGCAAAATAGACAACAGGGTCATCAAACAGCGCCCAAGAGGAATTTGCCCCACTTTACCCCAGCAGCGTAAGAAGCAAAAGCGCACAGCGGGGTGTTCTAAAACCCATCAGACCTGCCAAAGGCCGAGGAGAAACCTGGAAGCCTCAGTAGATAAGCGCAGGAAGCGCCCTCGGAGCCAAGGCAAAAGCCCTAGAAAGGTGGTGCAAGGACGAACGAGGCCAGAGGCAGCAAGAAGTCTAGATAGGCTGCAGCAGTATAGAAGAGCAGAGGGCTCATACCCTACCTCCGCCAAGATGAGTGCAGCAGCCACAAAAGACGACATTGCGGGAATCATGGCGGAAACCTGCGCACTGAGGTCGGACATAAAAACCTCTATCTCGGAAATCAAGGGGAAAGTCGAATGCATTGAGAATAAGGTGGAAAACCTAGAACACAATCAAATGAACACAGACCTGATGGAAATGAACCTTAATGCAAGAATGACCGAAATAGAAATGAAAGAAGAAAAATTAACCCTCAAGATGGACGACATGGAAAATAGGGAAAGGGGGTCCAATCTAAGAATAACCGACCTAGTAGAGAGAAAAGTTCAAGACATTTTTAACCATCTCTTTTCAATGGAGGGGGCAAAACAGTACATATTGAAAGGGCCTGCAGAGGAGGGCGGGTGTTTGCGGGCAGACCATGTTCTATAATAGTGAAGTTCCTGAGCCACAAGAAAAAACAAGTCCTGCTAAAAGCGAAGCAGACACAAGATATTCTGTTTCAAGGCTCCAAACTCAAGGTCTTTCAAGATTTATCCAACTTTACACTGAGCAGAAGGAGAGCGTGCAAACCCCTCATGACATGGCTGACAGAAAAAGCAGTGAGATATAGATGGGGGTACCCCTTCGATCTGACTTTTGAGGTTAAAGGAGAGGAATACTGGGTGGCAACCCCGGAAGAGGCAAAACAGTTTCTGAAGCACTTAACAAACCAACACTACAGAGCCCTATCCGGGCCACCTCAAGATCAGGCACCCAAGGAGCAAGAAGTAGATAAACCCCAGCAATGGGGAAAACGATCAAAAGCAGGTGGAAAATAGACCAGACAACCTGAATCACCAACAAAGCCGCCATGATGTCGTCAAAGAGGTACAGGGCGCCCTTGTAACAAGTCGCACACACACAACACAAAATAAAGGGATTTGCACGAGATCCTCCCCAAGGTGGGTGAGCCATAAACCTAGTGGCCCTCAATCTCAAGAGGGCGTCCCAACCCAAAGACCCTGGGTCATTTAAGATGACTGTGGGTCAGTCACTGGGAGACTTTACGTTTGAAGTTCAGTTAAGGGGAATAATTTGGTTAACAGTTCGGGGACAGGGCAAAGGGAGGGAGACACGAGAACGGGCACAAAATCGCACAAAAGTCAGGGCACAAATCAGCATGCACAACATACTGTACACCGGGAAGGGAGGTGGAGGGCCGGGCAAGACCCAAACTGATGATGGCAACATTGGCCATACCGAATCGAGAGATAGGAACCCTAAAAGTGGGCACACTTGACGTCAAAGGGCTCAACACACCCTCGAAACGGTCGCTAGTGACCCCGCAAATTTGATAGTGGATCTTGACCTGCTCTTCGTTCAAGAAACCAGGCTAGCAGCGGGACAGGAAAAATCACTGAGAGGGAAAGGAGTGGGACAAACGTTATGGGCCTCAGCAGACCGAAAGAGAGGGGGGGTAGGCCTGATTCTTCACAAGAGGTTTAAAATAGAAAACACAGTGGTACAAAACTTGATGGAAGGGAGGCTCTTGATAGTACTCTCGCAGGGGTTTATACACCAAATACGGGCCAAGGAGAATTCAACGAGGAAGCCCTCGCATCCATAGTTGATACAGCCAAGGGCCCCATATTAATAGGGGGGACTTTAATACATGGGCTGGACAAACGACCAAAGCGATAACCCAATGTACTCCGGGAGCAAACTGTAACAGATTTCCTGTTTGAGGGAGTTCGATCTGGTGGACGTCTGGAGGACATTCAACCCTGGAGAAAAAGGATATACTTTTAGATCTGCGGTCCACGGTACCTTTGCCAGAATAGATTACCTATTGGTCACTAGAGAAACCTCCCTCACAATTAGAAATAGTGAAATACGCCCAATAGGATGGTCAGATCACGATATGGTCATGGCGACACTGGGAATAAAAGGGTTGAGCCGGCAGGAGACCAAATGGCGGTGCAATGAATTCCTCCTAAAGGATAAACTGTACTCACAGGAACTAGACAAAGCAATACAGGAGTACTTCCAAATAAACAATACTGGGGAGATTGGGATCACCACAGTCTGGGAAGCAGGAAAGACGGTCTGGAGGGGACACCTGATGAGGCAAGGGGCACAACGTAAGAAAAAAGAAATTGCGGGAGGAACAACTGGGGAAAGACATCTCACACCTAGAGGGGAGGCCGCATGACCTGGGCTCATACAATGAAGAGCACCTGGAGACACTCCAGCAGAAGAGGGAAGAGCTGAGGACATTAGGGATGTGTAATGTCCAGAGAAAACTGATGCTCTTGAAACAGAAATTCTACGAAAAAGGGGACAAAGCAGATAAAATGTTGGCCAACATGTTGAGCGCCCAAAGGGCGGAAAGATGGGTTGATAAGATCAGAACAGAGGAAGGGGGCTGGGTCCACTACCCGGGAGGAATAGCCAACCACTTTGCCAACTATTATGCAAAGCTCTATACATCAGAGGGAGATAAAGCTGAGGTAGAGATGGGGGAATATATAAAGAAAGCTGGCCTGACCCATCTTACACATACAGAACAGGCTCTCTTCGAATCCCCAATAACCCCCGAAGAAGTAGAGGCGGCATCGCCTCCCCCAGGTTGGGGCCCCAGGTGAAGAATGATACACTATGGGCTTTTACGAACACTTCAGAAAGACCCTGTCCCCACATCTTGCCAAACTGTTTAATCACATACAGGCCTCGGGCCAAGCCTTGCCTTCCTTCTCAATAGCGCACGTTGTGGTGCTCCCCAAGGCAGACAGAGATCACACATCATGCAAGTCCTATCGCCCAATATCGCTGCTGAACACAGACGGTAATGTGTACGCAAGAGTCCTGGCCACGCGCATGGAAGACTTAATGCCCTGCTTGATCCACCCAGACCAGGTGGGCTTCATCAAAGGGAGACAAGGGTCAGGCGCGATGAGGAAAACCTTAGACATCATGCAACACTCTAGAAGATTGGCCGGGGACCATGTGCTCCCTAGTGTCGACTCGGAAAAAGCTTTTAACCGGTTGGAATGGGCATTCCTCTGGGCCACCCTAAGAGAGATGGGATTCGGGGAGCGCTTCCTAACAGGGGTGCAAGCAATATACAAGAACCCCAGGGGTAGAGTAGTGGTGAACAGCCTATCGCAGGAATTTCTGCTATCCAGGGCTACCAGGCAGGGCTGCCCTTGTCCCCCACTCTTCTACGCCCTTTCAATTGAACCATTTGGCAACACAATAAGGAGCAACCCAGCTATAAAGGGCATTGTGGTGGGCGACACAGAACACAAAGTAGCCATGTTCGCTGATGATATCATGCTCTTCCTGGCCGAACCCAGCTCGTCAATACCAGAATTACTGCGAACACTGAAAGAGTTTGGAAAGTGGGCAGGTCTGAAGGTGAACAAGGAAAAATCTTCTCTTTCTACATACAAAACCACAGCAAACCCGGGAGTTGGACACACGACTCCATGCGATATACTCGGCACACAGCAAAGTCTAAGATATTTAGGCATTAAAATTACCAAAGGCTTTGGGGACCTTTACAAAGCAAACCTGCCCCCATTACTGCTCGACCTCGCAAAGGACCTGGATAGATGGGGTAAACTCATAATCAGAGGCGTTGCTAGGGGGGACTGAGGGGGCTACAGCCCTGTGTCTTTTGGTTGTAGCCCCAGATAGAATCTCAGGGGCTAAAACCAAAGGGCTGGCTAGCACCGGATCCGGACAGTCCCGGCATTAGTGTAGCCCCGGATCTTTGCCAGAACTAGCAACACCCCTGCTCACAATATCATGGCTGGGCCAACTTAATGCCATAAAGATGGTAATGATGCCCAAACTCCTGTACCAATAGCATATGCTGCCCTTCGCTATCCCCTTGTTACACTTCACCTTACTGAAAGCTATGTTTATGAAGTTCCTGTGGCAAGGCAAGAAACAACGTATCGCATATGGCACCCTGATCCAGCCAAAGGAGAAGGGAGGAACTGGTCTGCCGGACCCCTTCACATACTATCGAGCGGCCCAATACCGTGCTATTATCCCACATCTGAGAGGAGACGAGCAGAAACAGTCGGTGGCCATCAAATCATCTACTTAGACCAGTAACATTGGGCGAATGGCTCTGGGCCCCCCAAAAAGCATTCCCGAATAGCATAGTAAGTCAGTTCGCAATGGGTCCGCTCCTGAACACATGGTGGAATAAGAAGGAAATGGAAGGCCTGACGACATTGTCCTCCCCCATGAGCTGTATCTGCCCCCCCCCCCCATCAGACAGAATCCAAAATCCCAACCGCCATCAGGGATGGTATGAAGCAGGCCTGGAGAGAGTTGGACAGTTGGTAAAGTGAGATGGATCCATAGCAATCCAAGACTTAGACACAGGTCCGCAGCTGGGTCCTCTCTAGACTTTCATGTACCTGCAATTGAAAGAGCTGCTCACAGCGCCAGCATGGAAAGCACATCTTCAAAAAGACCTCACTAACTTCGAAAGGATACTCAGTGAGAGCCTCTCAAGTAAAGGTCTTGCCTCGCGCTTGTATGGAGCCCTGATTAAGGAACAAAAAAGCAACCTCGAAAACCTTAGGAAAAAATGGGAGAAAGACCTGGGCCCAGTCGGATCGGCTGTGGTCAAGGATGTGTGGAACAGCCCAAAAAAACCTCAATTTCAGCGCAATACAAGCTACATGGTTTGAAATGATTGCATAGATGGCAATACGACCCCCCCGGAAACTTTCCAAAATGTTCGGTCAGACTAGCCCGCTGTGATGGAGGGGGTGTGGATCACCAGCGGACCACTGGCACATGTGGTGGTCATGCCCCGTATCACAAACGTTCTGGGGGGAAGTGTTGGCTTGGATAAGGAACATAGAAGGGATACCAAGGGACATGGACCCAAGACTAGTGTTGTTCAGACTTGAAGACCAAGAGGAAAGCTGGGTTAAAGTCCCCCACATGACTCACTTCCTCCTACTCGCAACGAGGGTCTGTATTACAATCAGCTGGAAAGCCAAGACCCTCCCATCAGAAAAAACTGAAACCTTTTCGACATGGAAAACATCACAGAAGCCATCCATGGACTATCCCGAGCAGGGAAATAGAATGGGCTCCGTTTTTTGAGGCCTACAAATGATGGGTACTCGGCTGTAGAACTGAAAACCATGCTGACCTAAATGCCTTTGACCAGATGAATACTGCTTAAAACCCGTTGTGAAGGGGAGGGAGGGCATAGGGGTGTTTAATTTGCGTTAAAAGGTTGAGCGATAAACATGCTTGTTAGTTTTCTTTTGCTAACCAAATGGACACTGGTGTGCGGTTGTTTGATTGATATTATGCACATGAAAATGGTCAATAAAGTTAATTTTGAAGAAAGAAAAACTGTCGCTTAGAGAGATATTTTCGAATAAAAGTGTGAATATTTTTGTAAAACTGTGCATTGGGGGTTACTGGTCTAATGAAAGAGATGGTCTATCTGATATAGCAGTCCTGATCATTTTTGTATGTGAAATATATATGTGGACCCCGGGAGATCAGGATTTGAACCAGGTATCCTATAATATATGTAAGTTAGCAAAGCCGACAGTGAGGCTCATTACAACTTTGCTGGTGAGGAATTAACCTGCCGGTATAACAGTGTACTGGCAAGTTTCCACACAGGCACAGTACAGGTTTACCGGTGGAGTGGCGGAATTGCCTCCAGGTAAGAGCTGGAGGTAATTCATCATCAAATAAGTTTATTCGGAAAGAATTATCCATAAACAACATTTGCAAGATAAAATACAAGATCAATACGAAATACAATTGCTTTGTTAAAAATATCAAATAAAAAACCGATGTAAAGTGCATGTGTACAGTCAAGTTACAATAAAAATAATATCCACCAGTAAAATTCATAGATGGTCTTAGCATTATGAAGGTTCTGTCAAATTGCAAAGGGTAAGTTTGTTCCGCCGGTGCCATGCTTTTCTCAAATAGTCCACAGAACCCCAGGCCACTGGCATCGTGGCAGCTGATGAATAGCATAAGGCGGGTCTAGCCTGGGTAATACCTGCGTTTTTAAGTAATGGTAATTAAGTTTTTATTCTGAGATCCATATAGGCTGGACCGAACAACACAAAATGCAATAAATCCTCTTCGTGCCACTGAAAGCATAGGCAAGATATAGGCTGTTCATTTTGTCCAGTTTTTGGTTCGTGCCCCAAGCCATAAAGAGTTAAAACGTGCTTGCATCAGGGCCCATCGGTCTGAAGGCTTGAGACTATGAAGCAGATACGGTTGAATGCCTTCTGTGATAGTTAAAACAATGTGCCTTCTGTTTGCAGGTGTACCCAGAGCGAGAGTTTCCCTGTTTGACACAAGAATAGCATTATAGAGTTGCTTATATTTCCTCACGGAACAAGAAGACAAAAGTGTTGGTGGACATAGCAGGCTCTCACAGTTTAACTGGGTAATACATTTCTGAATATGAAAGAGACAAGGAATTTTCTGTTTAACTGAACTAGTCACCAGGGCTTTTACAATCGTGTTGCGAAAGAGTAGCTTTCAGGTTTGACCATATTGCCAGCCAGTGCAACAAAGGGGCCAACAACCACTCATCACCAATGTGCGGCCACCCCAATTCCAAATGTGTACCATAATTGGGTGCAGACTGCGGTAGCCAGAGTCGTTTTTTCAAAAAGGTATTCTTCACAATTTCAATATTGATAATTTTTTCCATGTCCCATAATGCGGCCCCATAGTTAGTAGCAGTTTTTGTTTGTGCTCTGTACACTTCGAGGATTACGTTAATTGGTTGCCCAAAGCAATTCCTTTGGAATCGGGACAAGCCTCCCAAGAGCCTGTCTCATCCTCAGACATTGTTTATCTACATGGCCAGACCCCCTCTAGTTTTCGCTAAAGCAAACTCCTAAGTATTCAAATTTAGTAATCCTCGGTATGGGGCTCTCCACCGCCCCAAATCGTGCAAATCTTGAGTTGTTTTGCGCCTATGCTCCTAGAGGCCATAACTGCCGATTTTTTGGAGTTCACTGCCAGTTTATGGTTGGACATAAATTGTGTGTAAACATCCACCAAACATTGTAAAGCTATGGGAGTGCGTGCAATTAGAACCATATCGTTCGCATAACCCAATACTGGGAGCGGAACCCCACCTACCCTGATAAAATCGGCATTTGTCTCAACCAAAGCCTGATATACTCCATTTATATAAAGAGCAAATAATGCCAGGGCCACGACAAAGCCCTGACGGACACCCAAAAAAGTTTCGATGAAGGCTGTGCATTGTCACTGGTCTCCAAATCTGACACATGCAAAGGTGTTTTCGTGAATCAGCTGGAGAACCTTCACCAGGTCCTCTGGACAGCCCATGGACCTGAGCATGGCCCAGAGCATAGCCCTATCCACCTTGTCAAACGCCTTGCTCAGGTCCATGAATGACAAATATAGTGGCTCCCCCCTGATGAATATTGATGTTGCACCCACTGAGTACAAATTCAAAACCTGGTCTCTAGTCCCCAAACCGGGGCGAAAACCATATTGTATCTTTGCGAGTATCCCTGAGTCAGAGATCCACTGTTCAAGGCGTTCCAGAACAGCCCGACCGAAGATTTTAAAAGAAGTATCTAACAAAGATATCGGTCTATAAGAAAGAGGGCCGATTGGGTAAATTATTGCCTGTCGCCAAGAGGCTGGGTAGGTACCAAGTTCCAAAAAGGCATTAAAACATTTAGTCAACAATGGGGCCCACACATCCACCTCATCGCGAAATATATCAGCTGGGATGGCGTTCGGGCCAGGGGCTCGGTTGTGGAGTTACCTATGTACTGCAACCTCTATCTCATTTACAGTTGGTCGCAAGGACGAAGCCTCTTGTCCCAAAATATAGAGTGGTGGGATCTGCTTCATATAGGGAACTAAAATGGTTGGACCATGCCTTTGTACTTACGTTGTTCTCTTTATAGGTCCTTGTTCTTTTATAGGGGGGCCCATCAGCCACAAACTCTCATTTCTTTGAGTCTCTTAGCTGCACGGCTTAGATTAGTTCTGCCCAGGCAAGCTCTTCTAAGTAGCTCTTCCTTTTTGCCACAATATTTTTTGTGAGGCCAGGAAGATTGCACTAGAGCATGATCCATTTGAGAGAATAGTGGCAATTTCCTCTAAATTAGACTTACAAACCATAGATTGTGTAGCCTTAGTATCCAGCTTGGCCCATTTTACTCGACGCTTACACAGTGGATTGATTTCACAATGATCCAATTGTGGCAGATTAATATGTAGAGCCACTGTCAGATCAACTCTTAATACCAACCTCAAAGCATGGTGATAGCTAAATAATTTTACGACCACCTCAAACTCCTTTATTAAGTACCGATCCTTTGCGTATATACAAAAATAGTCAATTGTGGATGTTCCTTGGGTGTCATAAAAGGTCTGCTTCCCAGGTCGATCTACACCGACACGGCCATTCAGCGAACGAATTCCCCCATTCCAGGAACCACTCGCTGAACTGCCACTTGCACACGTTCTTTCATCTATCATTTGAACGGGGGCTATCCCATATGTGTAGTCTTCCCTGGGATCTATCCTCTCTGGCATTATCCCCAACCCCATCTTAGTATTAAAATCACCACCCAAAATTAGCAGCGAGTCTTGACTCCCTTTAGCTATACACTATGAATCAACGAGGTTACTCAATGCCCCTGGACACCCTTAATTAGCAATGTGTGGACTATTATAAAAGTTCACCAAGGTCATCTTTCGGCCGTGCACAGGGCGTGCAGTGATGCACTGTATATTCACATTTTTAGTTTCTCTGACTGTTAAAAGTAAGTTTAGTGAGGCCTTCAACAACATTTCCAAACCACCATAACAATGCCCACGGCCACCTTTTTTTAGCTGGAACACATTTTGAAACCAAGCCATCCAAGCATAAAGGGGAAAGGGCCCACATCTCCTGAAGGAATATTATATTGTATTCCCTCAAAGCTGTAACTATCGCAATCTGAGAAAACTTAGTAGCGGGTCCTGCCATGTTCCAGGATAAGGACAACATGTCTGCATGTGTTGACACTGGCTTATTACCAGTCAGGTTTTGCGAGTCATTACATCCTTTTCTGGGCCTCCCCCTCTACTGGGCAGCCTCCCCCAAGGCAACATGTCAATCCAGTTCCTCAATTTCACCCAGGACTTTATAACGGTTTGCCAAATCTCCAGCAGCCTCAGGATTCTTTGGTACGTTCAGACTCCCTCCCCCGATGCCCTCAAAAAACCCTCCCAGATTTGAAATTTTGGAAGTGTTCCGTGATGCACATGGAAAGGGATTTGCAGAGTAAAAGGCTGCTAGGGGAAAAAAGGGCACTATTTTGGGTGTGGCTTCTACAGATCGCCACTCGGGGGGTTTATGGAAGTAACCACATAATCAAGCATGGCTGGAGCAATCATAGAAACAACCACACAGCCCCCCTTTACCCTATTTCATTCCTTCCCCACCCATGAAACCCTACCAGCCATGAGAATGCCTCTGGGGTTCACCTTCATCCCCGGAAGGCGCGTATTTATCCATTGTGCTGTTTTATTTAGGAGGGAAGTGGTAGATTCCACCATACCAGGGACCAAGCGAGATAGTCCTGTGATTACTCCAACCAAGGGGGTGGCCTCTGGAGTTAAGTTAAGCACGATTTGCTCACGAGAAGGACCATTATCCTTTAGAATCTTGTGCGACCCCACAGCAGAAACCACAGCTCCGCCCCGGTTGCCCTTCCATATGAGACCCTTAGATGGATGTACACTCTGACGTACAGGTGCAGGGATGGGGGTTAAAAGGGCAGAGACTAAAGGCTTCTGACCTACCGTTCCACCCACATGTTGGTTATTAGTGGAATTTGGAAGTGAGGGGATTGTTCTTTCTACCTCAGTACCATTTACTATTGAGCCTTTTCGTTCTATAACGAGATCTTTGATTTCTAAAATATCCTTTTTTAGGCCTCTTATTAGGTTATCCATGATGCAAAGTGTGGTACTCAATGAATTTTTTAAGGGCCCCTATTTTATCTAGGACCAAGGCTCATTTTTTGTCCAACACCTCATTCACACATATAACTGAAGTAGGTTTCCGTCCTGACCCCACCAAACTACCAATAGAAATCCCTCCTTCCTCTTGGGTACATAACATATCCCCAGAGGAGACCCCCACACATCTACCTTTTTCTGTTGGTTCCCTTTCTGTGGTGTTGTCATTCAGAGTGTTTTCAAAGCACAGTGATAAGCTTGGAAGTGAGGTATTTGGGGAGGGTAAAGAGGACAATATGTTATCACAAACTCCACTAGAGTGTAAACTGGCAACTTCAATAGCCCTTTCAGTATGTTGAATACGCTCTTGTATTTTACCTGCCATTTGTTTCAGATACTCATTTAGTGTTGACCTGATGGGACCTGAGCACTTTTGGTCCTTTTAGGTTTCGTTTTGGGGACATTGGAGCTAGAATCAGGGCCACCCAGACCACCTAGGTTACTAGGCTTGCTTTTATTGTTTTGTTGGGCACCAGTGGTGGGGCTTTAGCCTTATGTTTGGACATATTGTGGACAAGCTATCAGCAGTGTCTACCCAATAAGTTACGAATATCGTGCACCTAGCTAATAGTGCCCATACTGATGGGTTAAGGACTAATCCTAAAGTGCTGGTGCTAGGATTTCTAATTTATCTGATTTATAAAAAAACGAGGGGGATAAATCAAAATCTGTGGAATCGGGATTTACCACCCTTACGGCACTCGTAATCCAGCTGTAATAATGCCAGACCAAGTGCTGTAACGGTATTTCCGTTTGCTGGTATCCTGGCAGAATTACCGCCAGGATACTGGCAAACCTGTAATGAAGCCCAGTATCTTTACGTGCTGCTGCAAAAGGAGCCTCCTCTGCTACGGGTGCCTTTGCTCACTCGATTAAATGGAAGCCACCCTTGATACAAAGACAGACTAATAGCTCTCATCCTGTTCAGGCACAAATTCCTATGATGCAAGACTCCCTATTCATCTGATAAGGTCACAAAAGTGCCTTGGAGGCATGATCGGGTGTCTTTGGGTATTGAATCCTCTGAAACCATGTGTTCTGCTCCAGTAGATTATGCACAATCAGGAGTCTAAATCACCTCATCCTAGCATACCAGTACCAGACAATCGGAACCGGTTGTTCCGAATGCGCCTTTGGGCCTTAAAAGGTCAACGCTTTTGAGCTGGAGGAGCTTCACTTAAAGATTAAAACGGCTTTAAACACTATGGTACCTGTTCTATTGTGGGCACCACCTACTGCCCCAGTTTCCTTCTCTAGCGCATTAACATCTTAAGAATAAAAAGCTTAGTGAGGAGAGAACCATGAGAAACTCTTCAGAACTGCGAGAAACCTCTTCTCTTACGTTTCCTAGCAGCTCCTCGTCCCTGTTTCTTGCAGTGCATTCTCCGAACAAATGGACAAGCCTTCTGTTCCTGCCGACCTTGAGGACCCGCATTTCAACCCTTCAAGGTACTTCACTGTTAATCATAGACACTTGTCTGGTGCTCTGAGATTTTCAAAATGTTTTCCACAGATCTGGTCTTCTCCCATTTGTGGGGGTGGGTTTCCCTTCTGGATGCCAATTATTCCCTTCAGAAATCATTCTTCTATGCAAATGGTTGGGTACTTAGGCTACTTTTGCTTGTGTATCAAGTATCTACTTAATCCATTATATGAACATGTTTTTTCGGCTTTCTGACCTTCACTAATGGAACATACTCTGTTTCAGTTCCTGCACTCAATGCTGAGGAACGATTGTAGAGTTTGGTGAAGAGTGCTGCAGACCATGCTTACTAACAGGTTTCTGGAATACTTTGTAGCTCACATTAATGTCTGTTTAAAGCCTCTGAATACTCTGGTGTCCATTATGACTCCATTTGTGGTCATTCTGTTTCCTGTGCCTATTCCGGACCTTGCTCCCATGCCACTTCTGCATTGTCTAGACAAGCTTTATCCTTGCTTCTCTGAATAAGTATTAGAGAGCAGATCCAGACCAGGAATCTTTCTTTGTATCCTTCTAGGCTATACAACATGATCTTGGGGCATTGCATCAGGCTTTGGAGATGTTGACCCCGGCGATAACTGTTTGCAGAGTCATTTTCTCTAAGGCACACATATCAAAATCATTATCCCCAAAGGACAAGATGTGTGTATAAGAGCCTTTTGTGGAGCTGGCCATTGCTTACCTCTGTCATCTGTAGTTTCATCAGCACTCCGGAATGGTAATGGTCCTGCCTCTCGGTCATCTTCAGTGCTATCTAAAAAGGCTAAGGTTTGAAAAAGTCCATATCTAGGTTTAATGTTGCTGCTGTCATGTGATGTACGTTGCAGATTGCAGAAGTGGAACCATTTGTAAATGTTTTCAGAACTTCCCCACAAGAAGTGGTAGAGGTGTTCACCGCCTGGCTCTTAGAAGAGAATGAGGCTGCAGCAGGTCCAAATTAACATATATTTCAGATGCTTGTATTGGGGATGTTAACCCCAGTGGTGCAGATTAGAAGAAACACTGTCTGTCCAGGAACATCTTCCCTTCACCAAGATAAGCTTCTTGGAGCCTCATTACAAGCATGTCGGAGCAGGAAATAATTGGCGTTAACGGAATTACTGCCACTATTCTCGCTCCGCCATATTACAGATATGGCCCTGGAGTTGAGGATTTAACTCTAGCAAAATGCTGGAGGTAAATACTCCAACTCTCTGCCGAATAATCAGCTAACTTTGGCGGAATTAATGTGGCAGAATGAGCACCACAAATGGGGATTTACACATGTCACTGGAACTTGTAATCCAGCGGTAATTGCGCCGGACCAAGTGGTGGTAACGGTAATTTAGTTTGGTGTATCTGGGCAGATTTACCGGCCAGATACCACCAAACTCGTAATGAGGCCCTGGATCTTTTGATGCAAGACTCTTTTCGTGCCTAAATCGGTTAAAGCGATGATGCGTAAGACTGTGGTAGTGATTGAGGAATCTTTCGGTTTACCTTCAAATAGCCCAGCAAAATACTTTGTACTAGACCTTCCTGCCTTTTTAGAATGATCAAACTGTTTAGCATTTCAAATATACAGCTTCCAGAAACTCGAAATGGTCCTATACGGGAATTTGCAGCCCAACCACTTTAGACGTCTGTGTGACTTCCAGCAGGGTAGGGTTGCGCACCTTTCCATCAAAAAGCATGCATCCCCTGTTCTCAGCAGAGGTTTATTCCCCTACAGTCAATGGATTCATATAACTCGGAACACTTGGATTCGCAACATTCCAAAACATTGTCATTCCGTAGCTCTGCCACCAGTCGCACTGTCCTCACCTCCAAAATATCATAAATCCTCTGCAAGTTACTTCAAAACTGCAGAGGCTCATTCGGTTCCATGGCACAGAGTTGTTTTAAATCAACATAATTCCTTGTTCCCAAAAAAGCAGATGTCTCATGACAATCCTGGACCTTTTCGACCCAAATAATTTCTAGTCATTGGAAACATTGCATGTGGTGTCTTACATTCTGGTGGTGCTTCAGTTGGACCGATGTATGTGCTCTGTCTCCAGGATGCGCATTTCTACATTTGTGTCTTGGTGGAACAAATGGCATTTCTGCACCTTCTCCTTAGAGTTGAGTCCATTACCACTTAAAGCATCTACCCTTCGGCCTGAACGCAGCTCTAAGGATCTTCCAAAGTCTTCATTCAATGGCAATGGTGCATGAACCTCAGCAGGGTGTTCCCCCCTCTATGCTTCCCTCGAGGATTGGCTAGTTCGGGCCTGGTCTTTCAGCCACTCTCAGGCAAGTGTAGAACATAGGGATTTTCCATAACTATTGCAGAGTCGGCCCCTGCCCAGAATATAATATTTAGCATTCCTCAGCTGTGTTCAAGCACCGGCCTTTCCTCCACAGTCAACGACTGCTACAATGAATTAAATATTTTAGTTGGGTCACAGGACTGACTTTGGGACATTTGTTCCATGCTCAAACATCAGCCTGGTCTTTTCAACTTATGACCTCTGCAGACACTAAGACGGGTTGCATAACATCAGCTTTCATTCGCTGAAAGACCGCTTTCTAGCGTTCCCCAGCTTCAGAACAAAGTCGTTAGGTGGTCACTGACAACATAACTGCTATGTTCGACTTGAACAAGCAATGAGGTACACAACACCCTTCTAACAGTTCAATCTAGAAATAGAGATCTGAGATTGAGCACTTCAACATCATCTGACTGTTCTGGCACTTTACTTTGGGGGAAAACGCAATGTCTCTGCAGATTCTATGTGTAGACTCAATTGTGCCCAAATGAAGCTATTTGCCTGATGACACTAGAATGATCATTATCACCGAAACACCTCCCGGCTGCGCCTCATCGTCATCTCTTTGGGAGATTCTTTCTTGTTAGAGTGGTTGAACAAAGCTCCCTATACCTTTCCTATGACCTTTCTTATTCTCAAGTCTTTAAGTGCATTCTCCGCTCTTCCCTACTATCGTTAAACCGAAGCATGCTTCCGGGAAAGATTAACCTACACCCACCCGATAACCTCAGATGGGAACCTGGCTGTCATGTCTGCAAGTAGGAATAGATCCACTTGAATGTAGTACAGCATCAAGTGGTTTATATTTGCTATTGGGCTATTTACAAGAAGGTTAACCCTCTTTTTGCAACCTTGGATGATGCCATGTCGTCATGGTCTACTTAGCCAGCACAGGGATTTTCGTTGATAGTTGTAGGCACTGCCTTTTGGGTATTGCTGCATACTTCTGTAGGATCCCTATGCTATGAAGGGCTTCCTTGATGCCCCCCTTTCTAGTTACCCTCATGCAAGAGAGCCTGCTACTCATTGAGACTAGTTAATACTTGTATGCTCTTGTGCCCATAACTCCATGAAATGGATGGCCCATTCGACCTCCATGAATGGTCGAATGGGCTCTCGGCCGTCCGAGAGCCCATTCGACCAGAGCGATCGCTGCTACCACGGCGTTCTTGTCTGGTGTGCCCCTGCTGGACATCTGCAGGGCTGCTACGTGGAGGTCGACTCACACCTTCACGAGATTCTACTGCGTCGACCGGGATTCCAGGGAGGATTCCAGAGTCGGTCAAGCAGTGCTACGCAACCTGTTCGCTTAAGGTGAGCCTGGTGAGAAGGTAAGAAATGCTTAATATTGAGTTTTGATGTAATGCTTAATGTTGAGCCTTTGCCACCTCCCCTGGTTGTGCATGTGTGTACTGCTATGTATTCTTATATTCATGAGCATGTGAATCCATGCCAGACCCCATGCTGGAGAAGGAACAAGTTACTTACCTGTAACTGTTGTTCTCCAGCATGGGTCTGGCATGGATTCACATGCGAACCCTCCCTCCTACTACCCCTCTGTGGCTCTCCACTTGGGCATACTGCCACTTTACGTGCTACCAAATCTGAGGATGGCTGCCAGAGGCTCGGCTTGGGGAGAGGGCAGTCATCGGCTGGGGGCAGTATGACCCAGAGACCAGTGATTGGTTACTACTAAGAAAGACAGATCAGAAACAAAACTGATACTGATTTATTCTTTACTGAGGATTCCCAGCCTGACGACGGGGAATATTCATGAGCATGTGAATCCATGCCAGACCCATGCTGGAGAACAACAGTTACAGGTAAGAAGTAACTTTTTCCGTCGCTAACGGACCGGCACGACACCTGCCTCTGGTGCCTCGGTCAGGACCACGCCACGGACGATTGTGACAAGCCCCGGAAGTCAAAATCCACTGGGCTTTCGACTGACGATTCGAGGGACGACTCTCTGCATCGTCGGCGTAAGTCTAGGGGGTCTCGGTCCCGGAGTGGGTCCCGCCATTCCTCTGCCTCTTCGAGGCACTCACAGAAGCGCCGTCACTGGTCGCCTTCCGCGTCCGAGGACTCCACCCGTCGGCGGGTTGCTTTTCCCAAAAAGCATCCCACTCCTGCGGAATGGGATTCATTTCGTAAGGAGATGATGGCGATTTTTCAGTCGCAGGGCTCTGTTCCGTCCGTTCCGTCGAAAGACGCTGGCAGGGAACGCGCTAGAGACGCTGTTCGCACGCCTTCGGGCTCGAGCGGTCGTCGCGATCACCGGGCACCTTCAAGGTCCCGGTCGGACAAGGTGGATCGCTCTAGTCATGCCCGCTCCAGGTCCCAGTCCTCGACTCCCTCGAGACCATCGCATCCTGTGAGGTTTTAGAAGAAGACATAGACGCCTTCGGAGTCGAGGCCGTCGAAGGACTCTCTCGAGGCTCTGCCTCCGAGGAAGCCGTCAAGGCCATCGGCGCCCAGGCTGTCGAAGGACACACTCGGGGCTCCGCCCTCAAGGCCTGTGTCGATGCCTTCGGCGCCACGCTCGATGCCGATTCTGTCGACGCCCTCGATGCCTTTTGAGGAGGCTTTATCGGAGGTGCCCCGGAGACCGGTGGAAACTCTGAGAAAGGCCCTGCATAAGTCAGTAAGGCCGGTATTTGAGCATTTTTCTGTGCCCTCATCCAGGGATTTATTCCAGCCTCTGGATTACATCTCTGAGGTGGATGAAGGGTCTGATGAAGGTACGGTTCCTGATGAGGTTCCTGACGAACTCATGTCTGGTCATAGCCAGCTAGAAGACCTGTGTCAGTCTTTGCACGACGCCAGTGGTCTGGACACTTCTCCGGAGGTTAAGTTCGGTAGGCCTGTGCCTGGCACGCACGCCGAGTCCTCGTACCGGCGCCTTATGTCGAGGGTGACGGAATACTGCGCCACCAGTGGATTTTCTGCATGATGACCTGACGGATATCCTTGACCAAGGTCCACCAACTGACCCGGTATTGACATTCCATATGGCCTTGCAAAGAAGGGTGGCAGCAGCTTGGACTGCTCCGGAGAGTCTCCCGACAGTGAGCAAGACTTTGCCGAAGAAATACCGTCCAGCCAGTAGTGACCCCAGCTACTTGACTACACACCCCACTCCGTAGAGTTTGGTGGTGCAGGCGGCTACGGCCCCGGCAAAACGGGCGTCGTACCCTACCATCCCTCCTGATAGGGGCGACAAACATTTTGATGGCTGGGCGAAGAAAGTGTTTTCTTCAGGGGGTATGGCTTTACAGGCAGCCAACTCTGTGTGTGCCTTAGCACGTTTCACTCATACTCTGTGGAATTGTGTCTCTTTTACTGCTGAACATATTCCCGAAGGGGAGGAACGGGATGGCTTTCTTGCTCTTGTTCAGGATGGCAAGGATGCCATGTGTGAATCCGTTCAGTCGGGTCTGGACATGGCAGATTGCGTCAGTTGGTCCATGGCGGTGAGCACTGTAATGCGCAGATTTGCGTGGTTGTGGAAGTCGGGCTTCGCTCCTGATGTACAAGCACAGCTTCTCAACATGCCCTTTGATGGTGAACATCTTTTTGGCAGCAAGGCTGACGAGAGCCTTGAGAGGTTGCAGACCTCCAAAGCTGCAGCAAAGTCGTTGCGCGCTGCAGTTCGCCGACCTCTGCCTTTTCGTCCTAGGGGACAGCAATGGAGGGGAGGTTCCTTTCTTTTTTTGGGGGGGAATTTTTTTTATTAAGTTTTACAACATATTTCAACCATTCTTCCAACAATGCCCCCTCTCCCATCCCTCCCCCCTTCCTCCCCCCAAGGCAACTTCCGTTCCATCCCAATTTGTTTTCTTTCTTGTCCTTTCCTCGTTTCTCATTGCAGTTCAAGCAGTCTCAAGCGCTACGGACACCACATTATTCTGAAATCATCTCGAAGAAAGGTTAGTATGTCAGTCCGCAGCAAAGTTTTGAACCTTATTGTCCATGGCATATGTCGCCCTTTCAAGAGATCCTATTTCCCAAACTTTTTGCTACCAGTCTTGCATCATGGGGGGGTTCCGGGCTCTTCCATCTTTGCGCTATTACCATCATAGCCGCTAAAGTTAATATCAGTCTCGCCTTTTCCCTCGTTTTAGGCTCTCCCGCACACTGGGCTCCTCCAATTCCCAGGAGAATCTGAACAGGCGTTCTATCATCCCCCAGACCATAGACCTGCTCCTGCGCCCTCTGAATCCACCTCCAAAACGGTACTATTTTTGGGCATGCCCACCAAATATGATCTGCTGTGCCCGCCAGCCCACAGCCCCTCCAGCATCTATCCGAGGTTCCCGGGTAAATTCTATGAAGTTGAGCTGGCGTATGCCATCCGACCAGGATTTTGTACCATGCCTCTTGCAGTTGGGAAGCTTTCACCAGCTTGGGAGCCCTCCTCCTTAACCTTTCCCATTCCTCTTTCTAATTCTCTTCCCAGTACCCGGTCCCATTTTTGCATATACTCCCAAAGATCTTATAAAGGTTTGGGATCAGACCCTTCACCCCAGGATTGGTTAGGAGAAAGACTTCAAGTTTTGTTGGCTCCCTGGTTCCCGCCTTCCTGTTCACCGGATGCAACACCCAGTGCCTTATCTGCACGTATCTTAACCTTTGCCCTTCTCGTATCGCTAACTCCCTTTTACAGTCCTCAAAAGTCAACAAATTCCCCCCTCGAAACATATCACATAACTTCCTACAGCCTCCATCCTGCCACTGCTGGAACGCCCCTCTCTCCATTCCTGGAGTGAAGTCCCTAGTACCAAAAATCTGCGTGAATGGGGAGGGTAATGTTGTTATCCCTATGGACCTCAAGAGTTTATCCCAAGTATCCGCCATAAGCTTAGTTATTGAACTCTCATATAGATGTGTATGCCTAATGAGATTTAGGCAACCAAAGAACTTCTGACAAATCACGATGTGCAACCGCTCGATCCATCTTTACCCATAGCTTGTCTTGTGATCCCTCCTCCCCCTTCAACCATTGCCTGATCACTCTCAACTGGGCCGCTATAAAATACCTCCTAAAATTCAGTAGTCCCAGTCCTCCTTCCCTTCTGGACGCCATTAGCAGACGCTTGCTGACTCTGGCTTTTTTCCCCTCCCATAGGAAACCATTGGTCCGCGTCCCCAAAGCCCCAAAGAACCCAGAAGGCACTGCCTGCGGAATCGCCTGAAATACGTAGAGGAGTCTTGGAAGCGTGACCATCTTGAACGCTGCAATCCGCCCCAGCCATGAAACCCTAAGATTTCTCCATCTCTGAAAATCCCTCTTAGTTAGCCGAGTACCATCCCGCAAGGGATGCCATAATCCTGACTCCCAGATACCTAATGCCCCCCCCCCCGGTCTCCACAGAAAGGGAGAACTCACCCTTAACGTGTCCCGCTCCCCCCCCTCTAAGCGTAAGGTTTAAAATTTCAGACTTGCCACTATACATTTTTAACCCCAAAACCTCCCCAAACTCCTCTAACAGTCTCACACTAGCCCGTATTGAGTTAATTGGGTCTGTCAGGGTAAGCAGCGTATCAGCAAACGCTGCTACCTTCTGTTGTCTTTCCCCCCCGAAAGGTGTACACTGCATCTCCCCCGCTTCCCTTATCGCCTGAAGGAGGGGCCCCAAATAAATTGCATAAAGCATTGGGGAGAGGGGGCAACCTTGTTTTGTACCCCTATGCAAACCAATGATTCTGGACATCACTCCATTTACCGCTATCCTTATGGACGGGGCCTGATAATTGGCTTGCACCATCATTAAGAATTCCTCTCCAAATCCCAGCTGCCGCAGTACCCGAAACAGAAAGGACCACTCCACGCGGTTGAATGCTTTTTCTGCGTCCAAAGCAAGAAGGACCATGGGAGTGCTCGTTTTCTGCGCCTTTTCTACTAAATGGGCGACCTGCCTTATATTGTCCGCCGTTTGCCTGCCCTTAACGAAGCCCGCCTGATCCGGGTGTATCAAATCTGCCAGACAGTTCTCAAGCCTATTCGCCAAAACCTTAGTAAAAATCTTAGCGTCAGTGTTTATCAACGCGATAGGCCTATATGACGTTCTTTCCTCTGGATTCTTTTTAGGCTTGAGAATGAGGGTCAACTTAGCCTCTTCAATGGAAGGAGTTATTCTGCCTGTCCTAAATGTATTGAAGAGTGAGGTCAGGTGCAAGATCAGTAGTCTGCTGAATGTTTTATAAAAAGCTCCCGTATACCCGTCTGGGCCTGGGGCTTTATTAGACTGCATTCCCCAATCACTTTCCCTACTTCTTCCTCTGTAATCTCCTGATTTAGGGACTCCCGTATTTCCCCCCCTATTCTCCCTAACTACACCTTCCCCAAAAACCTCTCCTGTAGGTCAGCTCGGGGGTTCTGCGAAGCATAGAGTGAATCATAGTACTCTGCGAGTGTTTCTTGTAGATCTTCTAGATGTGTCACCCTTTCCCCTGCTCGCGTTTTTAACACCGTAATAACATTCCTCGATCTCGCTCCTCTAAGGAGGCGCGTTAACAGCGCATCAGCTTTACCTGACTTTGCGTAGTATTTCTGGCGCACCGCAAGCAGAGCCCCGTCTGCTTTTTTGGTCCGGAGAAACTCTAATTGCCTCACCGCCCTCCTATAGTCCCTCATGGCAGACCTGGACGGGGTCATACCCATCTGTTGTCTAGCTGCCTCTACCTGCGCGTCCAAATGTGAATCAAGTGCCTTAAGTTGCCTTGTCCGAAGGGCGGCCGCCGCTATTAATTCCCCCCTCAGAGTAGCCTTAAATGCGTCCCATCTGACCTCTTCACTCGAATCTCCCTCCCTATTAAGAGCAAATTAACGTTTGATCTTCTCTCCCATTTCTTCACTAATCACCAAATCCCTTAACAGGGCTCTAGGATACTTCCAACCCCACATCCTCCTTTCCCTTTGCCCTAAATCCAAAATAATGGAGACTGTCTTATGGTCTGCTATTCCTATAGGGCCTGTATTCACCTCCCGAATCTTACTCACCAGACCCGCAGAGACCCAGATGTAATCGATTCTGGACTGCGACTCATGAACCCCGGACAGAAACGTGAATCCCTCCTCCTCCTCCTTCCCCCCATAAGCCCCCCCCAGCTCCCGCCATGTATCACGCAGTCCCATCCTCTCAATCCTATCCTTCAAAGCTGCTGACATCACCACCCCTCCCTCCTCTTACCTGGCCCCCAAGCCTATCCCGTTCCCTATGCCATGCAATGTTAAGATCACCCATCAGGATCACTTGGCCACAAGCCCTCTCCTCCAAAACCCCCAACACTCGCTGTAGGAACTGCTCCTGACCCGAATTTGGTGCGCACACCACTGCTATGGAATAGGGTATATCCTGAAATTTCCCCCGAACTATTATATACTTCCCCTCCTTGTCTCGTATGACATCCCCAATCCTAAAGTCCACAGTATTTCTAAGAGCCAGAGCCACTCCCTTCGTTTTGCTGCTGCTAGTAGCATGAAGGATTCTATCAAACCCCTGAAATCTCAACCACCCCATATCTTTGGACAATAAATGAGTTTCCTGAAGCCCCAGGATGTCCGGCCCCTCTTTCCTTGTGAATTGTTCCAACTTCTTCCTTTTAAGAGGGGTGTTCAGCCCTCGTACATTGTGTTAGCCACTTAAAGGATCACCAACCCACTTCAGTGTCCCAGCTGCCTGTCCCTTATTTTCACCTTCTTTCCCGGATTAGTTGCCCTGTCGCCCCCCTTTGCCCCTCCCCGCACCCCATCCTACCCCTATACCCTCCCTGCTACTCCTCCACTCCTAACTCGAGCAAACCCGCCCATTCCGATTCAAAATGGTTGCTTCCCAACCAGCCCAAAAATCTCATTACTCCTTTTAGAGGCCCACCACCCCTCATACCACCATATAACATCAGGGGCTCTCTTGCATTCCCTTCGCCATCCCGTCTGTTTTCCTTTCGTTTTGGCCGTCTCTCCTGCCGAGCCCTTCGCCTTTTCTCCCCAACCGTTGACCATTCCCATGGTCTCAGTCTAGGCTGGTTGCTCACACTCTGGGAGCCGGGAGCTGAGGCATCACCTTCTAGTTCAATGCCAAGATGTCCACTCCTTCCTGCACCGAGGTAATGCCCTTTTGGTTCCCCTCCCATTCGAAAACCACCCCAAACGGGAAAGTCTATTTATACCGAATGCCTTTCTCCTTCAACACTCTCCGCACTGGGCTCATATACCTCCTCTTTGTGAGCGTAATACTCGCCAGATCTTGATACAACGCAATCTGCTGCCCCTTATACTCAATGGGTTGCTGTTTTGCCTCCAGCAGGACTGCTTTTTTCTGGGCATACCTGGCGAAAGCCGCAAGAACATCTCTTGGTCTCCCCGCCCAATCTTTAACCAGCCTCCCCACTCTATGTACTCTATCCAGTTCAATCCTGATCGGATTCTCTTCCTTCAATATTTCTGCGAACAGCTCCTGGACCAACATCTTCAAATCTTTATCCAACACCGATTCCGGCAGCAGTTTTATCCTTATATTTGCCCTTCGGGATCTGTTTTCGAGATCTTCCACTTGTATTTCCAGGTTTCGTGTTGCCACATCGAGCCTTTCAATAGCTTCGCTATTCTCAGTGGTTTCCTTATCCACTTCTTGAAGGCCCTTTTCCAGGAGATCAGTTCTTTCACCTAGTTGTCGCATCTCTTGTCTGATCCCTCCAAGGGCCTCGTTAAGATCAGCTCGCATAAGTTGAAATTGGTCTTGGAATGTCTTTGTCAAATTAGCCTGCAGCGCTTGGAATTCCCCCACGAGATCCTGTCAGGACATCGAGGGCACATCCTCCATAACTCCAGGAGAAGAGCCCTCCCCAGCCTCTTCCTGACTGCTGCTAGCTCCGTCCCTGGTGTTCTGTACCAACCACATTGCTTGAAGGGTGCCCAATGTGTCTCCAGAGGCTTCAGAAGGCTTCCCCCTCTTCCTTTTGTTTTCGTTGTCATGCTCTTCTGATTTCCGTTTCCTCCTGCACTATTCCTCTGACCACTGAGGTTTCCTGAGCCCCCTCTCCCTCCTTCAACCTTTCCTCGCACTTCGGTGCGGGAGAGTCTCTCCTTGTGTCCAACTGACCTAGTCAGCCTTTACTGGAGCTGCATGTACAGGCCGGCCGCCCGATTCGCAGGACCCTCAGGGGCCTCGGCAGCCACAAGACCACACCCGTCAGAGCCCCATTTTTTATGCATTTTTTTGCGTGAGAAGGGCCTCCTGGCACAGTCCAAATATCTCAGTCCATATACGCGCCCCCGGGGCCGGGTCCACCCGTAACCTTCCTCCTCCCACCGGGGGGCTTGAAAATCTCCTTTCTCCTCCAGGGAGGCTGTTTTCTTTCCCCCTGCCTCCCACTGCCAAAGCACCTTGGGTGTATGCTCTGGGGGCAGCCACCTCCTTCCCGAGACCGTAGCAGGGGGGCCCTCCCCCCGGTCTTCTCAAGGGCCACCTTACCTCCTCCTCTCCGGGTCCCCTTTTCGTTTCTCTCTCTCAGTAGACCGCCCGGCCTCGGCGCAGAACACCGCTGGGCCAGCCGCCCCATGTGACACTCTGAGCTCGGCCGCGCCCTGTCCCTCCTCCACCTCCGGCGGTCTGCCCTCAGTGCTCGCGGGCCTCGCCTTGCAGCCTTGCAGCCCGCCTCCGCTCTCAGCTCTCTCTCCTTCCTTCCCGACCTCCTCCACACACCGCACACTTCTCTATCCCCACTTCGATGCTTTCGGGTTCCATGGCCACCTCCTACGCCGCGCTGCTCCCACGACAGCTGTCAAAGTGCTTGGAGACTCGAGAGGGGTGGTGGGACGCCCAAACCAGTTTTGAGCCTCAGGAGAGCTGTCGGCACCTCTGGTAGATCGAGAGGAACTGCAAGTTAAAGGGGCCACCGTAGGAGTACCAGAGGTGGAAAACAAGGTACTCGAGGTGCCAAGGCCGTTGCCTCTTTACCCTCAGGCAGTTGCCTCTTTACCCTCAGGCAGTGCCGCAGCCGCTTCAGCTCAGTCATGAGGCCATGTCCCATGGTTCGCCCAATTTAGGGAAGGCTGGCGCAGCATCTTGTAGAATGGCGTGCCATTACTTCAGATGTGTGGGTTCTGGAGATCATAGCCCACGGCTACTGTCTTCCTTTCTGGCAGAGGCCTCATGGCAATCCACCAGGGAATCTCTCTTTGAAGAGCCTGGATCCGCTCCTTGCGCAGGAAATAAAATCCCTGCTGGAGAAAGGCACCATAGAACTGGTGCCTGTAGCGGAGAGGAACAAGTGATGGTATTCCCCTTATTTTTTGATTTCGAAGAAAGACGGAGGATTGAGACCCATCATGGACTTGTGTGGTTTGAACAAGCTTCTCAGGAAGGACAAGTTCAAGATGGTAACTCTCTCTCAAGTCTCCAGGCCCTTCAACTTCAGGACTGGTTGGTGTCTCATGACCTCAAGGACGCTTACTTTCATGTGCCGATCCATCCCAGGTACAAGTAGTACCTGAGGTTTGCGGTTGGCGACTCGCACTTTGTTTCGGGTCCTGCCGTTCGGATTGACCTCCGCCCCGATGGCTTTCACCAAGCTCATGGTGGTGGTGGCAGCGTATCTCAGGAAAGGGGGGATTCACGTCTAGCCCTACCTAGACGATTGGTTGATCAGGGCGCGCTCTCCGGAGCAAGTCCTGGATCATCTGTCAGTCACCTGGCACTCCCTTCACAAGCTGGGCTTCTCCCTCAACTTAAATAAGTTCGGCTTGACGCCAACTCAGCGGCTCCAGTACATCAGAGCAGTGCTCGACACGTCCCTGGGGCAGTGTTTCCCTCCCCAGGTGAGGGCTCATCACATTCAGCAGATGGTGCACAAGTTTCAACATGCCCAGAGTCTCCCGGCGTTAGAGTTCTTGAGGTTGCTCAGCCTCATGGCATCCTGCATTCTTCTGGTGCCAGAGGACAGGTTGCGGATGAGACCTCTGCAAAGGGGCTCTCAAGATGCAGTGGTCACAGTCCTCCGGCAGGAGATCGGACCCTGTTCAGGTGCCGCCCTCGGTTGCCCAGGACCTTCTGTGGTAGGCCGTCGTAGGCAATCTGATGACGGTGGCTCCATTTTGGCTACCCTGGCCGGAGGTGACGATCGTGACGGACACATCCCTCACGGGTTGGGGAGCTCATGCCAACGAGTTGTCAGTCAGCGGTCGTTGTTCGCCGTCGGAGTCCAGACTCCATATCAATCTGTTGGAGCTGAGGGCCGTCAGGCTAACCCTGAAGGCTTTTCTGCCGACTGTGCGAGGGAAGAATGCCCTGACCCTGACGGACAACACGGTGGCCATGCACTACCTCAACAAAAAGGGGGGGCAGGGTCACTTCCTCTGTGCAGGGAGGCGATGCAGCTCTGGTTCTGGGCAATCCAGCAGGAAGTTTCGATCTCGGCAGTTCATCTGGCCGGAGACGAAAACGAGACGGCAGACGCTCTGAGCAGGCAGAGCGCGATCTCTCACGAGTGGGAGTTGGCTCAGGAGATTCTCCTGGAGATCTTCGCCCTTAGGGGGACCCCTCAAGTGGATCTCTTCGCCTCCAGTGTCAACCGGAAGTGCGAGAGGTTCTGCTCACGGGATTTTCCTCCAAAAGGAGCCTTAGGAGACGTGTTTCTGGTGAAGTGGTTATTCCCACTGCTATACGCGTTCCCTCCAGTCCCCGTCATCCCGCAAGTACTGCAAAGGTTACGGAGGTCCGGTTCCCGGATGATCCTCATTGCTCCGGCGTGGGCCCAGAGGACGTGGTACCCGGACCTTCTCGACTTGTCCATCTGCCCTCCACATCGTCTGCTCTCAAGGGAGGGGGGTCAGGTTCTCCATCCAGAGGTCAGATCCCTCAACCTTCACGCTTGGTTTCTGAAAGGTTGAGGTATAAGGATTGGGACCTCCCTGAAGACGGGATGGAGGTGTTGCTCTCGGCCAGACGGCCCGCAACAAAGTCCCTGTACCGTTGGCGTAAGTTCTGCGACTGGTGCAGGGTTCAGAATGTGGATCCTTTTGCATATGACATTCCCATGGATCTGTCTTTTTTGCTTTCTTTGGCCCACAGGGGGCTTGCAAGTGGGTACCGTTAAAGGTTACCTGGTAGCGCTGTCCATATTTAAGCGCTCGTCTGAAGAGTGTTCCTATTTTAAAATTCCTTTAATTTCTCAGTTTCTGAAAGGGCTCACTAATGTGTTCCCTCTGTCACCTTTCCAGGTGCCCGGTTGGGATTTGAACCTTGTTCTCAAGTTTCTGATGGCTGCTCCGTTTGAGCCTTTGCATTCATGCCCTTTGAGACTATTAACTCTTAAAACTGTATTTTTGGTTGCGGTCACTTCCGCTCGCAGAGTGAGTGAGTTACAGACACTTTCAGTTAAGCCACCCTTCACTGTTTCATAAGGACAGGGTTGTCCTTAGAGTTCGTCCTTCCTTTCTTCCGATGGTGGTGTCGGAATTTCATTTAGGCCAGAAGGTTGTTCTTGCGTTTTATCCTCCACATCCTGGTAAGGGAGAGGAGAGGCTCCATAGGCTTGATCCTAGGAGAGTATTAAGCTTTTATATTTCACGCATGTCCCGGGTCAGAGTGGACAATCAACTCCTCATTGGTTACGCTGGAAAGCGTTTGGGACAAGCTGTGACGAAACAGACTTTGTCTCGCTGGATTATTCTGGCTATTTCTGAGTGTTATCGCTTGGCAGGTAAGGACCCACCTGTCGGCTTGCAGGCCCATTCTACCAGGGGTATGGCTGCCTCTACTGCCCTACAGAGGGGTGTTCCTATTTGTAACGTCTGTGATGCAGCCACCTGGGCTTCGGTACATACTTTTGTACGTCACTACTCCCTCGATTCCATCCGTGGGCAGGATCTGGCCTTTGGCAAGGCGGTCCTTTACTCCGCAATTTGATTGGGCATTCTAAATTTCTGTTTTCTAAATTCTTTTCCCACCTCCTTGCATTGGTACTGCTTTGGGAGTCTGTCATAGATATGGAATATGTCGGAGGACCCAATCCCCTCGAAGAACAAGTTACTCTCTTACCTGGTAACGTTCTTTCGATGGGATGGTCCGATGACGTATTCCATATCGATCCCCACCAAAGGGTATCAACTCTTCCACTCTGAAGAATGTCCATGGCCATCGGGTTCTATTAATTAAAGATCTGTATGCGATATTTGGAGAAGAGCACTTTATATCTTTTCAAGACTCCAGTGTCTTCTTCCAGCCACTCCTGCTCATGCTCTGTACCGGGGTCTTGCTTGACGTCCTGACCTCCTGCCTTTGAAGTATTCCCCCTCATTCATTTAGGGGAATTTTACTACTCATTTTGCCCCGAGGAAGGCGGTTTTCCAACATCAGTGGCCTTACAGGTGGCCCGCCGAAACGTCTTAACGGTCTCATTGTTTGTTGGAACTCATTTTTGTTCCCAATTGTTTATAGATTTATTCTCTTTGAGACCTTTTCTTTTCTCTTCATATACCATGTGAGAAGTGCACATTGGCAGACCTGTATAAATGCTTTCATATTGCATATAAATGTATTTTTATCTTTCCTAAATCAACTGGCGGACCTTTATAAAATGCACTTAGATTTTGTTTAAATTATAATTGTATGTCTTTGTTTAAAGCAATGAATTTTATGTACTTGTTAAACACACTCACTTTTTGTGAAATAAATAAGTCAGAAACAAAATATGTTTTTCTTTGTGTAAAATGATATTGTTCTATGCTTCTCATGGTGACCTTGGGTTGTTCTAAGTTAGAATAATCAGGATATCCTGTTGGATACCATTTGAATAGCACTTCATAAATTTTCAAATTTAGTTTTTACGGCTTTTGAAATCCTTGTTATGTGAAGGGTGGCGGGCCCTCTTGGCAGCTCTCCTCACTACGTTTGTGTGGTTATGCTCCTCATGAGACGCCTCTGCCCACTCCAGCGCCTAAGGTCTCGACGGAGGATGCCTTTTTTGGGAAATGTTATAGTCTAATGAACTCTGATCCTATGAGGGAGTACTTTAAGGGCCTCTTTAGGGAAATCTGCCCTCACACTCTGTTGCCTTCCCCGACAGTTCCTGTCACGGCACCTGTCGCTCTGGCAGTAGCACCTCCTCTGCCTCCCGGCCCTCCTCCGGCTCTTCTGCTTCTGCCTCCCTTGTCGCCGGTGGACAAGACTCCAGCAGAGCATGATATCAATCTGGCGCCGGTCACGTCGCAGCCGGTGGATCCGGATGCTCTAGACGACCCTTTGGCTGATCAGGACAGTGAGGACCAGGCCCGCTCTGTTCGAGCATTTCACGACCGGGTACTGAACATGTCACTCCTTGACATACCAGTGCTTGAGGCAGCCGCTCAGCAAGAAGAGGTGCTTTTGGGGACAGTAACCTTGTCTCCACAGGAGCGCACCAGCCTATTCCTTCAGAGGGACATCCGAGGCCCGCAAGGTCTGGGATAAACCCCAAACCGGACTGCACATAAATGAAAGGATTGACGCCTGTAACAGGCTTCACAGGAAGTAGCCTTGGCTTCATGTGTCGCGCTCTGAAACACCTGTGTATCGGCGCAATATAAATAAAATATCATGTCATATGTCCGCTCCCGTCCTTGACGGTGGTAGCGGCCGCCACTCTGCAATCCAAGCCGGCTCTGCGACTTCCGCAGCAACAACTAAAGTTCTGTCCAAGAAGGACAAATTATTCGATTTCTTGGGCAAGAAGATTTTTGCCAATTCGGCGCTGCAGTTGCGTCAGGCTAATGCAGAGCTCATTCTGGCGGCGGCGAATATGAAATTGTGGAGAGATTTGGCTGACTTCCAGGAGTTCATTCCTGTTGACAGCCTAGAAGACTTTAAAGACGGCTTTTCAGACGACAAGATATTGGTGTAGGAAATGCTGGAGGCTGCAGCGCACATGTTGACACCTCGGATCGTGGCATCATGCTGGGGGCAGACACCTCTCGTCTGGCTTGGCTTCATACAACAAAGTTTTCAAGGGAGGTCCAAGATAAAGTTCTGGACCTGCCTTTTGATGGCAAAGAGTTGTTTCATTCTTCAACGGATGATGAGCACACCAAAACTAAGGCAAGCACCAAAACTGCCAAGTCTCTGTCGCTGCTCGTGAAGGCCCCAGTAAAAGCTCAGCGATCTGGGTCCCTATCTCGATCCTCTTCAGTCTTCAGAGGGTTCCAAGACCGCAGGTTGGGCAGGACTGATCCTCCGCCGGTTAATTCACGCCGGAGGCAGCAACACGGCCGGGTTTTCTCTCGATCATCAGCCTCCTCTTCATGCACAGGTAGTCTCTCTGCCGAAAAGTCTGCAAAATTATATTTTTTGGCGCTCGCACGAGACTCCAGTGGGAGGACGAATCTCGTCTGATCTGGGGGCGGGGCAAACAATCACTTAAGAACGGTGGGTTTTGTTCATCGCTCGGGCTGGCTTCCGCTTGCGCCTCTCCCTTACCCCTCCCTTCAATCCTCCCTTTCTCAGTAGTCTGGGACTCCCTCCATCAGAGCCGAGGTCCAGAAGCTTCTAGATCTCAGAGCGGTAGAACCCATTCCCTTATTCGAACGAGGGGAGGGCTTCTACTCTTGTTTGTTTATGGTGCCAAATCCCAACCAGGCTGGCTGCGCACCAGTCTAGACCTTTCCCAGTTCAACCTTTCTCTTCCCCAAGAGAAATTCAAGATGATTACACCCTGCTAAATAAAGTCCTCTCTTCAGACGGGCGACTGGCTCAGCGTTGTGGACCTTCAGGATGCTTATATGCATATCCTGATTTGTATCCCGCATAGGAAATATCTGCAGTTCTCCCTGGGAGAGGAGCACTACCAGTTTCTAGTGCTCCCTTTTGGTCTTAGCTCGGCGCCGCGTGTCTTCACGAAGATGTCAGTCATTGCGGCTTTTTTAAGGCTACGGAGTAATCATGTGTATCCATAGTTGGACGATTGGCTTCTGCAGAGTCCTTGTCCGGTGAAAGCCTCGAGCAATCTTCAGTCTCTCCTTCAGCTCCTGTTCAGTCTTGGACTGTCGGTGATCTGGCGGAAATCCTCCATGACGATCTCTCTGGACCTGATATTCCTGGGTTTCCGTTGGAACACGATCGACTGCAGAGTGTACTTGATGGTGGACAGAATGGCAGATCTGTTAACCACGTGTCAAGTCTTCATTCGGTCGGAAAGCATGTCCACCTGGTGCTTCCAGAGGCTTCTGGGCCTCATGGCCTCGTGCGTTCTTGCTTGCTCTTCCCCTTGCGCGTCTTAAGATGCGACTTACGCAGTTGGCTCTTCGGAGCTCCTGGCTTCAGGCAGTGGACCCGGACACCAAAATGGTTCTGGTTCCACCCTACATGATGACAGATCTCCTATGGTGTATTTAGTATTTTATTTATTTATGTAGCGCACCAGGCCCAAGTGCATCCGGGCGCATCACTTGGGTTACACAAAGTATAAGCATAAACAAGGGCATTTACAGAATTATACACATATACATATTGTAAGGACAGTTAATTACATATTTACACAAGAGTAAGCTGTAGGCAAGAGCATAAGAGGTTGCTAACGAGCGGTCTGAATCAAGAGCAGTCCTTTTCCACCAATCTGTCGTTGGGAGCACCCTTTCAGGGGCCCTCCCCTCAGGTGACCATAATGACGGACTCCTCCCTTACCGGGTGGGGCGCGACGATGGATCATCTTCAGGTTTTCGACCAGTGGTTGCCGCAGGACAGACAATTTCACATAAATTATCTGGAGCTCCTGGCGATTTTCTTGACGCTCAAAGCTTTCAAGCCTGGGATTGTGAACAAAGTGGTCTGTATCTGCACCGACAATACTGTATCCATGTTAGAGGGGTACCAGGTCACCTCCCCTTGTAGATCTAGCCATTCAGATTTGGGAATGGGCCATTCAGTATGGTGTTTGGCTGTTGGCGGTACACATTCTGGGCCAGCTGAATGTGACGCAGACTCTCAGCCGGCGAGCGGTGGTCAGCTACGAGTGGGAGCTTCGGCATCTGTCAATCTGCCCACCTATCAGGCTTCCGCTGATTCCCGACCTGTTCCACCAGAGCGATCAGCAGATGTGGCACCCCTCCCCACAATCATTCATGAGTTCAAATCTTTAGAAAGCTTCAGTTTGTCCGCAGATATTATGCGTATCATCCAGGCAGCTAGAAAGCCTTCAGTGAGGTCTCCGTATAGGAGCAAATGGTTCAGTTTCTGTCCCCTAGTGTTTAGCAAAAAAGCGGGACCCCAGAGAAGCTGCCATCAATACGGTCCCGTCTTTCATTTCTCATCTGGCAGCTTCAGGCATGCATGTCTTGTCTTGCAGGACTTATTTGTCGGCTATTGCCGCTTACCTGTCCACGGAGTCTTGCTCTTTTCTTTGACAAACCCTGTCATTAAAAGGCACTTTGCAGGTCTGTATCTGTATCTGTATCCACCTGTGCGCAATCCGCATCCTAAGTGGGATCTGAATGTGGTCCTTACTGCTTTATGCCATAAACCCTTTGAGCCCATGGCTACGGTGCATTTGAAATTCCTTTCATGGAAAATGGCTTTTCTGATTGCGGTGACTTCGGCAAGGCGTGTAAGCAAGCTTCAGGCCTTGTCGGTAGAACATCCATTCCTCACCTTTCACAAGGATAAGGTTGTGCTCCGGACCAATCCCTCTTTCCTTCCAAAGGTGGTATCCGATTTTCATCTGCATCAGTCTATTTCCTTACCAGTTTTCTTCCCAGAACTGGCTTCAGATGCTGGGGGTTCTGCATAATTTGGATGTCAGGCGAGCTCTTAGGTTTTATTTGGACAGAACATCTAATCTTCTGTACTCTTCCCAGCTCTTGGTGACCTTCGGTGACCCGAACGGATAGCCGGCCTCGAAAGACACTATCTCTCGATGGATTGCTTCCTGTATCTGAGGCGAATACCGTTCAGGGCCTTCGGCCTCCGAAGGGAATTCATGCCCATCTTGTGCGGGGCGAGGCAGCGTGCCATTGACTTCCTAAAATATTTTCCCTGGGAAACCATTGCCAAAGCAACGACATGGGCTTCCCTGTCAGCTTTTGTGAAACATTACTGCTTAGACCTGAGCTCCAGCGCTGATGCTCAGTTCGGGCAAGCTGTTCTTAAAAACCTCTTTCTGTAAATGAGTTCCATCCACCCGTTCTCCTGTAAGGAGTGCTTCGTAATCTCCCAAAAGTATGGAGGAAAGGGGACGGGACGTAGGAGTATAATAAAGTTACTCAATGTAGTGACTACCTTACTCCTAGTCCATAGTCCCCTTTCCTCCATACGCCCACCCGCCGTCCCCTCTAATAAGTATCCTCTATTATTGCTTAAATGGTCTCAGACCTGGTGATAGAAAAGGACTGAAGGGCGATGCGTGGGGCTGAGCTAAGGTTGGCAGGGTTACGGCCGCTTGCAGTACCCCGCGTAAAAAGAGGACAACACATTTTTTCAATGTTATGCTTTTTTACAAAAAGTGATCGGGTCCCGTCCCACAGAACAGAATGTCCCAAAAGTATGGAGGAAAGGGGACTACGGACTAGAAGTAAGGTAGTCACTACGTTGAGTAACTTTATTATTCTTACTCACCAAGAGTCCAATATAACTAGCCAATGTGTAATGGCGAGTGCAGATTTTGCGGTCTGAGACAATTTTCTGAATGTGGATAGTTTTGTCTGCATATCTAATAGAAGGTGAACCTAAGCCACTGATTCACATTATTGAGTCTATCCTGTTGTCATGGTGGCAGTGTTAGGTAAGTTTTTAACTTCAGAGCGAAATCTTCCTCACTTATGAGAACCTCAGAACTTTTAGCTGGACTGGTAGATTATTTTTCCCTATACCTCAGTGAGTGGGAATCTTTTTCCACACTCACAGATCCTTTAACTTTTTTTATGGGTGTCATTTGTAAGACTCTCCATAGTGTCCTTTAAATTTGATCTGCTTTGACAACTTTTGGCCCATACCTTTTTATTGTTGTAGGGTTGCCCTTTGGGCTCCCCTTTTACTTTCTCTGGCTAACCTTGTGAGAACTACAGTTCCTAAGGGTAGAACGGATATGTCTATACCTTCTGCATTTTGTTAGGTGAAACCAGCACACCCCACCTTATGTGGAGTGCTGGGGAGATGCAGTGTATCCCCTTTCTCACTACCACTGTGACAATTCAGTTACAGGGACACGCTTGCCTTAAATGGCTGGTGGCAGTGAACCATTTTTACAAATTTGGTGCACCTTTATCGCAGGCTGTTGTCACAGCTGCAGTGAAGGCACCCATGGGTCTCCGAAGACACGATTTTTAACTCCTTGAAGTCCTCTCACCAGAGTGCTGGACCAGATTAGAGACGAGAATCCGACCGGCAATATTCCGTCTGCTCCTGGCTCCTGAAAATGGCACCAAAACCATAGCCGAACCAGCCATGAAGAAATTCTTGCCTGCAGCCTTCCCCATTGATCCTTGCTGCAAAATCCCTTCCAAAATCCTGTTTTCCATCTTCATGACAATGGAATCCATCGACCAGGTTTTTGGCTGCAGATCCTGAATCCTCCCCTGCTGCAACTCTTCTTCCGTGCTGAGGTACTGTGTTGGCTGGGGGATTTACGCACCTTAAGTCTTTGTGATTCCTGTGTAGCTTTGGGGTGTTTCTTGTGATTGGGAGTCCTCATCGAGTTCACCCAGGCCCACTGCTGAATCCTCCTAGGGTGTCTTCTCAGAGGTCCCTGGACCCTTTCAACCTCTCAAGTGTAATACTTACCTGTTTGAACAGTCTTCCTTGGGAACTCTGACGTTTGCTACTTCTGTGCCTTCCTGAACTACCTGTTGGATACTAGTGGCATCCCCCCTCTCTCCCCTTGTGCTCCTGAGAACACTCATGCTTCAAGAATAAGAGAAAGTCTTTCTAAGGATTGGGCCTGTTGCTTAGAAAAGAGAAGAAGTGTTTAAAAGTTGACTTACTTGTAAATTAGTTGGTTGGTAACTAAAAGTTCTCACTTATCTTGAATGTTTGTTTTGCCATTCTGAAAAGTATATGTAAGGTTATTTTACTCACCTGCGAATTGGTTGTGCCCATTTGCAACCCATTTGGAAAAGCAATAAAAGTAATGCCGTTGGCTTCACGTAACTATTTCTTCTAGGATATTAGTGTGTTAGTTCACCAACTGAGTCTTGCTTCGGTTAGCTTGCTGTATAGCCTGTCTAAACTTAGTCTGTCTTGGGTTTTATCTACCTGTAATAACATCGAGTCATTGTTAAAGTGTAACATTGGGTTTTGCTTTCCCTGTTCTGTTTTATACAGATGCTAAAACAGTCTTGGGTTTATACCTACCTTTAAGTTAATGATAGCTCCTTTAAAAAGTGTATTGGTTTTACTTACCGTGGTCTACCTTGGGCCATCCTAAAATAAGTTGGAAAGTTATTGCTTACCTTAGTCTCTGTTCCACTGACATGAAAAGCAACTATAAAGGTATATTACAACATTAGGTTTTACTTGTCTAGAATAGCTGTTTGCCCTTCTTAAACAGTCTTCTGTAGGTGTAGCTGACTTTGGTCTGCCTTGTGCAATCCTAAATTAGTGTAGAAAGGTATTGCTTACCTTGGTCTGTGTTCCACTAAGCTGAAAACCAACTGTAATTGTATATTACACCAAAATGCCTTACTCACCTAGTATAACTGTGTTATCCTGAAAATGGTGATAGGCTCCTACTGTTCCTTGAATGAGTGCTCCTCTATTCAGAAAAGTATACTTGCAGGTAGGGTTACTAAGTGATTCCTTAACTGAGAGTCACTGCAAAACTGTTAGGGTCTACTACCCTTGTATTACTGAAAGTAATCAGAAGGTAACTTATGGTTTTACTCCACATGAATAGGTGTGTGCTACTGTGTTTGAAAAGGTCTGACTTGCCTAGACATACTGTTCGTTTTCTGAACAAGTTTTATGCTTTGGTCTGTGTACCTTCAAGCATTGTGTTGTTTTTTTATATTGTGTTTATAATTCTAAGACCAAGTACTTGCCCCCCCAACAGTTATCTTGCCCTAACTTGTATTTATAATAAACCTTTATTTTGTATAATACTTCTGGTTGTCAGTGTACCTGTTCAACCTTTGGTATACTACAAGTTTTTTGTACCTTCCTACAGCCCTCGCCCCCTCCTAAAATAAGCCTGGCTGCTCTGTCTATGCTACCATATACTCAGGTGGTACAGCCTTATACTAAGTGTGGAGTCTTGTACTGTCTCAGTTTAATGGTTTTACTAAACCCTTAGTTGATGTTCAGAACATCTGTTCTAGCAGGCAGTCTTTCCAGAAATAGTATACAGAGCAATGTAAAACAAATTGCATATCCACCTCAGTTGAGCCTTGTACTAAGCAGCCTAGCATCCGATGGGCACTAAACTCTACTCTGAGGAAGTCTTAGATGGTTGCCACTGCCTATCAAGGGAGGCAGTGCTTCGCTTGAGTGCCTCCTCAATTCTGATCTTTATCAAATGTGGTTACTATTTGTTCTGCATTTCTTCTTGATCTGTTGTTTTTAAAACCTTTATTCAGCGTAAGCCGTTTCAGTTAAAATAACAAAAATAAATTTTTGACATAACAAAGCCACATAGGTAGATTACAAGGTTTCACATTCAAATGTTAAAATCAGTGTACAAAGAATGTTTTTAAAAAAGGAACTGTTCTAAAAAGTCAATCAATGCATCGAGTGGATATTATGAATTAATCTGTGCCTTGAGCCATTAATTGAGAGAGCCTTATTTCTTCTTAGCCACGCTCTATGGGTGCATTTACATACAAAATAAGCTTTCATAGCCATGTGAATGTTTAAGGGCCTAATAACTCGGCGCTATCACCAAGGCGATAGTGACTGCTGATGCTTTCAACACCTTATACCTAGAGAAGGCTTCTTTCACCCTGGATTTAGCATGACCATCAATTTGGCAAGGGTTTTGCCAATCTATCGAGAGACCCAACCGAGCTAGCCATTCTTTAACATGAACCAGCCACGGAACCTTTTGCCAGTCCCCCAAATCTAGGACATGACTTAGGGCCTTGCAGTACTTCTTTAACCCCTAATTTCCCCACACCCTAACCCAGTAAAATACAGGCCTTACTACTGACTGCTCATTAGTTGGGGGAAGGTCGCACTCCATGCTAGTGGGCAACTTGGGGTACTTTTAGGGAGTAGGAGAAGTGCATTCAAAAATGTATTTTCCGACGTCCTCAGTAGTGTTGTGTCTGCATAGCCCCATATTTCGGCCCCATACATGGTTGACTCCTTTGCTTGAGCCCGATAAAGGTTAAGTGCAGGTCCTACGCCCCCCCCCCCACCATGCCTTGCGTGAAAAGCTTTTATTGCACCACTTGCTTTCTGTAGCACTGTGTTGGCCTGGGTGACCTGGTTCACCTAGAGCCTTCCCTTTGAAAACCGGATCCCCAGGTAATCGTACCAATACATCTGCTCTATATTGCAGCCTTTCACTTGCAAGTTTAATGGTTTTGTCCTTGCCTTATTTGGTGAGAAAACCATGGACTTGGTTTTGGAAGCATTCATTTCTAAGCACAACTCCGCACATTAATTTTGAATTACAGCCAGGGCCCGCCGTAGACACATCAGTGATGCTGACATCAAGACTGCATCGTCCGCGAAAAAAAGAACCAGGATGCCCCTCCTCAGCTCCCCATCTTTGGAGGGTCCACTTTCGCCTCCAGGAGCCTTACTATTATCGAGTTGATGTAGAGAAAGAATAGAATAGGGGAAAGAACGCAACCCTGACGCACGCCCCTAGCCACAACAAACTGGACCGTGGTTCCACCCCCCAATTACCATCGAACGGCAGCCCTATTGTTTCCATATAACAGTTGGATCTGGGCTAGCAATTCCTCAGGTATCATTTTGTCCCGTAGCACGGCCCAAAGAATGTCTCTTGGCACACTATCAAAAGCGGCCTTATGGTCCACAAAAACCCCATACAAGTAGGTTTTTGTAATCCTTGGATGTTTTTGAATGACTAGGTGGGACCTAAATCCCTGCTCAACTGTACATTTTCCCGCTTGAAAGCCGGCCTGTAGATGATGTAATTGATTGGTTTCCTCAACTCAGGCGGTTGCTGTAGAAGGACCTTTGCAAAGGTTTTGCCTGCTGCGTCCAGTAATGAGATGGGCTGGTATTTGCCAGGGTCTGCTCTATCTCCCTTCTTGTATATGGGGATGGTCACTGCCGATGTCCAGGATTTAAGCACCCATTCATGTTGCAAGATGGCATTAAACGCCCTTGTAAGTACCGGTGCCCAGACTGACTGACCACTTTCATAAAGATCACCCGGGACCCCATCCTGACCTGGAGCCTTCTGCACTATTATGGTGCTGAACACGTCTTCTAACGTTAGGACTAGGTGATTTTTGCCCCCTGGCCCCTCTACTGTGCTGGGTTCAGAGTCTATCATCAATGGTAGCTCTGTCACTTGTAGAATGACTATATAAGGGCTCAATGTGATTACAACATCTAGCCAAAGTTATACTTTCTGGGGTACTTGCATCCCCTTTTAAATCGGTATCAGTGGTTAGCCTCCAGAAGCCTACATGATCCTTGGATTTGGGTACAGTCCTGGATGGCTGCCCATCTACCCTGCATATACAGGGACTTTTTAGTGGCCAAGGTATTCTTATATGATCCCCTCAAAAACTGGAGGTTTAGCTTGTCTAACGGGCCTCCCCACCCCCCCTCAGACAATTAATCAAAGCCCTTTTGGCTGCTCTGCAATCTTTGTCAAATCAGGTGTTTATTCTTCTGGCCCCTTTTCTTTTGCGCTTTACTTTATCTTGTAAAACCACTTTCCTACAGTTTAGTGGTTGCTCATGAATTTGTTGGCGTTTATTTGGATTTAAAAGTCCTGGAGCCTGCTGCTTCCCGATGCTGGTACTGTAGCCATGAAGCACTATTTTTTTCTTCCGATTTTGCAAAACACTCCCTGCAGTTCTCTTTTTTAAACTCTGGCAAAGAGACTTATGTGGAAGGTAAACTAGATGCGAATCTTACCATTACATTGATTTTCGATAGATCGTCAGTTTGTTTTTATTTGATCTGCTAAAATGGAGTAATTGTTAACATTTGTATTTAAAGAACTCCTATGTTCCACCTGCTTGCTGCAATACATGTGAGTTGTGTGAATATTGGTGAGAATGGAGACAAGTGCCTTTTTAATTCACAATAATCGAGCCGAAGCTCCTGCGTGCCCATGCTCTTCCCTTGGCTTCTTCTCAGGCACTGGTGGCTCTTACCCCACCAGTCCCCTACTTAGATTTCTACGGAACTGGACACAGCATGTAGAGGCTTTACAGATTCGGCTTCTCTTTTTCGTTAGATTTTTCAACCTTTGGTGCCAGTTTGTTTCTTTTATAAAGTGTTTAAACATTTGTGCATGGACAGCTAAGGCTCGTTTATTTTTTCCTACTAACCGACCTAATTCTGCTTGCTTCCCATTACAAAATACACAGGGGCTTATTTTAATTGGGGCATAATGTAACAAACGTGTGTTTGTAATGTAACCCATGTGTGTTACGTCATGCCCCATTTTCATTCCTTTTTATGGCGAAGAGTAGGGGCGGAAGCAACTTGTGTTCCCGGCACCTCTCTTCCTCTCCACGGCATTTGGGCTGGCATGCATTTTCATACTGGCGCAAATGCTGGAGATCTATGGAGCCCCCATAATGCAGGTGGACTCCATAGGGATCTATTGGAAATGCTGCCTGCCATGCGAGCATGATAGGCAGCGTTTAATTGTAATTAGGAACGCATGGTAGGTAGCATTTATTCATTCGCACAGCAGAGGGCAAGTGTGCCGGCCAAAAGGCGGCGTACATGCTGGAACGCCGCCTTTTGTCCTGCACATTTGTACCCACGGAATGGAAATGATTAAAATTTGCCAATGGGGAGCCGCCTACATGTATCTCTATACGTAATAGCGCCACGCTGCCAAATTACGAGATCTTTGAAAATGACCTCCACAGTGCCTCCACTTACTCCTTGTGGAATAGAGCAACAAACCTCTTTAATATTACAATGGAGTCCACGTCAGCATCATTGCAACCTACTTTTAATAAATGTGCACACAACTCAATACATAGGATGGATAGATTTAGTTCTGGTCTCTTTTTGTGTTTCTTTACCGTATTTTGTCCTTCTCACATATACATATTCGGTAACAGACTGGCAGTTTCTCCTCCAGGGTGTGTTCTGAACCTCATTGTATGCACTCCTCAGGAAGCAGGCCAGATAATAAACCTTGCTTCAGTTCACTAGTCCCCAGGGGCGTTGCTAGGGGGGGGGGCTAAGGGGGCTATAGCCCCTGATCTTTTGGTTGTAGCCCCGGATAGAATCTCAGGAGCTACAGCCAAAAGACTAGCTAGCCCCCAGTCCCAACAGTGCCGACATCAGCTTAGCCCCGGGTCTTTTCCAGACCTAGCAACTCCCCTGCTAGTCCCTACCTCTAACAACATGCTTTATTCAGCTGTGCATGACATCATTGTCCACCTCAGTGGCACAATACCAACAGAGAACGACTATCTGGGTTTTATGCCATCAAGTGGAGGATGATTTAAGCATTCCAGTCCTGGGAACAGGACTGTGACTGGTGTTATCGACCCACATCAGATAGATGGGCCCAAGGCACATAACTAAGGCATGGGACAATGACATGTTACAGCCCTCTCTGCCAGGCCTGAAATACCATTACAATGCGGATAAATCACAAAATTGGATTAAATGCAGATAAGAAACAAAAAACAGTTGGAAAAGATGCTTGGAAACTTGCAGTGAGCATTTGTCTGGTGACATTTTTGCTATGGGAGATGCTGAGCATAGAGGTAGAATGTTGGAAGAAAAACGTCAAGCTTTTTAACAGTGGTTAAGACCCTCTGCAGACCCGTTGTTCACAATGGCCCTGCCAAAATTCCAATGGCAGAATAGAAAGCATGTCCTTTGAAGAAGAAAAAGTCCATGCACTGCAAATAGAAACCTCGAAGCAGCTTGGTAAGCGTTAAGAATGCCTTGGTATATGTGCTTTCAAGTGTGAAAGTGCAGTTGCAAGGATCGAATGAAACGCCAAAAAAAGGTTTGTCATGTTTGTGAATCTGGGGTGTCACTCCTTTGGTTTGACTTGCAGTATGGTAATTATTAATATTGCAGAAAGCATTATAAATGCATTGTGAGTTTGGTTTTGGTGGGGGTGAAACTTATAGTATTTGGATGTTGGCTCCCTGCCAGTCATTTTGAAGGTCCATTTGTCAGCCCATGACTTTGTTCAGAGTTTGCTCTAAAAGAAAACTGCATTTGTGTCGGCTAAAAGTGTCCATAGAAATACCAACATTACACATCTTTCAATACAAGATCCAGGATCATGATTCACCAATTCAGTGGTTAACTGTTTAAAAGAACAGTCAGATCTCCAGATTTAACTCTCATTTCCTATTGTTTTGAAGTTGCGAGTAAAAAAGTAATTCGCATTCTGAATGGAGGCTGGTAAACATATAGTTCAACTCTAATACATGTTTGTTGTTTCCCCTTTATTGATGGAAGTATTCTCCTCCCTTTTCTTTTTTTTGGCAGTAGTCGTCGGTTTTCAAAGAGTAAAATAGGGTGGTACAATTAAAAACAGGGTCTCCCAAAACAAATAGTGCTGTGTGGTTTAAACAATTCATTTATGGAATGAGCAGAAAGATGGCATTGAAAGTTCTAAGCTGGAGGATTAGTACTAAAAGTTTTTATCACACCCCGAGAGACTACCAGTAAACGATATTATCCATGTACCTGTCTGTGGACACGTGTGGTAGACTTTTTCTAGACCTGCTTTTCTATGCAGTTAAACTGGAGAGTGTGTACTTGTTGGTCCAGAATCAAAGAACGTTTGACAAGGCTAAGGGGTGGTGGGGTGGGGGGATGGGTGGTCTTGTGCATATCAACCTTTGAACAAAAGACTGATTTTCTCCACTTTCTGAAATGTTTTATCATGGAGCATTGTGGTGTAGTTTCTCTAAATGTAACGTGCCTCATCACGCGTTGAAAAACTTGTGTATAGGTGCGTTATAAATGCCATATCATATCAAGAAACAAGGAAATCATTTTATTGAGCTAAATTTACCATTTTATACTGTTGCATGAGCTGTCATGTGTGTATCATGGAGGTTGACAGCTCCCAGAATCTACTTCAATTTGCTTTTGCTGCCGTGCTAATGGTCCTAAAATAGATTTTAGGGGTTTCATTGACTTTATATGTGCATCGTTAAAAAGGCTGCTATCTGTGCACTAAAGGTAGTATGTTTACCTAATGTCACACGCTAACTCTTCAAAGTACCTCACACATTCTTAGAGCATAGTGAGATCAAAAGCCTTAAACTGAGATTTTGAAGATGTCAAACAAGCTCACTTTTTGATCTTTTGTCTTGCAGAAGGAGAGGTTAACAGCACTTTAAACATTGGTCAGAGGTAAGGTGTCATTTTACGTTGATATTGCTCAAAGAATTTGCTTTCAATGGCCTTGGTTTGTGGTAGGGAGACTTTACTGATGTTTTGATTAGAGTTCGGAACACAGCTAAGTAATTATTATTTGCATTTGGTTTTAAAAAAAACTTTTGCCATTCTTGTCCATGTACACAAATTTACAATCTAAAAAGAGAAAAGTTCAATTCAAGTAAGGCGATCCTACAGATCGTAATACTCTGAAGTAAAGTGAAAGTTGTCAATTGAGGTAAAAACGTCCTTAAGAAAATTAATCAATGCCAAATACTGGTTCCACTGTCAAAGTACTTATAAAAGTATATCCTCATTGTAAACACCAATAATCATTTTAAAATTATATCAGATACATTTTTGTAGTGCTCTGTATGCTGGTTTCCTACATCTTTCAAAGCCTTTAATATTAAATGGCTTAACGCATGCAATGGTGCTCAATTTACAGATCGTAGCAAGATGAAGGGCTTTTTCGTGTCAGATGCTTCCTCCTGAAACAGCATTTTAATAACCACTTGCTTATTCCTTTGAACAACTAGATTGCCTATGAGCACTACCATTCAGGCTTCCCCACAATGGTTTTTAAATAGGCATATGTTTATTGAATTTTATATGAACAATTCATCAATAATACTTCCATTTCAAGTTCATAACTGTGGAAGAGAAAGGAAAAACCTATTAGTTACTGAACAATTAAATACATAATTCATTGACGGTATTTGTATTGCTTTAAGGTGCACACAGTGTTGTCTTCAGTGTCCATCTTTATCATTCCCATATTTAAAATGTTCCACTGCTATAACAGAGGTCTATTTTGTCTTGCATGTAGGAAAAACACATCCTCCTCAACACCTTTTAATTTTAGATCAGTAGGAAACAAACCGGGATCAGGGTGGCCAGATGTCATTTTCGGTAGTCCATCTCCTCCATCACCCTTTGTAAGTTTATGTATCTGGACAAATCCCTGCCCTGGACTAATATAAATTATACTCAACTGCAGCCCATTTTCTTAGGCTTCGGAGCCAACTAGCGACCAGAGGAGTCCTTCCCTTCTGCCAATTAATGTCTTTACAGTATTTTGCCACTACTAGGCATAACACTAAAATGTATGCTATGTCCATTTCTGTTTCATCAGCAACAGCCCATGTAAGCATACTTTAATCTAAAGTCACCAGTCTAAATAGCTCACTTGCTTCTTTACCACACCTACCAAGAAACAGTCTGTTCTTGGCCCTGCCACCACGTTTTCAGGAAGTCGGCTGGTTCCAATCAACACGTTCAGCATGACAGACTTTTCATTCTACTCTTTTTGTGTAGTACGTCTAAAGTGATGTAAGCCTGCATAAGGCCACTGTAACACATCAGTTTGACTCATCTATTACCCAGTACTTGATTATTATGTGCAAATGCTCTATTTGCTTTTGTGTCTTCTGTCTAGTAACCAACCTTCCTCATTCTCCCATGTATCCCAGACCCTGGATTAGAGCTTCAACTTTAGACGCATCTACCCCCTGTTCCCAAGTTGTCATATTTATGTTCACAGCATAGACAGCTGAACGTTTTCATAATTTCTGCCAACACTCTAGTATAATTCAGAAAGTGCACACTGCTTCCTGAGTTGCAATTTACCCAATACTGGAATTCGCTTCACTTGATTACAACTTTTATTTTATTACCCATCCCAACGTTCTCTCTTTTCATAAGGATACTCTGGCAACAGTTCAGATTACTATTATTTCTACTGGCAGTGGAGTCTGAGCATCTTCCCCTGTCATTATTACCTCCAATAATGATCTGGGTCGGGTGTCCGAATTTCAAGTTGCAAGCTACTAACCAGGCATAAAAATGAACTTGCCCCCTCAATTCCACATACACAGAGCACACAATGTTTTACTCGCTACAAGTCATTATCACTAGGCAATGGATCTACGTGATCTGACCGCGGCTGATTTGCCCGCGGCCGGTAAGTTTGCACGAGAAAGGTGCGAACCACCAAAAGTTTGCACCGTTCCCATGCGAACACGCGTACATACCCACACCCCCACCCACAACACCCCCCCCAACATAAACAAACCCCACTTACCTTTTTCTTAACGCTCAGTCCCTGCGGCGCCAGTTCCCATTCACTTCCGTGATCGGGAACCGGCGCCGCAGGGTCCTTTTCGTTCTTTGTTTTTTCTTTTTCTTTTACGGGGGCTGCAGGGGTTTCTCCCCAACCCCCACTCGCTATAGTGTGCAATACTACCATCAAAGGTTCAAACCGTTGGTGTTCGAACCTTTGGTGGTAGCATTTTAGATCTTTTTGTACGTGCAACCGTTTGGATACGGTCAAAATGTACAATACCCTAGCCAATGGCTAGTGGCAAATGCACATTTTAAGGCCTGATCTGTGGTACACAATGGTTAGTCATGCATGACATCTGATGGCCTGGCCCCTCCTGAAACCATGACCACACAAATTGAAAGATGGTTACTCTGTAGTATTTCATAAAATCTGGTGCTCGCCTGCCCAATTCATATACTTAAATACCAAAGAAAGCAAGAAAAATGTGAATATATATGCAAAGTACACAACTAATTATATTAAACAGTGGGTTAAGGGAGTACTCGAGAGGCAGACTGGGTAACCAAAGGTTTCATCATACTCTACACACCGATATACGAGCAAAAAGTGAAAACCAAGTATGAACACTTGACCTTAAACATGGTGAGGGATGTGGACCTGATAGTTGTCATTTTGCAGGGCTCACTATAGGTTTCAAGTTCGACAAGCACTCGTGGGAAAAGCGGCCATAAAGTGACTCCCAGTTCCTCGGATAGTTATTTGCACCTGAGGATCCTTCATTATGTAGCATGATGAAGATGGTTTTCCTGGGGACCAGGTGACCATTAAATTCCATCTGCCAAGGGCATTTGGATATCAGATCTTCTCCTCTCAGCTGAGCTGACACATGTTATTTAGTATCATCGGTGGACTTGCTAATTAGACTTGCTTGTGCCACCAGAACACAGCTGTCGGCTAGCATCTCCATTTTCTTTTTTTTTGTGGTGTTAATTTTTGCGCCCTAACACCTCTTGGACAAAGGTCAGTAAGGCTTTCAACTTGAGCCTTGGCACCCTGACTCTTGTCCAACTCAGGCCTGACTGCCTCTGCCTTCCACCTGCTGACTCACCCTGTGCTTCTTGGCATTCTTGGCTTGAACAATGTTGGGTTGTTTTGCTGGACCTGCCTGTTCATCTTTGTCTCTTCCCACCTGAACAGCTGGGAGTCTGTATTGAGGACTGAATTGAAGAGGCTGTATCATGAGCTCCATCAGATTTGACCATGGTCACTTCTCCGCCCACCCACCGTGTCTCTTCCACCTATCCGTGCCCTGAGCCGCACTCTTTCTGACTTGGAGTAAACTACGGCCCACAGTTTACTACTCCGATTGCAAAAAATGCATCTGACTGATGCCTGCTTTTGAGGTTTGTGGGCAGCGATCGCAGTAAATATGGGCACATACCAGAGAACATGATTGATAATTGCAAACTCTGACCATTTCTGGGAATGACTCTACATGTGCAAAGAGCCTGGGAGCAGGAGAAAGGCCAAGGGGGATCTGCCACATACTACCTCTGGGTTTAACTTCATGTAGGGGTTGGTGTCCAAGGACTCTTTAAGTCACTCTTGCACACTTCTCAACCTCAGACATGTAACCCTGCCAGACGATTACGTTTGCTGTTAAACATTAAAATTAGTTTCTATACAGCAGGTATTCATCCAGTTCATTAACTGATGATCAAATAGTAGGGGGTTATAGTGCTTTCACTGGCATGCAATAGCTAAACATGCCACTAGAATTGCTGTCCATATAAAGACTTGTCCATATGTCAATACCCAATTTGGAGGATTGCCAAGGATGACATCCTTCAGTAAGAGGTAGATCGCTGTCCCTATCACTTCTGACAGTTTTTTCTTTAAGGCAATTATCCTGTAGTAGCTGGGGGCTTTGCATGGTATAAACCTATGAACTCTAAGTGATCCAGGCAAAGATTAGGAACTAAGAACAGCTCCTAGTATATGACATCAATTAGTGAGCAGGATCCAGCTCTAGAATGCTATGAGTTTTATAATCCGATGTGGCGGTACAGCAGAGCAACTAATAGGCTACACATAGGGTCTTTTCCGCCTGATGACACGTTACCGCGTTTTTGTACAGGGATGAAAAAAGCATTGGATGAACTGAAGCTTAGTCACAATTTTCAAACATACGGATTTAATATCCCATAGGTATAATTGTGTAAAATCAATTTGACTGAAAAGTCAAAAAGGTGCTCCTCTAGTAGTTTGCATCAAGCTTATGGGCTAGAACCAGGAGCTAAATGGTTCCAGGCAATTTCGATATCTACACTAAATCACCTTCTGTGTTCCTGCTTGAAGGACAGTTCTACATTATGATTAAGTAGAAGTGTGATACCCTGGACTGTTGCACGCCAGGTGCTGAGTCTTTGTCAAATTAGTTTGGTAACCTCAGACTTGGCTAACTACTGCACATGAGGAGTTGATTGCACTTGATCCGCAGTATATGCCACAATATCATCCAAATGAATTGTGATTGTGTGTGCCACCCGATAGTGAAAAGTTTGTATTACCAGGGAGATCAGCGTCTCTTGTCTTATAATCTGTGCTCAAGGTTTGACACACAGAGCAAATAGGGTGAAAGTGGGTCGCCCTGTCTGGTACTGATTGCCACTGTGTGCGACCACGACTGTGCACCTTAGTTTACCTCTGCAGAGGAATGTCATGCCTAGCAGGAGTGATATGCTTGCCATATAAATGGCAAATACTATACCTTTGCTTTACAACTTGGGAAGACGTAGCCCATTAAGTCAAATACTTTCTCTGCATCACGAATTGTACAACAGCACTGGGAGCCCCAGATGTGTCTACTGTACTCTTCCTGAGCATAATAACATGCTGATATTCGGTTCCATGTGATGATGTCCCTGCAATAAATGTCGTCTGACAAAAATGTTGCCAGAAAATGGCCATGGTTTGCAGGGACATTACCACATTGAACATGCAGGGGAACACCCCTGCAAACCCCAAAACCTTGTTTTTCCAGAGGGGAGAAGGGGACTCCCCCCGCTTCCCTTGACCCCATAAATATGGTCACGTATATAAAGTCGCCACAGCCTTTTCCCAGCGACCATATGTATGGGGATAATATTGCCGGATACCTGATATTCACTAACAATAGTGTGTGCAACACTAGCAGTCTTGTGCCCAATATTTCTCTATAGATTGTGTTGTCGGCATTGAAAAGGGAAGTCTGCTGAGACAGATACTGCTAGATTAGCGTTCCCCGTTGTTGGTATTATTACAATATTGGTCTTGCCACGTTACCCAATCTCCACAAATGCCCCTGCCCTATTGCTGTTGTTCAGCAGCCACTAGGACGTCTGTTAGGCATCATCCGGATACCTGTCTGGCCTTATTGATTTAGCATTCAGGCAAGCTTTGATAGCCCTCCCTCATTCCTCTTAATATACATGCATACCCATCTCTGAAAGAGGTGGATTTACACATACCTCCACTATGTTCCTCGCAACAAGTAGATTGACTGAGATACTGTGCCCTTTTTCTTGTTGTACTAGTCGCCACCACCCTCTGCCTAGACTCTTGACTAGCCTGCATTACCCTAATTAAAGTAAGAATTTAGATTGTTGTGCATAAGTCAAAAAACATGTGAGAACATATGTGAAGGTAAGATAAGTTTTCCAAGAGCAAAACTCCTCTCCACCTCCATCCCCTTGAGGAGTTTGTACTACCCATTGCCTATGGCACACTTCTTTCTTTAAGGTGCTCCAAAACCTGCATTGCAGATTCTGAATTAATGAAAAAGTGAATCTTCTCGCATCATGAATTTCTTTCATCTTAGAGTGAAAGCTGATTATGCATTTATAGCCTTGATCATGTAACTATCACAGTTGAGAAAGAATGTATTCTCACCTGTTCTGAGGAACTGAAGTCAGAGAGCAAAGAGTCCTATGCATTGACAGCAGATCTCCACTCTCTTCCTGGCTGCTTGAAACGCCATGTCTGTCCCAGTTATTAAGGAACTTGGACATACTTTTTCTTGAGGGAAAGTCTGGAGCAAAAGTTCAGTTTGCTCTCACAATTATCGATGGATATAACCTTTCCCCCGTTTCTCCATCAGGGGCTTGTGGTACTACTTGAGCGGAATTATTTTGTTATGCTTTGTAGTAAGGTTCACTGGCTAATGTGTTTAGCATGATATGTTTCTACAATTATTATAATCATATTTAACTTACAAATACCAATGTCTGGTGGAAAGAGATGTTAATACATTATTCACTGATTAGAAAACGTTATCTTGGAGTATGTTGCACTGTAGAAAGTATGCAAGGATAGAGTTGATGCATCATCACACTAGCTAATACATTTACGTAATTTCTGTTGAGGTTCCTTATTTATGGTGGCAGTTTAGTGTTTGTGCTAAAACTCCATTTTGTAACCCAGGCTATACAGGGATATTGATAAGTGGATACAGATAATGTGAAAGCATTTGGGTACAAGGCAAGGATCGAATGGGGTTGAGCATAGAATACTGTTAACGTAAAAGAACATTTTTCATTACTCTTATGAATGGTTAACTTCTGAATATGTGCATTCTACTACAGAGAAAAGTTATACATGGAAATAATGGACAGAAGACTAAATGTAAAAGCTGAAGGAAGCTAATTTCTTTTTTTTAAACTCTTTTTATTGACTTGACAGCACAACAAAAACCAGAGGCGCCACATGGCACCAGCGCTAAAAGCAAACAATACAAATAATAAACAATACATATTGCGTAAATGTAGCATATTGATAAAAGGCAATATACAACGTATTAATACATACACCATAACAGGACACTATTTAAGGGGAACCAACTGGGAAAGTAGAGGGAGAAGTGGGCGGTGAGGTCATGGCAGAGATATAGTCTCGGAATCTCGGCGAGATGTCCCTCGGCCTGGAGTGTGAATGCTGCATCGCGCTCCAGGACTGCTCAGTATCGTGAGCCCATGTGACCGATCTGAGCCATTGTGTATAGGTAGGCGCTCTAGGGCGGAGCCAACAGAGTAATATACAGCGAACTGCCAGTAGCATGCAGAGACCTGCCAGTTTCTTAGCATCACGGGGTAACTGCGGGAAGTCATGGAATAAGCAGTGCAGTGGGGTGGGGGTGATTGGGTGGTCCAGAATGTCAGACAATGTAGAGAAAATGTCTAGCCAAAATTGGGACAGACAGGGACAGAGCCACAACTTGTGTATATAGGAGGCTTGATCTGCGCCGCACCTAGGACAAGTGGGGGGGTTGGCGTTAAACACACAGTGGAGTCTCATAGGTGTATGATACCTGTGTAAAATTTTAAACCGAATGAGTTTAAATTTAGTCTTGTAGGAGACCTCGTGGGTACGAGCGCACATCCAAGACCACCTCTCGTCGGTAATCTCAGTACCAAGGTCCTCCTCCCATCTGCTTCTCAGCTCGGTAAAGTGGGGGGCCGCTCTAGTCTGCAATAAGGAATAGAGCCTCGACACCTTGGCTCTGAAGGAGAGATAGGAGCAAAGCTCCTCAACTATAGGTTCATCAGTGGGCAAGGCGGGGAAGTCTGAATATCTGGACTTGAGATGTGCTCGGAGTGAAGAGTACTGTAGCCACACCGAGGGTCGGCGCCTGAGTGAAGGAGGAAGGTCAGACCATTCTATAAAGTTTCCCTGTTCAAAGGCATCGCCTAGGGTCAGGAAGCCGGCAGCGGCCCAGCGAGTGACCACCAAAGGCCGAATGTGTGGAACATCGGGAAGGAAGTTCCACAGTGGCAGGTCCCCATGGAATGGGCAAGGTGTGTCGACCATGGACCAGAGTTTGGTCAGTGCCAAGGATGTACTAGCTACCGGATTCGCAGAGTTTAAGTCAGGGGGGATTGGTTGGAGGACCAGGGAACCGATCACTCGGTCACAGACAGCTTGTCTCAAGGCGGACATGTGGGGGAGGATCAATGGTGTTGAACCAGAATGCAGCGAACTGTAATTGGGCCACCACCCAGTATCTGATAAAATCGGGTGCGCTGAAACCGCCCAACGCCTTAGGAGAAGTTAGTGTAGTCAATTTAAGCCGGACGGCCCCCGAGTGCCAGAGGAAGGTGTTACATGTGGTGCGCAGTGTTTGGAAAAAAGGTATCCCCAGGCCACAGAGGCAGATTGGTAAATCGGTACAGTAATTGAAGTAATACAATCATTTTTAGTATGCCTATTCTGCATGCTATTGAGAAGGGAAGTTTAGTCCAGCTGGAGGTTCTAGCCTCCAGGTTAGTTAAATAAGCGTGATAATTGTCATCACGTAGCTGTGACGTGTGCCGGGAGACCACCACCCCAAGGTAGGTGAAGCTAGAAGGAGCCAAGTTGAACCCATGTAGATCGGGGGGGGTCGTGTCGAATCTGTGAGTGGGAATAATGTGGACTTGGAGCAATGAACCCTCAAACCGGATATGTCCCCAAATCGAGCCACGTCTGTCAGTATAGGTGAAAGATTAATATCAGGGGATCGAACAAACAGCAGGGTATCATCGGCATAAAAGGAGACTGTCAGTCTGGCCAGATGTGCGCAGCACTCTGTGCGAGTGTGACTGCCGAATCATGTCAGCGAAGGGCTCCATGGCTATAGCAAAAATGAGTGGGGAGAAGGGGCATCCCTGGCGTGTACCTCTAAATATCTGAAAGGGGGAAGAGCACCTGTCTTCCGTACGGACCTTGGCTGACGGGGCGGTGTAAAGGAGCTTTACCCAGGCGCGGAAGTTGGGGCCAAATTTGCATTTCTCGAGAACACCCCACAGGTATTTCCAAGAAACTGAATCAAATGCCTTTTGCATGTCCAATGTGGCTGCCACTGCTTGTGTGGCCGGGTCGATTCTGCTGACAACATTGAAGAGTCTCCGTAAATTTAGGGAGGTGGACCTGCCGGGGACGAAACCAGCCTGGTCTGGATGAACAATGTGGGACATGTATGGGTCTAAGCGGTTGGCAAGTAGTTTGGCAAATATTTTAATATCACTATTAATCAGCGAGAGGGGTCGGTAAGAGCTACACTGCGTGGGGACTTTACCAGGCTTGAGGAGCACCGTAATCAATGCCTCCCGGAGAGACGGTGGAAGTATGCTCATGTCGCACGATTCTTCCCATAGGGTCAGTAGGTGTGGCGCTAGATGGGCCTTGTATAGTTTGTAGAAGTCAATCTGGAGCCCATCAGGGCCGGGAGCCTTCCCCGATGCCAGTGACTCGATGGCCTCTACAATTTCCTCTAGGGTGAAGGGCCTCTCGAGGGAGGCGCTAGTGTCGGCTGTCAGGACTGATAAAGGGAGGTTCTCTAAATAGGAATTGATTTCAGAAATCTGGGAAATGTCAAACTCCGAGTACAGGGAGGTGTAAAACGCGAGAAACTCAGAATTGATGTCTTGAGGGGAGGCGGCGAGTGTGCCATCTGGTCTAGTAATGGCCGGTATGTTGGGGGCACCGAATTCGCGGCGTAGCAGCCTAGCTAACATTCTACCGGGGCGCTCACCCTCGCCGTATTTCCTCGCGCTCGGCAAGGCCACGGAACCTGTCCAGCTCAGAACCCAGCATCGCTAATGTAGCCGGAGAGTGATCCACAGCGTATTGGGATTCATAGACAGATGGGGCTGATTCGCTGGTGGCGATTTCAGCACGGATGCCCTTAAGGATGCCACTGCTCTTGGAGATGGCGACCCCTCTCGTGTGTGCCTTGAAGGCTTCCCAGAGCACAGCGTGCGTGGAGACAGAGTTTGTTAATCTCGAAATATTCCTCGATGGAGGATTCCAGCTCGGAGGCAAAAACCTGGTCAAGAAGCGCGTGAGGACTCATCCTCCACTGTCTTGTTTTTTTAGCGTCTGATCCCCAATTTAAAGATGAGTACCGGTGAGTGGTCCGACAGTGTCCTGGGGAGAATGGCCAAGTGAGTTACGCATCTAACCAGTATGTCTGTGACAAGCCATCTATCTATTCTAGAGTGGCAATCATGCACTGAGGAGTAAAAGGAGTATGTGCGGTCATCAGGATGCAACAGGCGCCAAGCGTCCACCAGTGCCAAGCGGGGGAGCTAAGCCAAGATAGAGTAGGCTGCCTTAGACAGTTGGCGAGGACGAGAACCCGACCTATCCAAGGTGACATCTAATATCGTATTGAAGTCCCCGCCCCATAAAATAGGAATCAGGGGGTAGCTCTCAAGTAGAGTGGCTAGGTGAAGGTAGAAATTAGGGTCGTCAACGTTAGGACCATATATGTTCAGGATAACTATCTCCTGGTGTTGTAATGTACCAGTGATGAGTACAAATCTTCCAAGTGGATCTATGTAGGATTACTGACAGGTAAACTTCAAACTTCTGTGTATTAGAGTGAGGGTGGCTCGATTCTGAGTGGAATAATTTGTGTAATATCTCTGGGGGCCCCATTGCTTGGCGAATCGTTCAAATTGCTCCGAGCGAGCATGGGTTTCCTGTAAACATAGGATCTTTACTCTGTGGCGTTCAGCGTGGAGCTGAATCTGCCGCATCTTCTTATAATGGCCTAATCCCCTGACATTCCAGCTCATAAAGGTTAGAGAAGTGTCAGCCATATTCGTAGGAGTGACGGTGGAATAAGCAAAGATGGACTCCAGTGACATGAAAGGTGTGTACCTTAGGGGTATGCGGTCGCCTGACTGCATATATGAATTGAATGGGCGCGGTGCCTGCGGGACCTCCGGAGGCTGTCAAGACATTTTAAAACCATAACGTTCCCTTCCAACCCCCCACTCGCATCCCTCCCCCAATCAGAGGGACGAAACCCGAACAAAACCAGAACAACCATAAACTTTTAGGCATCAACGCCTGGGGGTCTGTTAGCAGCCGGGCGATGGCGACCGGACTGGGAAGAGCGTAAGGAGATTTATGTTACGTAGTAGGATAAAGCGGAGCATTTAGAGTGGGTGCAGGTTACATCAGCCCAGATCTATAAGCAAGGACCCACGGGAGAATGGGGTGGGGCCATGTGCCCGGACAATGCACCAAAAGAATTGGGCGTGATCCTAGTCATGGGGGGGGGGGGGCAGGGTCCTGGAACATAATACAGAAGTGGGTGGGTTGAAGAGCAGGGTAGCCCCAAGCTGGGAACCCAACAAGAAACAGACATTACAGTTTACGATGCAGCAGTATGGCAACGAAACGTCAGCTACACAGAGAGGTAATGGGGCAACAGAGGCAACTTGTGCAGCAGTAAGCTACGATGAACAGTGGCCATCGTGAGGGAGAGAGCGCCGTGGCGGTCCTGTCCCGTGGCCCAAGTATGTTAACAGATATTGAAAAAACATGATACTCATATTAACACTGTTTAGATCAGCCAGGAATGTGTTAGTCTATAAACTTCAAAGCCTCCTCTCGGATGGTGAAGAAGTACGTTTGATTGGAATGTTCAATCCTCAGCTTGTCGGGAAAGAGCATGGAGTACTTGACTCCTAAGTCTCGAAGTCTCTTTTTCACCGTGAGGAAGGTTTTACGCTCTTGTTGCACAGCCACAGAGTAATCCGGATACAAGTGTATTCTCGCCGCCCCAAGATGCAGCTCCCCTTTGGCCCTGGCCGCGCGGAGCAGCGCATCACGGTCACGGAAATTGAGGATTCTGGCTATGATAGGTCGGGGTGGGGCACCCGGCCTAGGCCTTGCGGTCAAGGATCGGTGGGCTCTCCCCACTGCAAATTGTGCCGAGAGCTTGGTTATCCAGGAGCGCCACGAGGGTGCGTTCGACGTAATCCTCCATGGGCTCACGAATGTTGTCCTCCGGTATACCAACAATGCAGAGGTTATTCCTCCTGGAGCGGGATTCGAGGTCATCATTTTTCTTCTCAACCATGGAGACCCGGCTGGTCAAGGTGGTTACAGCGGTGCGTAAGGTAACCAGGTCGTCCTCCGCAGTGCCAACCCGTGTCTCGACTTTGGCGACCATGCTGTTTGTCCATTCGATTTGGGCCTTTATAAACGAGATGGTCCCATTCATATCGTCTAACTTAGCGTGGAGCGTAGTGAAGCCCTCTCGCATGTACTCCAGCATTTTCTGCGAGTCGTCAGAGGTTGAGAGTGCCATGGTGGTCGGTGATTCCTCCGGAGGGTCAGTCAGTGGCTTGGAGGGGGTCTTAGTAAACATGTTTAGTGAACTTTGCTTCTTGCTAGAACCGGCTCCCTTAGTCATGGTGGTAGGCCGCGTCCGGCGACCAGGACCCAGCCGCCAGAGTACACAGGGCAAGAAGGCGAGGCAACAGGGACCGGAGGGGTGGACCAGACGTGATATTGCCCATGGATCGTTGGATCAGTGATGTAACGCAAGAGGACGTGGCGCAGTTGCTGGCTCAAGGGTAGGGCGTGCACAGTGACGGTGGAGCCCAGGTCGGGGTGCTCCAGCCTCTGCAAGGAGGTTGAGGGGGCAAACTAGGTGCCAATGCGGGTGCCCACCCCTAGGTCATGGGGCGTGGAGCGTATGTACAGTTAATATAAAGGTGGGGTGGCGAGTGGGCACACGGTTATAGACAGTATAGTTGAGGTGGCACGAGGCCCCTGGGAGCAGAGCTGTAAGTCTAAGTGTGCTTTCATTAAAAGCAATGGGGGCACAACCGTGGGAGGCTTAGAGTAGCTGGCTCGCTGCGAGAAGGGAGAAGGCGAACAGACAACGTTCCTGTGGCAGGTGGGAAGGTGTTCAGTAGTATTACAGGCAGGCAGCGGTGCAGGGCCGAGTGCACCGGGAAGCACACAGAGGCCACAGGTATCACCGTGGTTGAGATGGCCCCCCACACCAGCCCCGGAGCGCCTCTGTGCATACAAGAGGGGTGGAGAACGCCAATCGTCGCGGTGTGAAAGTGGGGCCGGGGACAGGGTGCCCTGCAGTGGGACGCCCAGCCGAGACCAGGGTGCAGCAGTTGAACAAGTGGGGGACCCGCAGCCAGGGATCCGGGACAAATGGAGGTCTGCAGGAGGGGTCAATATCCGGAGAGACTCGCCAAGGGCCTCCGGCAGGGGAGCAGCACCAGCTCCGCAGCCACACCGGCCTGCGCACCCCAAAACAGTTGAGTGATCGCAGCAGCACCCCGGCACACAAATGGTACAGTCTATGGGGGGTGGGGGGTTACTGGAGTCCAGAGGAGGCGTGCAGGCTAGCTGACTGTAGGTATGCAGGTGAGGAGAGGCGTGCAGTACACCAGCCAAGTGTGAGGCAGCAACGCGTAAGCGAGGGCTCAATCCGCTGTGGGGGACAGTAGAAGTGGGAAAGCAGGCACAATGCGCAGGGATCCAACAGCGCCAAAAAGGGCCCCGGGCGACAGGCCACAACAGACGTCAGTGCAGGATGTGATAAATGAAGGGCAGCCTCCGGTGAGCGCGCGGAGCCCAGGGACCGAGCCAGTCAGGTCGCCCTCAACCCCCGCGTGCCCCCCTACCTTATTGTGGGCTGTGATCAGTGGTCTGTAGGAGGGGGGCAGCTGAGGGCAGCAGGATGTGGTGTGGCGTCGCCTGGGCTCCCGGGAGCGTCTCCGCCCTCCGTGGCGCGAGACGAGCGGCGGGAGGGATCCGGGCTCGGCGCCACCAGAGTTCACAGGAAGGCACCCGCAGGGCGCCGCAGGATCCACAGGTTCTCTCGGAAGGGCTCAGTCGCCCGCAGAAGCGATGTAGGGCGGCCCCCAGGCCGAGAAAGCCAGGCCGCCAAGGAGGGCTGCGGCGCCTCTCCCCCACAGCAGGCCGCGGCGCCATGCTCTCAAGTGGATGGAGAGCCGCAGGCGCCGGAGTCGTGACACGGCCTGATGCGAGCACCCGCAGCCCCGTCTCAGCCAGAGGGCCGCCGCGCAGTCCAGGAAGGGCGGTGGGGGACGAAACCTTTTAGGGCTGCAGCGAAGAGGGTTATGAGCGGGCACCGCAAGTGTGAGGCAGAATAGATGTCGGTAGCCGGCGTTCAGCAGGTTTATAATGCTCTCCCCGTCCGGAGCTCCTCTAGCAGGTGGCCATCTTGTATCGGCGCAACAGCGCCCCCCGCTAATTTAGTTTTTTGAATAAATATTTTTGATATGAACATATAGTAGTTTCAGGACTGTAAAGCTTTATAGGGAATTATTTTTTACCAAGATTGAGCGATCTGATGATGGAGGACTGGTGCTGCTCTTCGTTAGATCTCGGACTGGCCTAAGAAAAATGAGGGAATTATAATGGTAATATTTGTATAACCTGGTGTGTCACTGCACGTCATAGTATGTTATGCACGTAGTGTATTTAATATGGGTAACAGAAAATGTGTTTATGCTTTATAGTAACAGCATGCTGATGGTAGCTTTTTTTAAGAACTTGTGTTCCTTATTAAGTTATTGTCATTCCTAAATTTGTATATGTAGGGTTTTCAAAAACATAGTTTTTTATGTGAAACATCTGTTATATGTACAGACTACCTTGATTGAGGTTCATATTGTCGAACCTAATTTATCATTTGGATCAAAAAGAAATTGTGGAATGAAACAGGATCTGAATTAGATTTTTTTAAATTTAATTTCACTTCCTGAAATTTAGCCCTGTCAATTACAAATTTGGGTTCTGGTTAAAACTGTGGCACAAGATGGAGTGATTCCACACTGGCTTCGGGGTTGGACTGTCCCAGACTTTAAAATGTGCTGATGCCACCATAATGGTGACCGCTGTTAGCTGAACCCCAACAAGCACTTGATGCAACAACCCGTGGTGGAGATGAGCGCAATGAATAACTGGCAGAGCGCATATCGAGGGCCCACATGGAAGCCCAAAGATGAGGGCTTCATCAAGACGAGAGGGGATTGTGATGCCCGAAGTAAGAAGCTATAAAATAAAGTGAAGAGCATGTCCTGAGTGCCACCAGTGTGACGCGCTTCGAGAGGGTGAGTCTGACCAGTGTGGGGGCCCCAGATTGCCAGATGGGGCACCACATGACTTCAGAAAAGATGTTGACTTGTGTGGATGATGCTGGTTACAGGATGCAACCCTGCAATAATGTATGCCTCAGCCCTGTTGTGATGAATTTATTATTGTTGGTTGTGAATCTGGCCCAAGATTTGGGTTCGAATTGAAGGATGTGGCCCACACCCCCATATCATGGTGCAGCTTGTGGTCTGTGAGCCTGGAGGGAGGAGTGCTGGCACATTTTGTCAGACTTGAAAATTCCACACGAAGGAGCAGCTGTTGTCTCCCTGTTAGCCACTCCCCTCTAATTCAGAAATAGAATGACAATGTGCTTGGGAGCATGAGATGCACAAGAAACATTCTTGTCTATATTGGGTTTGTTCCCATTTGTAACCAAAGACTATTCCCATAGAGCATAGGGCGGGTAACCTGCTGTAAAACCAAATTTAAGTGACAGGGGAGGATACATTCTCACTGTGGCCTATTTGAACCAAGCGTAAAAGCTGTGAGTAAACTGCAGATGGCCAGGTATGATATGATATGATATGATATGGTATTTGTAACGCGCCTATACACAAGTGTTTCAAGGCGCGACGAGGCAGGGAGGGAGGGAAACAAGGGGAAGACAGACAAACGATCCTACTAGGCCAGGTGTCATTCAGATCGTGCAAGTGCAGAGGTAAGGGGAAAAGGAGAAAGTGCAGGGGGAGGAGGTAGGGGGGGGAAAGTGCAGTACAAGGTAAGTAGCGTAATAAAATAATAAATAATAAATAATAAATAAAAGGGCCAGCTGGTGGCAAGTGCGGGGTAAGTGCAGAGCAAGTGCTGGGAAGGGGGCTGTAGGGATGCAGTGACAGTCCCACAGTGCAGGAGGAGCCAGGGAGGCAGTGCAAGTGGAGAGTGGCTGGGCCCTGGACCGAGGTCACAGAGTGGCCCAGATGCAGGTTTAGTGCAGACTTCAGTGGGGAGTTTAGCAGGTTTAGCAAGGGAGAGGGAGAGAGAAGGCAGAAGCGAAGAGGAAGGTTTTGAGGTGCTTCCGGAACCGGAGATGGTTCTCCTCAAGTTTCAGGGAGGCAGGAAGGCTGTTCCAGAGGGAGGCCCCTGCTGCGGAGAGAGATCTACCCCCAGCTCGTTGCTTCGAGAAGCGGCTGACCATGAGGGAGTTGGAGACGGATGAGCGAAGGGCTCGTGAAGGCAGATATTTAGGAAGAGAGAGTTGAAGGTATTTAGGCCCCAGGCCCCAGAAGGCCTTGTGGACAATGCAGAGGGTTTTGAACTTAATCCTCGCAGCCACTGGGAGCCAGTGAAGAGATTTCAGTCCTGGAGAGATACGGTCCCTGGGCTTGAGGCCAAGGACAAGTCTCGCAGTTCTGTTCTGGATAAGTTGCAGAGGGCGGAGAGTGGAGGCAGGCAGATTAAGATAGAGGCTGTTACAGTAGTCCAGCCTTGAGAGAACCAGGGCTCGGGAGACAGTGAGCTTCTGGGGGAAGGAGAGGAAGGGAAGAATACCTCTGAGGAGGTGCAGCTGGTAGTGTGACTTCTTAGAGACGTCAGATATATGAGGAGAGAAGGAGAGTGTGGAGTCGAAGATGACCCCGAGGTTTTTAGCTTTGCAGGTAGGGGCAGGAAGGGGGCCAAGGGAGGCCGGCCAGAGAGCTGCAGGAAAGGAGGGAGTGGGTGTGCCGATGAGTAGAATCTCAGTCTTACTGGCGTTAAGGCAGAGGTCGTTGGCGGCACACCATTCCTGGATAGCAGACAGACAGTCGGAGATGAGGGAAGGAGAGGAGGAGGCCGAGGGTAGCCTGAAAATGAGCTGGGTATCGTCCGCATAGCACTGAAAGTGGGGGCAGAGAGCGGCGATGCGGTGGGCAAGGAGTGCCAGATACTGGTTGAAAAGCCAGGGAGAGAGGTTGGATCCCTGGGGGACACCACAGGTGGAGTAAAAGATGTCGGAGAGGAAGGAGCCCATTTGGACCTGGGAGGGTCGACCGGAAAGGAAAGAGGTCAGCCATGCCAGAGCCTGACCAGTGATACCCAGGTTATCACGGAGACGGTTGAGCAGGATGGCATGGTTGACAGTGTCAAAGGCAGAGGAGAGATCGAGCAGAATGAGAACACAGGGAGTGTTGGAATCGAGGTTCAGGAGCAGGTCCTCACGGATGTTCAGGAGAGCAGTTTCCGTGCTTCTGGCCGCTCTGAAGCCGGATTGATGGTCATGAAGATTACCAACATATTCAGCATGGAGGTTAAGCTGGGAGATGGCCAGTTTCTCCAGGAGCTTGCCCAGGAAGGGAGTAATGGAGATTGGGCGATAGTTGGCCGGGCAGGAGGGGTCGGAAGAGGGTTTCTTGAGGAGGGGGTGCACAAGGGAGTGCTTGAGGGGGGATGGGAAGACTCCAGAGGCGAAAGAGTGGTTGCAAAAGTCAGCTAGGGCAGGAGCCAGGGAGTCGATGTGGTCCTTGATGGTTTTGGAGGACAAGGGGTGAACCTGTTTAGACGAGGCTTTCATAGATCGGACTTGTCTGGAAACCTCATCAGCAGAAAAAGGTGGAAAAGCAGAGAAGGAGGGCGGAGGGGTGGCTGCAAGAGAGCAAGAGGAAGAGCCGGGAAGAGAGGGAGGGAGGAGAGAGGAGGAGAGCGAGGACAGGATGTCCTGAGTTTTTGAGATGAAGTGCGAGGCCAGTGCAGTGCAGAGGGCCTGGGAGGGGACAGGAGAGGTAGAGACTGCAGCAGGGTTGGCCAGCTCCTTGCAGATTTTAAAGAGTTCGGCCGAGTTGTTTGATGCCTCAGAGATGCGGGCTTGGATAAGGGCTCTCTTCTTGGTGAGAACGGAGAGCCGGTATTGCCTTTGGAGCAGGCGGCAGGCCAGTTTGTCAGAGGATGAGCATGAAGCACGCCATTTCCTCTCTGCCACCCTGCACTTGCGTTTTAGGGAGACGAGATCCGAGTCATACCAGGAGTTACATTTGGCTTTGGGCTTCAGGCGGATTCTCATGACGGGGGCAAGGATATCGAGAGTATCAGATATAGAGGAATAGAGCATGGAGAGGGCTGTGTCAGGGTGGGAGTCAGCCAAGGGGGGAGAAGGGGGCGAGAAGGTAGCAGCGAAAGCCTCAACTGACACGCGCTTCATGGGTCGGATGACCGAGAAGGTGGGTGGCAGTGAAGAGGGTGGCTTTGCCTGTGGGGTAGGGAGGGAGAGGTGGGAGGATAGGAGAAAGTGATCGCTCCAAGAGAGAGGAGTGGAGAGAGGGAGGGAGAGGGGAAGGTCAGAAGAGATCAGAGCATCAAGAGTGTGCCCTGCAGAGTGAGTAGGCCCAGACGGGAGAATAGAGAGTGAGAGAGAGTTGCAGAGTTCGCGGAAGAGACCAGTGGGGGGACAGGAGGCATCGAGGTGGATGTTGAAGTCACCGAGAAAGAGGAGTTGGGTGGTTGAGGACAGGAGTGAGGAGGAGAGGTCAGCCCACTCAGAGAGGAAGGAGGATATTTGACCAGGTGGCCGATAGATAGTAGCCACGGTAAGGGAATGGCTAGGAGAGAGAGAAAGTCGGCAGACAAGACATTCAAAAGAGGAGTAGGTCTGCGTAGGAGTGACAGTGGCATGAATCCACTCAGGGAAGATAAGGGCAACACCACCCCCTGAACGGTTGGGCCTGGGCACGGAGAGGATCTTGTAGCCGTCAGGTAGGAGTGTGTCGAAGCTGGTGGCAGAGCTGGCAGTGAACCAAGTCTCAGTGAGACCGAGGACGTCGAGGTCCAGTTCCTCAAGAAGGCGACAGATATCAGAGGAGTGCTTGATGGCAGAGCGAGAGTTTAGAGTGGCAATGTGGAGAAGGTTGCCACCCTTGAAAAACTTCCGGGGAGGGGTACAGATCAGAGGTACGCCCTGCGGAGGTGTTAGAGAAGGAGTTGAAGAGGGAGCAAGAGAAGGGGCAGGGAGGGAGGGGAGAGGCAAGGTAGCCGAGGACAGAGGAGGGGGGACAGCGGGAGCGGAGAGGAAGTTGATGAGGCAAGGGAAGCGTCTATCAAAGAGGTGAAGGTTGGCCTGAGGGCCTTGGACCAAGACGGTCCCGTTAGCATAGACATTAATGATGGCTTTGGAGGAGTGGAAAGGGGCCAAGAGGACATCCCAACGGGTGCCACCATTAATGGGAGAGGTGGAGAAAGGAGAGAGCACAGTGACCATGTGAAGGGTCCATAGGTCAGGTGAAGGCACGAAAAAGAGAATGTCAGTGAGAGTTTCCTTGGAGCAGGCGCTCGTGTAGGTGTCAGCGATAGGGAGGCCTGGGTTGGAGACCAGGATGTCCTTTTTAAACTTTTTCCTACCGGATTTAGTGAGGAGAGCAGGATAGTCAATGGAGAAGCAGTTAGAGTAGATAGGCGAGATAGAGAGCACCATGGAGTAGGAGGGGAGGCGGACGACACGGGTATGCAGACAAGAAGAGAGTGGAGGGCACTAGTTTACCACAATGCAGAGCAAACAGTAATGCGTAGAAGGTCAGGGCCACCTAAGTATGAGAATCCTGCGAGGGGAGAAAAAGCACCCTAGTTTAACACAATGCAGAGCAAACAGTAATGCGTAGTAGGTCAGGGCCACCTAAGTTTGAGAATCCTGCGAGGGGAGAAAAGCACCCTAGTTTAACACAATGCAGAGCAAACAGTAATGCGTAATAGGTCAGGGGCACCTAAGTATGAGAATCATGCGAGGGGAGAAAAAGCACCCTAGTTTAACACAATGCAGAGCAAACAGTAATGCGTAATAGGTCAGGGCCACCTAAGTTTGAGAATCCTGCGAGGGGAGAAAAGCACCCTAGTTTAACACAATGCAGAGCAAACAGTAATGCGTAATAGGTCAGGGCCACCTAAGTTTGAGAATCCTGCGAGGGGAGAAAAGCACCCTAGTTTAACACAATGCAGAGCAAACAGTAATGCGTAATAGGTCAGGGCCACCTAAGTTTGAGGTGAAATAATCCATTGCAAAGCTGTAAATTCATGAACTAGTGGAGACTGCTGACGGTCTTGGCACCCATCTTGTGAACTCCCTTAAGATTGTAGAAAGAGAGATGACTCTATCTAACCCAGAGACACTGAGTCTGCAAATATAAATACAATTTATGGAGCCCCACGATGGCCCCAAAACGCACGTACAAAACCAGGTACCTACTTGAAAAAAGGATTTTTATTCAGGGATCCAGAGGGTGGATTAGCTAAGAGAGTGGATACGCAGGGCATGGTTCAGGACATTAAATGGGAAATCTCCTCATACAAGCAGGACCTCACCTTAAGTATTGCTGAAATAAGCAAAGGGTACTAGCATTTGAAATGTAGATGTAGGACATTGAGAAGATGGTATGTGAGCAGTGACACGATCAGGCAGAACTCTCTGCAAGCATGACAATTGAGAATGCCGATGTTCAGCTCCTTTAGACTAGAGGGATATCACAGAAAAAAACTATCTAGGAAGAACAATGTCCACATTAGGACAATACCACTTAAGATTTAGAACTATGGTATATCCGAAAGAATTGTACAAGCCGATCCTCCAACTAACCGACAATTCAGTTGCCATTGTACACACAGTGTATTCCAATGTGCAAAGAAGCAAAGGATTCCTGCCTCTCAAGAGTTTCTTTTGACTCAAAGTAGGAAACAATAGTGCAGATCTTTGACTAAAGGAGTCCAGCTCCAGGGGGGCACAACATGTTTCAAGTCTTGACGGAGGGGACTTTGACGAAATGACAGGCTGATAATAGTAATGCCATGACCAGAGACAAAAAGTCTACCTATCCTTGGGGCATTCTCACTGAGAGAAGAGACGGCCGCTCTCTTGGTGCCACGCCAATTAAAAAAAACTCCTTGACTGAACAGTTTTACCACCAGCCGCTACAGGAATCCCGAGCAGCAAAATGGCCTGATGAAGCAAAAAATTATGTGCAGGAGACATTTAATAAAATAATTAAACTCTAGCAAAAGTGATGAAGGCGTCCACTCGAGCCTAGCTTGATATTCTGGGCTTTGCACAATGTGGATTTTTAACTTGTCCTACCAAACCTTCCTTTGCCATTTAATTCATTGTTATTGTATAGAGCAGACCAGGGTCAGAATCCATCCCCGAAGGAGTTTCACCACACTGCTTTTGAATGTATCCACACTAGATAACGCTGCTACTGAATTCAGCCGCACTAGAATTGCAACCTGCAGCTTTTGAATTTAACCACAATAGATTTGTACTGATTTGCCGTCCACTGATTTTGAATATAGCCACACTTGAATTGTACTGATTTATTTGTTTAGATTTACTTTAGACACGCCACTCTGCAAAGCATACTCCAAGAGCAAAGCAAAAACGTGGCACTACTCCACACCCAGAGATCACCTTAAAACAACTAACCACCCCCCCTTCTCGTCTCCACGCTCTAACGCCTGTGATGTACTACACACCCCAAAGTGCTAGCGAAACAATCCACCAAAAAATTCAAAAACCGCACACCTCTCTAATCATACTACAAACCCAATACCTGCAAACAACTCAGACACTGGGTGCCACCCTTACGCACACAAGTCCAGTGCACATAAAGCACACCCAGAAAGCTCACATGCACAAATGCCAGTTCCTCTTGGTTCTGCATGCATCAACAGATGAGCACAGTTGTTGTCCTAGCCCTCTCTGCCTCACTAACCAACTCAACCCACTTTTCCTACAGAGCCACGTGAGCACCTAGAGACCATGCAAACCATGCAAATGGCAGCAATGCGTAGTATAAATCAATATAACGTAACACTGAAAATGCTTTGTGGTGAAGCGTGATCAATGAAAGAGCACAGAGCAGATCCAAACATGTAATGAAAAATGGACTCGGGTTACAAAATAGTGGAAAGAAAGAACTCTGGAGTCCAACCAAATGGGAATGCTAGGCTGAAAATGAGCAGACTTTGCCCGAATGGACTAGCTCCAGGGCACAACTGCCAACGACTTTGATCGCACAGTGCTTGGATATAACTGGGTCAAAACAGGGAGGAGGGCAGTGAGAGAACTCTCTGCCCGACATTAGTCCCGATTACGAGAGCCTTACCCAGATTCTTTAGCTCACTATCTTTCACAGAGGTGAAATATCCCAAAGATATCAGTTTTGTCCAGCCTAGGGGCAGTCAAGCACCGAAATGCTAGGCAATTTTCCTCTGAACAAGAGTACCAACAGCAACCCTAGACACGTGTTTCAGTCTGGTTGGGCCTCATCAGTAGGGTGGAGCTGTGCCTCTCTACGAATAGTGAGCAAGGGGTCCACGTCTGGACTCCCCTTGTTTTTTTGCATATTTCTTGACATTTCTAGCCTTTCTATGGCATTGTAATTCATAACAAAAGACATGGGAGTACTCCATATTGTATAGAACGTTAATTATCTCATGTTCAACATTTCCTCACAGATAATTGCGCTGAAAAAGAAACTCGACCCTCAACAGTTGGACCAGCTGATACGGGAAGTCAGTCTGTTGTATAATGTACCCAGAAAACATGGAAAAGTCATTTACTCTCATTACGTTTTAGTGCTGAGAAAGAAATGGATCTGTTCAGACCTCCTTGATTTGAAGAATGCCAACAAGTGTGTGATTAAAGAATTACAGGTGTTAACTAGATTTTTCTCCCTCTTTCAATAGCAACTAACTGTTTTTTATAGACCTTCAGGATGCACATTTCCATATTCCAACTGCCACAAATGTCCTGCAATGTGTGAGGTTTATGGTAAACATGCATTGCTAGTGTAGAGTCCTAATGTTTGGCTTTGTTAGTGGAAAATACTAGATCGATCTGACAACTGGCCTTGTCAATCTTTTGGTCTCAGTAGCACATCTCAAAATAAGGACTCTTCAGTGGATGCTATGAGGTCAGTGTTGTTCTTTTTGGGGCAGTAGGCAAGACAAGCTGAGGGTGGCATGCTAAGTGACCCTGGAGCTTCAATGGTTTCTTTTTCTTTTTTTTCAAATTCATTATTGTCATTTTTCAAATAAACATCTTTATCCCCCTTTCCCAGACACCCCCCTCCGCTACCCCAATAACCCTCCTACCCACAACAACCCTCCTACCCCCAACCCACCCTTAGACGGAGTGTATAGCATTTTTAGCTCATTCCATCTCACTTCATTTTATCCTACGTCATTTTCAAAATCCTTAAGTTGTGTGGACACCATTGTTGTACAAAATCACCATTGAGAAAGTACCATTCACTGACCAGACCATTTTTTTTGTTTCCATGCACTTGCGATAACCAACCATGCAGCTATCCCCATGAACACAAAGGCTTTACTTTGAGTTTTAATAGGTAAACTATTCTCTGGGTCAAACAAGCCATACAGCCATATTTTCGGCGACCAGTTTACTACTGGGGGAAACACATTTTTAATCTGATTCGTCACCTTATCCCAAAGTTGGACAATCCCACCGTATATGCCACCCATTTCCCCACCCCCACATCCACCAGTTTCCCCACCCCCACATCCTCGCCAGCAACTCTCTGTGGAGGTTGGGAACATTGTATGTAGTTTTACAGGAGTAAAGTGCCATTAGTACATGACCCTATACCATGCTTCCCTTATCTGGATGGATCTGCTTAATTTGGATCTTTTTCTATAGGTGTTTCCAATGCTTTCTTCGACAAATCTATCTCCAATGTCTTCTCCCATTTTTGCTTATATCCCCAAGCCTGTACCTCCTTTTCGTCTATCAGTATCGAGTATAACTTTGGTACCACTTGTCTATTCCCCAAATGTGTACTAATACATTTTTCAAATGTAGTAAGATCCGTCCCGCAGCTTCCCGTCCCCCTGATCTGGCTAGCCAATGTCTCAGTTGGTAGTACTCCAACCTATCTCTTTTCTCGAACGCCAATATCTGTTTGCATTCCTCAAACGAGAAAATACCTCTCTGCACCATATGGCGCATCTTTGTTCAACCTACTCTCCGCCATTGCTTAAAAGTACCCTGCATCGTCCCTGGATGGAATTCTCAAAAAATGGAGTAAATGGTGATGGGCGTGTTGACAAAGCACCTTTATCCAATAATCGGTTCCATATATCAAAAACTAATGAGAATATCTGGCTGGCCTGTGTATTCGGAGGCCTATCTTGTCTGTATAGCCACAATATCCCCTCTAATGGGCACCCGGCCACTGCCCTGTCCATTTTTGCCAAGGTTTTCGGAATATTCCCAGTTAACCATTCCCGAAGGACCCGTAACTGTGCAGTCTCGTAATATTTTTCAAAATGCAACCAGCCCACTCGCCCATTATCTCTAGATGCCGTTAAAAGTTGAAATGCCACTCAGTGACTTATTCCGCCAAATCTCCTAACCGCTTTGTGCAGCACCTTAAAGTAAGATACGGGAATCCTAACTACAAGAGCTTGAAATGCATACAATAACCTTGGTCAAGTCACCATTTTAACGGTAGCTATCCTTCCTAGACATGGGATTTGCAGCGGATTCCATTTCCCTAAATCTTCTTTTACCTACTGCAATACTTGTGGGTAATTACTATCAAACAGCTGGGAAACCTTCTTTGTTATATTGACCCCCAGATATCTCCTATAACTCTCTGCCACTTTAAACGGTAAGTAAGAAGACAACGCATCTTTCTGTTGGAGGGATAAATCTAATTCCAGGAGCTCTGACTTCCCCATATTGAAGTTTAGGCCTGCCACCTGCTCCTCTCCGGCCAATTCTTCTACCAATGCTGGTATTGAATGTTCAGGTTCCAGTAATGTCAGCAGCTCAGCAGCATATCATCTGCGAACGCCGCAATCTTGTATTCCTCACCTCCAAACATAATACCTCGTATGGTCTCCCTAGCTCTATTTCTATGCAAAAATGGTTCCAGATATGACATATAAGAGGGGCCAAAGCGGTCACCCCTGTTGGGTGCCTATGCCTACATTTATGCTGCAGAAAACATGTTTGTTAATGACCAGCCGCACCGTGGGAGCTTGGTAATTGTCTCGCACCATCTGAACAAACTTAGTCCCCTTTCCCATCTGTTCCATCATCGACAATAAATAGGGCCATTCTACCCAATAAAATGCCTTTTCCGCGTCTTAAAGATACCAAAACTGCTGGAATCTGTTTTATATTGACTTTTTCGATCAAGTGGGTAACCTTCCTAATGTTATCCGACATCTGTCTCCCTGTTATAAACCCTGAACGATCCATATGTATCAAATCGGGCAAACACTTCGTTAAGCTTGCTGCCAATATGCTTGTAAACAACTTTGCATCAATGTTTATCAGGGCGATGGGTCTATACGACCCACATTTTTTCGGGTCGTTCACAGGCTTCCCAAAAACCAGCACTTTTGCCTCAGACATTGTTGATGTCACTGCTCCATTGACCCATATCGTATTGAACAATTCATTAATATCGGGACAAGCAGTTTAGCATATTTCTTATAGAAAATTTCTGGGAACCCGTTGGGTCCTGGTGCTTTGTTTATAGGTAACACCCTAATTGCCTCCATCACTTCTGCCTCATTTATTACCATATCTACGTTCTCTCACTCCTCTGTTATTCTAGGTACATTTATCTCACTCATATAGTGTTGTATCTCTCGACTTTTCGGGAAACCTGACGTGCATAATAATTCATAATAGTGTGCAAACGTTTCGATTATTTCCTCTCTCAGTAACTGTTGACCCACCTGGCCGTGATAATCGCTGTACCAGCTTTGTAGCCTCTATTTCCTTTAATTGCCGGTCTAGCAATTTATTAGCTCTATTCGCACGGACGTAGTATCTGTTTAGTTAGCAATCAAGATCTCTCTGCTCTCCTAGTCCGGAGTAAGTAGATTTGGGTGTTTAACTCCTTCAGTTTATTGGAAAGAGCCCTTGTTCTATGGTTAGCTACAGCGATTTGTATATCCCGCAATTGGGTCTCCAGGTCCACTGCTATCTTAGCCCTCTGTTTCTCCCGCTGAACTTAAGTGCTATAAACTCTCCCATAATCACTGCCGTAAAAGCATCCCAGATTCCCTCAAAAGAGACAGATTGGGTAATGTTAATCGAGAAATATTCCTCTATTCTACCTCTTATTTTCTCTGCCATGCCTTGATCATATATTAATTCCCTGGGGAACGTCCAAGCTCACAACCCAGCTCGCGGTCCTGTATATCTAAACTGAACTGTTAGGGGGGCATGATCTGACAAAGCTATAGATCCCACCTCTATCTCTCTCACCTTTCACAACAATTTTGCCGATGCCCACATGTAATCTGTTCTCAAGAGGGATTGATATATATTTGTAAGAAACACTTGTATTCCTTTTCATTTCCTCTCAACATCTGCCATACATCCCGCAATGTTATATTTTCAAAAACTGTTTTTCAACACTGGTGATGGTTGTACTGTTCCTTTCCTTTCCCTCCACCTCCACTCCTATCCACTTAGGGATCCCAGGCCATAAAATCTCCCGTTAGTATTATTTCCCCGCTTGCAAATTTTTCAAACTTACTTACAACTTCCCGCAAAAATAACCCTTGACCCATATTTGGCACATGCACCGTTGCCAAAGTGATCAGTCTGTGTGCCATTTGCAATACCACAAACAAATATCTTCCCTTTGTGTCTGCTTTATGTCGTACTACTGATACCTTTAACGAATCTCTAAGTCCTATCATTACCGCCAAGGTCTTCCCCACTACATTGGATTGGTATGTTCTAGAAAACATTTGTAGTTTCCCCACTGACTTATCTACCTGTCTAAGGTGTGTCTCTTGTAGCATTATAATATCCACTTTTTCTTTTTTGATGATTTTCTACCTTTCTCCACTTCACTGGGGAGTTCACCCCCCTAACATTATACGGTATATCCTTGAACGTTTAATATATACCAATGTTCCCTCTCAACTTCAGGTACTTCCCCCACAGGTATAATTGTTCCTTCCCTTTGTACTGTCGCCACCCCCACCCCAACTGATTTTTTTCCCCCCACACCTTTCTCAGGCACAGGGCCCTTATCCTAGGTTATCTCCCGGAGACATCCCCCGAGTTGAGGCTCAATGTAAAACCTGGGGACACCCCCTTGGGGAAGTATCCTTTCACCTCCCTTGTATTCTAAAACATCCTCTGCCAGCCCCCCGCCCCGGCTGTGTCTTAAACCACTAATTGTCTAAATTTACCCTGTCCCCTTCTTTAATTTAACATGCATTTCTTCCCTCAAGAAGTGCCTTCACACCTCCCTTGTGCCCCTCCACCTTGTCCTTTCCCCTGAGGACACTTTAAATTTGCTCCACGACCACCCAGCTTCCCCATCACCATGGACCAATCCCATTGTTGCATTCCTCGCTGAGTAGAAGGCCCTGCTAGCCTCTCTCAATCCCTCTCTTCCTCGATATTCAGCAATGCCAATCTATCAGCACATGTTATGCGATGCTTTGTCCCTTCCAATGTGAATAACAGCCCAAAAGGAAATGTCCATTTATACCGAATCTGCTTCATCACCAAAGAATGCCCCTTTGCTTCTGTAAAGTCACCAACGCAAAGTCTTGATACAACTGAATTTGCGTCCCCTTAATTGTAACTTCTTCAGTTGCTCTTGCTGCTAGTGGAATATTCTCTTACAAAGCATATGAAGATATTGCAACGACAACATCTCTGGGCCTAGCACCAGATTCTCTCCTCCTCTGACCCACTCTAGGGACTCGATCAATCCCTATGTCGCCCAGCAGAATTTCCATTATTACATTTCCAAAACCTTACCTAGACCTTAAGGCACAAATAGACGCACTAAAAGATAAAGGTACAACTTCACTCCTACTACTCCTCGACCTTTCTGCCGCATTCGATCTGGTAGACCATGCAATACTTTGCAATCATCTGGTCATGGTAGCCTGCTTCTCCCATGAAGCAGTCGCATGGATCCAGTCCTTCTTAGATAACAGGACAATGCGAGTTTTCTCTCCTCTAGCAGCTGCTGACCCCGCACCTATCTCATGCGGCGTACCCCAAGGATCATGTGTATCTCCCACCCTTTACAATATTTTCACAAAGCCCCTTTTCGATGATCTAGACGGTCTAGGTATCACCTACACTAACTATGCAGATGATGCACAGATCCTCATCCCTTTAACGGGAGATTATGACAAGGATTTGGCCTTTGTGAATAGAGTCTACCTCATCATCCAGGCATGGATGGCCTCCAACGGTCTGTCTGAATGATGACACAACTGAACTCCTCATTCTAGGCACTTCATCCAACATCAAAAAGCTAGGTCCCAACTATGACTCCTTCATAATTGACAATAACATCATTATCGTGGCCAAAGTAGTTAAAACCCTCGGCTTCTACATAGACTCCACGCTTACCTTTGGTAAACAAGTGAATGCCATGGCCTCCGCCACCTCCTACACCTGTAAGTTAATTAGGGCACCCAAGCCCTTCCTCTCACCTAATGCGTCATTCTAGCAAGGGCACTAATCCTATTGAAACTAGATTACTGCAACGCCCTCTACATAGGTAGTAACAAATACATCACCGCCAAAATACAGACACTTCAAAATAATGCCCTGAGAGCCGCCCTAAACTTCCCTAAAAACGCCCATATATCAGACCTCAGGAGATCTACTAACTGGCTCACCACAAATGACAAAATCCTCCTCAAAACAGCATCCCTTACACACACGTCTTAACCACGCAGCCCTGCAATACCTAATAGACAGATTCACCAGACAAACAGCCTCTCGCCCCTAAGAAAAGCTAACTCCAACCTTCTGTTAGTACCCAGATTCAAACTCATTAAATCTGGCGGGAGTAGCTTCGCTGTTAAAGCAGCACAATATTGGAACTCCCTTCCCCCTGCCTTAAGGGAAGATCTCCCCTACCGGCAATTCAGATCCAATCTGATTCAATGGCTAAAAGATCATGATGCCTAACCTCACCCCTCCGACATCTAGGAACTCATGTATATTTTATATATTTCTTCTGCCTTATTTATGTCATACCTGCATTCTTGTAAACTTACTGTATATACATCTGTGATTCTTTGACAATACATACCTACAGCATTGTAACCATAGCTGTGCCCCTATGTTTAATCTGTAACCTAAGTTGAACAACCCTCTTTATGCCTTCGCGCCCGAATACCCCTAGGTCTGGTGCGCAATATAAATAATAAAAACAAACAAACGAACAAAACATTGTTGAACCATAGTTTTCAGTTCTGTATCTGCGATTGTCTCACCTAACCGTTTTATACAGATATTAGACCTCTTTGAATGGTTTTCCAAATATTCAGTTTGTATTTCTAAATTGTGTGAGACTATTGCTAGTTGTTCTAGGAGTTAACTATTATGCCGGACTTCCTCCGATGACTCTGACGGGCTTTGCTCAGCGACATAAATCCTTTCACCCAGTTCTTTTTCCCCCTTGACTTCCGCTAATGAAGATCTCAATTCTTTCTTTCAGGGACGTAAATTGCTTATGAAAATTGTCCGTACGTCTCTCTTGCATCTACTGTAGACATTCTTTGAGGCCTACTTTGCTGAAAACCATTTCACTTGTTTCCGGAGTATCCCTTTTTGCCCCCTCTACAATGTCCTTCTTATTAAGTCCTACTGCCGTTTCTCCTCTCTGTTTCCAGAAGCTCTCAAGCTGCCCCACCTGTTCAGCGTGATGTTGCCTCCTTTTAGCTTGGGTACCCTTATCTTTAGGTTTTGGCATTAGCTTGCAGTAAGTTATGGTATCTGGTGTTTTCATCGAGTGCAAATCCATCAAAGTCAGTTCCACCAAATTTTATTCAATGAAAATCATTTCCATCGAAATGCCTTTTCTTTGAATAAAATTTGATAGATTTAGATAGATTAAGATGGATTTTAGGGTCAGGGCAAGGGTTAGATTTAGGTTTAGGGCAAGGGTTAGAATTAGGGTGGGGGTTAGGGCAAGGGTTGGAATTAGGGTTGGGGTTAGGGCAAGGGTTAGAATTAGGGTTGGGGTTAGGGCAAGGGTTAGAATTAGGGTTAGGGCAAGGGTTGGAATTAGGGTTAGGGCAAGGGTTAGAATTAGGGTTAGGGCAAGGGTTAGAATTAGGGTTGGGGTTAGGGCAAGGGTTGGGGTTAGGGCAACGGTTAGAATTAGGGTTAGGGCAAGGGTCAGAATTAGGGTTAGGGCAAGGGTTAGAATTAGGGGTAGGGTTGAGGCAAGGGTTAGAATTAGGGGGTAGGGTTGGGGCAAGGGTTAGAATTAGGGTTTGGGTTGGGGATGCTCCGGGGGATTCCCCCGCCAATATACAAAAAAAATGTACATGTTACAAGGATCTGGCCATGGCCGATCGTTTAGCACTGGACAGCTCCATGTAACGTTTTAACATAGAAAATGAAAGCATCAAAATGCTATCTTTTACATTTAAAAGTACATATCCATTCAATGGAAAAGTTTCGATGGATATGTACTTTTAATGTTAAACAGAATTTCGATGCATTTATTGTCGATGCATATTTTTCAATGCATTGTCTTTTCGATACATCTTTTTCAATGGTTTGACCATAAACCTAAGTTATCTACTCACTCACTCTGTTATTTATAATGTCCGTCCCCGCCAGCTCCCACTGACTCTTTGAGTACACAAGTTTGTCACACCTTTGCGTTGCATGAATCTTCAGGTTCCGTACCCAAGCACCTTTGCATCATATTTGATCCATTGACCTCCGCTGATAGCCTGTTTTGGAGGAAGTTTCCCCCAAAACCTAACTGGAACCGATCATCTCCTCCTTACGCTCCACTGCTTACGGCCACCACCAATCAAGTGCTCAACTAAATTCAGCTGCAGATATTATTGACACCATATGCTTATGCTCATGGTAATCATGTGTGTCCTCCCCCTTCGAAGCACTATCTTCCAAGCACTATATTCCTTGCACCTTCATCCTCTGCATCCATCCATTCATTATACACTTCTCCTGTTGGTGCATTGAATGTCCATACCTCAGCCTGCATGGGACACTTATACCCTTCTTTGTCTCCCTCAGGCCTCTGAAATTAGCTCCTCCTCTTTCAGGCACTATGCTGTTTCCCATCCAACAATAAGTGTCTCACTCCAAACGAGTGCTATTTTTGTTTACTGTCCGGAGCTGCGTAATCCAATAAATCCCATTGGACCATCAGGGGATCAAAGGGGATGTGTCTTAGTTACTCGCAACGCTCTCTCAAACGAAGAGCGCCAGCTAGTTCTGAAGCATCAAGGGCTGCTTCGATTTGCTCTGTTTACCATGCCTCGCCTTTTACAGCGCTTCCAACCTCAGTCATACACACCACGCACTCACTGTTCCAGGTCGGCACATTTGCATCCAGCTCCCACTTACCACTTCCAAATCGGTGCTGTGCACATTTGCTTCCTGCCAGCAATGCTTTCTGTACCGTGCATTTATTAGGACTGCAATTCATTGGTGAGTGGCTGTATGGCATAAATAGCCCCTTATGGGGCTCGCAAGTACTTGAAAGACACTGACTAATTGGGCTGCATCTGGTGTGTCGTGTGCCGTTTCTCGCCCCCTTCATTCTCCGCTACGTCCCATCCACAATGTACCTTCCGGTTGTGGTCTCCGGCCATGGCCTCAATCTTGACGGTGGGCCCACACAGTATCTGCCTTGCTGGGAAGCCTACCACTGCCACATAGAGAGTTGAATTCTGTCCGTGTCCTCCAGCGACTATGAGCTGGGGCTGCCAGCTCCTATTTCACTGTCCTTCACGTTCCCGTTGTTCTTCCACAGTCGGGTCTGCCACCATCCGTTTAATAGGGTGAGTCCCTATTGCTTCCAGCACACAAGATCCTCACGACAGCCAGGGTGAGAGAGGGGCAACCTCCACCCTATGTATCCTGCTGTACACACATCCTTTAGGATTACTTCCCAGTGCCCAGATGGGCTTGCTTTCTTTTTCGGGCCAGAGCAGAGATAAGGATCTCACATCCTAACCAGCGGCCATCTTGTAATCTCAGTGGTTGCTCTTTCGAAGCGCTTTTTACAAGGGGAGAATTTCTGACAATGTTCTTTGCCCGCCATGATAACTGCTCCTCTTTGAGGAGCTGACATGATCATAAGTAAGATCCTTCAGTGACCTCACACTGCAGGCTGGGAGATTGGGCTACCTCTTGGAACCGGAAGCTATCAGACTGGTCTGGATCACTTTCCCCTGTCCACAAGGAGGACATTTGTCTAGATCTTTTTTTAATAGTATCTTTTTATTCGTTTTTCCAAAGATCATAACAGTATCAAAGCAGAACTTGACGAAATACCCATTGATCTATGTATATGGAGTTCCAGACCCTCAAACTCCTAGCAATGCCACTTTGGTACCCAGTTCCAATTGCCATGTCAGGACAGCTGATAACGTGGAGGTCACTTTGCACCGTAATGCTTGCTCAGTTCTGCATTCCTAAATCTAGAGCAGTGTGTATCATCTAATTCTACCATTTTCTGCAGCCCATTCTGTACATTATTTCCTATGGGTGGTAAATCCTGTCGAGATTTGGACTAACTTTGCTCTAGAATGAATTGCCACTTTCCTTTCATTGGCTGTTCCATTGCCTCTGGCCATCCCTTGTCTTCAGGTTTACCTACATCCATCTCTTATTGTTTACTCAGCATCCCAAGAGTTTCCAGTGTCCACAATCTGAATACACAGTACATCTGAGATATGGTGGTTACTGTGTGAGATTGAATTCCAGGGGGGAATCATCTGGGAGATTATTCTGTCCCCTCTGTGTGTGATCACTGGGCATGTCAGGTTGCAAGTATATGTAGAATTGTGTATTGCTTAGGTTGTCTTCTTTTTTGAGATCCTAAAATGACTTTGCCTACTTCAGATACAAATCCTCTATCATAGATATCCTTACTGATTCCACACAGCAAAGATTTTCAGTTCGGTCCTCCTTGCATCCTGCTCATTAAACTGAGTAGTCTCTGGCAATTGTTGCCACTAACACCGTCCCCCATAAGCAATCTTTCGATCCTGAGAGAGGGGTCATCACTGGATGAACATTCCGGTTGATCAGGTTTAATAATGTGTATTGAGGAATCTGGTTCCTCGCTTGCCCTGCTTCCTATATAAAGTATCCAGGGCAATTTACTATTCCACAGCAGTCTGTAGTATTTCCCTTCATCTTGCTTGATTTGAGCTGTAAGGGGAGTTTGCAAAATGTTTATGAATTTGGATAATGCCACCCAATAAATCCTATAATCCCATGAAACATTGCTCATCTCCTTTATAACTTTTTCAGTAGAAGCTCCAGCTGTGCAAATCTTCTTCTACCTGTTGCCATTTGTAGCCCCTTAAGTAGGTGTAATTTTGTTACTGTTACTTGACTCATTGTTGGTATCACACGTTTCCCTCCCATCACCATGTATAAAAATGATTTGTCCCAGTTACTGGGTATTTTACCACATTTTATTTAATGTTCCCATCATGTCGAATAGTCTAGGGCTTGACCTCTAAGGGACCCCAAAATAGGTCAGCTTGACAGCTGAATATAGGAAAATCCTTTCCTATCGCCACCCCCCAGAGCCACTCAAACTGCATCATCACTGGGTCCATTCCAACCCATTGCACTATTTGTTCCATCATAGGAGAAGGGAAAGCAGGATGGGTGTTTAGTGCCTTGTCACAAAGGAAAGACATTGAACACCACCCTGTTAACCTTTACCCTAGCCACTAGACCAGAGTAGGATATCCTGATACATTCCTGGAACCTGGATCACTTCACAGCATTCAAATGCTTTTTATTGATGCAAGAAGGTGTTAAAAATGAATACAAGGAATTTGGGCTTCAGGTGATTTATTTGCTTCGTCAAGTGGGCTGTCAGTTTTTCTGGGGTTTGAACGTGTCCTTAACATTGTAAAATGGTCTCTACTAGGGATGTAACGGTATAACGGTATACCGTTAAAGATACCGTGAACCACTTAATTGACCAATAATAACCGTCACATTGTTTATACCGGTATACCGTTTATACCGTTAAGTGTGCTTTTCAGTCTGATTTGGAAAGGCTGCAGAAAGCAAGTGCTGCGCAGTCTTGGTCTTGCACTGTTGGATGTGCCATCTACCAAGTAGTTTTAGTTGGAGCAGTTTTTAATGCCATTCCATAAACCACACATGCCTGACACAATCAATATGTTAGCAATAGGAAGAATAAATACAGTGCCAAGAAGGAAAAGGGTTTACTTTGGGATGGCGGCTTTGGGGTTTATATATTTATAATGAATAATGTTTGCTAAACATATGACAATGGGGGATTTCCCTGGTTCTATCATTGAATTTACATATAATAAGTCACACTGCAAAATTCACTCATCTCTGTGGGTATTCACTGCTGCCATACCAAAGGTGACATGTCCGTGTTTACTGAACATATTTGGCCCGCAAGTAAACTAAAGGCTGTCACGTAAAGAGAGAGTGCGTATGAGTGTTCATGCGCACACGCGTATACTACCATCAACCTCGATTGATCTGTGGCGTGCAGGTTATCAAGATGGCAACATGTTCATCTTCACCAGTAGCCAGTGGGGGAGCCAAAAGCCTAAATGACCACATAAGAAAAGCTATTAAGTTTGCTTTGCCAGTCGCAGCAGGGCTCTCCCCTCCTCCTCTCCACACGTGTGTTTGTGTTTGGTGGAAGCAAGGGGTGACATTTCAGTGGAAAGTATGTTTGAAAAGCCCAATTCTGGTCCTGGGTGCCTGGTTTTGTTTGTGATGATAAATCTGACAGTTTATGATCTTTTAGAAAATATTTGTTAAGATTAGCTAACTCCACCTGCTATACCGCGATAACCATGATATACCGTCATTTGGCAAGAAGGTTATCGTACCGTCATAAAACTAATACCATGACACCCCTAGTCTCTACATGGCTCTTATCTTCTCCCTTAGTGCCCAGGCCACTTTTCGGTTTAATCTGTAGAGGAGCTGCTGAATGCCTCTGCACGTAATCCCGCACCCCTACTTCTTGTATGTTGGGAGCCTGAGATTGTGCCATGCTTGACACCTGCATGTGTGCCAATTCCGCAGCAAGTGTTAGAAAGAAGATATCCATTGAGAAAACCCTATCTAATGTATCCCCGATGAGATGACAATCTGAGGGTAGAACTCCCTGAAGGAATATGAAAAATAGTGAAAGATAAGCCAGTAACCTCACAAGAAACCAGTGCGACACCCTGAAGACTCTGGCTGAAGAAGATGTATGGAACTTATAGAAGCTGATGACGAAGTTGAGAATCAAATAACCTTTCATATGCAAAGAGAAGGTTGCATGTGTATGATGCAATGAAGAAAATGCTAACCGTTCAATGACTGTACTGATGCAGTAACGCAAGTAAACCAAGTGATCATAGAAGTTGGCTATACGTAGTCAATAGACTGCAGGCGAAGCCGCCATTATATATAGGAAACTGGACATTGGTGTCATGAATTTTAGTAAGCCAGAAGCCACGGAAGGAAAAGGCAGAGAGCTGTCTCTCAGCAAGAATTAGCTGAGGATCATGGGCAAGAATGGCAAGGCTGTCTGGCCTGGTGTCAAGGCTGAAGCAGCCAAGGCCTGTTGTCTATTCTCAAAGGCATCCAACTTGATAAGCTGAATCATCCCTTAAGGTGCAGAGAAAGAACACCAAGCATGCCAAGTTTTATTCAATTAAGACATTTAAATGTTGCAAAATGGACCAAATCGTGGTTTCCAGTCACGTGAGTCAAGGATGGAAATAGTGTTGAGCTTGGCATTCTAGAACAACAATAAAGCGTGCTCCCACTCCCTTATATTCCCAGGAAAGGGCCAAGTTCAAAGACAATCTTCATGGTAGAAGGCATGGGTGATGAGAGACAATGGGCTAATTGGTTGGGGAGGTGAAGTCCAGTTTACTCCCTGGCACCTGGGTATGAGCTTACGTGCTGGTAAGTGAACCAAATGTTCCAGACATGACACAAGCGTGCCAGCCAATTGTAGAGGGCCACATAACAAAGAGCCTTATAGTTTGAGAGCCAATGATATACTGCATACTTAATTAAGGTTAAGGATGACCTGTTTTGGAGGTAGTCCCACTGACAATAGAGATCCAATCATAACCCCACCCCTAATAGAAAGTATACTTGGATGTTTTCTTTGAGCCTATCATAACTCTTCGTAGGTTTTTCTTATTTGCTACATAGTATGACATCACTTATGTTGAGTTTTTAGTATAAAGGACTATTTTCATGTGTTTTGCACAGAGAGGTCGAGCAAACATCCGTTGATGTCCATTGTAACGTCCCTGTTTTAGAGAATTGATATTAAAACCGTAAACTTGGCCATCTTCCTGTGTTGGTTCGATTATTTGGTCTGCGTTATTCTGCATGCGTTCCATTGCAAGCGTGTTACCAAAAAAGGACTCTAGGTTCACGTGGTAGCACTACAGATGTTTAAAAGATCCAAACTAGTTAGCCCTTAGTCTTTCGGATGATCGAGTATCCTCTGCCATTAGCCAGAAGATGGCAGCGTTTCCTGTGGAGAGCGGCTGAATAGAAATAAACTTGCAAAAAGAACCGAGACGGTGGGCAGGTCCCCCTTTGACGAAATCCCTGCCCGGTTTCCACGGGCGCTCTGCGGACAGAAGGCAAAGTGGTCGATTGGAGGAGGAATCGATACCGAAGGCCTCGAGTCGATTAACAAACAAATGGTGAGTAGACTAAGGGGAATGGCAAATGAAGGGGATGGGATTGTGATAATTTTTGAGTAACAGAAAATATTGAGTGAAGAGGAGAAGAGCGTCTAGACTCCTGACTCAAGAGAGTTTCACAAGAAGTAGTCTTAAATTCCAATGGGGATAGAGCAAAAACATATAATGCACTAACAAGTTTGTGTAAGGTGACTTCTTAAATCCTGTACATGGTATATAGAAGATGTGAGAGAGTAAAAAGGGTGATCACAGTGTTTTTTTAATGTGTAAAGTCGACTAGTCTGTGAGTTTGTTGAAATAGAAATATCGAACAGCGATACAAGTTGTGAAATAATCAAAGAGAAGTTGAGGAGTTATTGTGACTATCTTAGCAAAAGGATTGGTACCAATCAAAAGGTAGAGGTAGCTAGTTGAGAAATAAAAGGTTTGATCGGTTATTGATGGTGCACATTCATATTTTTTGTTTTAAAAGTGATTGAAGAAGTGGTGATTTACGCAAAGGTGTACAGGTTCTGTTATAAGTACGGTATGTATTGACAGTCAATTGGGACTTGTCACAATGGAAGACACTCCTTTGATGCATTTATGTAAGACACGGCCAAAACATATGCCCAAGCTTAGACAGTATAGTGCAGAATGGATGAAAAGAACGGCCGATAAAATGTTCATGCTGTGGCCCCAAGAAGGATCTTTGTCAAAAATGGTATTGCAACACATGACGACATTCATGCACGCTGCGTACACGGGGAAGAAATCGATTAGCTATTTTAGAGCTCTGGAAAATGTACCAGGAAGACAGAGAGGATCCACCACCTGAGGAGTGGCTGCTTAGTCAGCAAAAGGAGGGATGTATTGAGCCCTCAATTCCCCTTACCTCGCTTGAAGCAAAAGGCGCAAGTACAGAAGAGATAGGGTTGTAACCTTTAAAGGAGTTGAAAGCGGCGACGGGGTGCAGTAACCAAATATATGAACCTCCCGCTTACAGCAGTGATAATAATCCTGAGGAGAATAAGCGAAAGGAAGAGATTTGTAAGATAATACAAGAAAAAGAAGGGGATGAACGGTTGAAACTATTGACAGAAATAAACAGAGAAATTAAGAGATGGAAAGGAGAGCAGAATAAGGCTAACGAGGTAACACTCAAGCAGAACAAGTGGATGGGAGGACAGATATTGCTCAAATTAGATGGGAAAAGCATTGAGGAAGTTAGGCAAAAGAGAAGATACGTACAAACAAAAAAGGGTAAAGACCTAGAGGAGAGATTAAAAGACGATGAACAGAAAAAGAGCAGAGAGTGACCAGAACAATTATATCAGGAAGGGCAAGAGAGAAAGGAAGAACAGGCAGAAGAACAAAGAAAATATGACAACAGACAGTGATAGAAGAAAGAAATAGATTGGAAAGGAGGAGAGCGGAGGAGGAAGTGCAAAGTTTAAGGGATAAAAGAATACAAAGACATAGAGAAGAGGAAAGAAGGGAAAGAAGTAAGGAAGGAAGAACGAAGACAAGAGGAAGAAAAAATTGGAAGAAATGCAAGAAAGCAGAGAGAATTAGTTGAGGAAATGGAATGAAAGAGACAACAAGGTTTTGATTTTGATACCAGTCTCATTCGAAAAGAACCAATGAGGCCAAGCGCAGAGATATGATGGGATAGAATAGAATAGAAGAGTTCTTTCCATTAAAGGAAGCAACGCCAGGGTTATCTAGGGTTGTGTTAAATGAAGAAAGATTTGACGCGGAAAGCATCAGAAAGAATCGATAAGACTTTTTTTTTTTTAAATATATTTTTATTTTATTCAAACCAAACAACAATACAACAGAACATAAATAAACACATTAAACAACATAAACACCGCAATCCCCGTCCCTCCCCCTATGAGCCTGTATGGTTTTCGCATTCAGTATCCGCTTCGTGCGGCAGGGTATCGCCGTCCTCGGATTCAGCAGGAGCCGGCACTGCTCCAAACAGTTCAGCTAGCAGTAATTTCCATGCCATGAGGGAGCCCATTTCTTCATCCTCCCCCGCATTACTAGCCTCTTGCCACACCACTGTTTCAGCCTCCGCCCATTTTTGTAGGTCCCTCCACCAGACCTCCACCCGTGGCTTATGACACTCCCTCCATCCCATGGCGATCCTACGTTTCGCAAGCACATATGCCAAATCTCTCAGTTTCTCAACATGTTTGAGTTTTCGCGCTTTGGGATACCCCCCCAGCAAGCAGGCCCAGGCCGAATCTACTTTGAGCGCGACACCCTTTCCTGCTAGTTTCTGAGCCACTTCACCCCAGTAGCTTGCGATTACTGGGCACGCCCAGAACATGTGCATCATGTCAGCATTCTCCTCGTCACACTTAGGGCATTCCTGGCGTCCAGTGTTCCGAAACTTGGATATTCTCAAGGGGGTCATGTACGCCCTATGTGTTATATATAGCTGTATCTGCTTGAACCTGGCATTTCTCGACACCTTCTTGTGATATCCCAACGCACGTTCCCACAACCCATCTGCCATCGGGGCTCCCATCTCTGTTTCCCATTCCAATCTCAAGTGCACTAGGTCATTCCCGACCTTAGTCAGCAACATCTCATACAATCTAGAGACCTCATGTCCGCCCTCCGATGTGTCATATATTATCTCAACCGTAGCATCCGGTTCATCCGCCAGGATAGTTTCAGGCCACCTACTCCGGATCTCCTGCACTACCCTGTGATAAGTGACATATTGGCCTCTATGCAATCCCGACACTTCCTCAAGTTCCTCGAACTCCATAATGGTCCCGTCCTGCCAAATGTCTCCCATAGTGACTAGCCCCACTGACTCCCAGTACGTCCTGATGATCGCCCTCAGCTGCCTGTCTCCCCTCGCCAGTGCGACCAGTGGTATCTGCGGAACACACGGCAATGGGTCCCCCATCATCCGACAGGCTCGGCGCCACATGTTCCGCCCCAAGGCCAGCATTCTAGGACGCTCCCTCATGTTTACGCTGACCACCCAGATCATCTCCCGCAGATAAAAGGGGGTACAGTCCCTCCCGAGTAGCCTGTGTTCAGGGGTCTCATCATCGGAGAGCCACTTGGCCACATATTGCAGTTGCGCTGCCACATAGTAGGCTTCAAAATTCGGCAGTTTAATACCGCCTTTCTCGTAGAAGTTCTGCAGCTTCCATAATGCAACTCTGTTCCGGGTACCGTGCCACAGGAATTCCCTGCACATACTGTGCAGCTTTACAAAAAACTTCTTGGGTATCATGTATGGGATGTTGTTGAAGTAATGCAAAAGCCTAGGTAGTACCACCATTTTAAGCATAGCACCCCGGCCCATCATCGCTAACGGCAATCTCTCCCAGAACCTCATGCATTTCCCGATCTTCCCAATGGCTAGTTCAGTATTGTGCCTATGTTCTTCCTCTATCGTGTGATACACGTCTATTCCCAGGTAGCGGAAAGAGCTCGTCGCCCACGGAATCTGCAACACTGGCAACCTCTCCACAGGAGTCCCCACATAGCTACCCAGCGGAAATAGAGTAGATTTCTGGGGGTTCACTGCTATACCGGACAGCCGGGCATATCTCTCCATCACCTCCAAGACATACCGCAGATTTTCTTCCGGGTATCTCAGATATAGTAGCATGTCATCTGCATACAGGGATATAAGGTGACACTCCCCTCCCACCTCGATACCGATCGGGTCATATTGCTGCCAGAGGTAAATTGCTAGGGGTTCCAGGGCCAATATGTACAACATTGGGGACCAGGGGCACCCTTGCCTAGTGCCTCTGCCCAGCTGCCATCTTTTCGACACCACTGCACCCGTGCGGACCCTGGCCAGTGGTGCACTGTATAACATCTCGGCCCACCTAATATAGCCTGGCCCCACTCCATACCCTCCTAGGGCCGTCAGTAACCACGGCCACTTAACAGAGTCGAACGCTTTAACCGCGTCCAATGCCACTATCGCCATTTCACCATCATCACTACACCCCCATTCGACCACCCGGTGGAGGCGTCTGTGGTTGTGAGTGATGTTCCTGTTCGGGACATAGCCCGTTTGGTCAGGGTGGATCAACTTGCCGATCACTCTCCGCATTCTGTTAGCCAGGACAGCTGTCAGGATCTTGCTGTCCTGGTTCAGCATCGACAGGGGCCTGTAGGAGCCGCAACTGTGTCCCGGTTTATTGGGCTTAGGGAGCGGTATTATAACCGCCTCCCTGAGTGACTCTGGCAACCGACCCACCTCGAACGCTTCATTAAGCATTTCCAGCATGGGCGGGAGCACCTCCTCTCCATACACTTTATAAAATTCACTAGGGAACCCGTCTGCACCTGGAGCCTTGCTGGTGGGTAAATGCCTCACAATCTCTTTCAACTCTTCCAGAGTGATCGGAGCATCCAGCTCCTCTCTCTCCTCGTCACTGACCTTAGGCAGGCCTATATCTTCCAGTACCTCGTCTATCTCCTCCTGGCTGCCCCCCTCACCATCTTCATATAATGCCTTATAGTATTCCACAAATGCCCTATTTACACCTTCTTGGGTGTCCACCTCCTCGCCCTCTTCATTGATTACCAATCGAATCGGGGATCTTGGGGTTTGGCTCTTGTACAACCACGCTAGAAGTCGGCCCGTTTTGTCTCCTCCCGCATGCTGTCTCTCTATATACTTTTTATAATTTAGGTTACAGAGCCTGTCCCAGTATTCTGCGCAATTCTGTTGTAATTTGGAGACTACCTCCGTATCGATCCCATCACCTTCCAACTCTCTTTCCAGCTCAATCTCAGCTCTATGCAGATCAGCTAGGACTCCACCCATCAGTCCCTTTGACTTCGCAATGGCGATCCCCCGCATTACGACTTTAAAAGCTTCCCATAAAGTACCGGCCGACTTTACACTACCAGTATTCACCTCAAAGTAAGCAATAATCTCCTCCCTTATGTCTTCTCTGAAGACTGGGTCCTTGAGCGCCTCCGCCCTGAGGCGCCATGTTGGTATGCGCGCCCTTGGGGGGCAATGCTGCCACCACAGGACCAGGGGCGAGTGATCAGAGAGAACTCTCGCTCTGTAGTCTATATGGTCGCACTCCGCGACTACGTCCGGAGTGGCAAAGAAGTAGTCAAGCCTCGTGTGCAGTTGATGCGGAGCCGAATAGTGCGAGTATTGCCTCACGCCCGGGTGTCTCGCTCTCCACACATCTACCAAGCCAAAGTCCGCTAGCAGCGTCTGCAGTACTTTGGCCGCCGGGCTGGGCTTGGCTGTCTTATCATCCGACCTGTCCACCCTAGGATTCAATACACAATTGAAATCCCCACCCCAAATCACCGCACCTCCCACACCGACACTGAGCTTGGTACACAGCGTCCTAAAATATGCCGCCGTGTTTTGGTTGGGAGCATATGTGTTTACAATGCATACTTCTTTGTTCTCTAACAGCCCTCTTACTATGACCAACCTCCCGTCCGCCTCCACAACCTCCTCAGTTAACTTAAATGGGACATGTGGCGGCACCCAAACCAGTACTCCTCTACCATAGGCAGAGTACGTTGACCCCACCGCTGTCCCTTTCCATTTCCTCCCTACCAACTCCATTTTCTCTCGCGTCAGATGCGTCTCCTGTAGCAAGGCGACGTCTATCTTCTGTCGCTTCAGATACAGCATGACCTTGTTTCGCTTCAAAAAACTGTTGAGCCCTCTAACATTCCACGTTAAGATCCTAAGGTCCCCCATGGTTCATCAATAGTTTCCCTTCCCCTTTCGAAGCAACCCTCCCCCCCCACACCAAGCAGACACCTAATTTTAGTTCCTCCCCCCAAGCTCATATTTAAACTTACACACCCCAAAACCCCAACCCACCCAACTGCCCAGCTCCATCCCTGGATCTCAGGCATCCCCGTGTTTGGTTCTCCCTGGGAAACCCGAGTAGAGAACCCGACAGGGTGTCACCCCACTAACAGTGACTAGACTGAACTCTAAATGGGGGTATAAAGAACGGCCTCTGGAGGCTCCTCCCTCTCGCAGCCGTATCCGTGCTCACGGACCATGCTTCCTAACAACTGACACATACATGTTCTCCAACTGCTTCAATGACTATATTCAAGTGCCACCGTTCGCAGCCCGACCGGGCCCACAGCGTTACTTATCTCGTCCTACTTCATCTGCCGTCCGGACATCTGGCTCGTGAGGGCAGTTTTGCGCGTCCAGCCACTCCATAGCATCCTCTGGAGTATCAAAGAACAGCATCCTGTTCTTAAAGAAAACCTTTAGCTTGGCCGGGTAGAGCAGCATGTATTTGTACCCGACTTCCCGCAATCTCCTCTTGACCGATCCAAAGTTCATGTGACTGCGCTGTACCTGCAGGGTATAATCAGGATATAGGCAGTTATGTTCGCCGCTCCTCGTTTTATCGCTCCTCCCTTGCCGAAGTGTTCAAGGATCCTTTCCCGGTCCCGGTAATTGAGGATCTTGGCGATCACCGGCCTGGGCGGATTTCCCGGCGGCGGCTTTCTAGTTAAGGCCCTGTGCGCTCTTTCCACCGCAAAACCCTGCGACAGGGTGCCCCCAGTGATCTCCTGCAGCAGCATATTTTCAATGAACTCCGTAGGGTTGTGGCCCTCGGCTCCCTCCGGCAGGCCCTCAATACGAATGTTGTTCCTCCGGGCGCGTCCTTCCGCCTCCTCCGCCCTACTCTCCAAGTTGCCCACACGTTGCATCAGGGCATGGAGCTCACGCTTTTGTGTAGCACAGTCTGCCGCAGTAGGGCCCATTTCTTGCTCCAGAGTCTCCGTGCGCTCCGCCAGAGTCCGCACATCCTGCCTAAGGAGGTTCACGTCTTTCTGCACCGCCCCAACCTGGAGTTCCATTGCGGTCTTCAGTTCCGTCACAGCCAGCTGGAGCTTGGTCTCCCAAGCCACCTTCAGATCCGCGATCGCCGCGAGGACCTCCTGATTCGCGCCCCCTGCGGCCATTTCCCTTGCTTGAGATTTGTCTTTACTTCTGGCTCCGTCCGGGCCAGTCGGTGTCTTGGCGTATTCGTCGAGCGTGGGCTGTTTATTCTTTGCTCTCAGGAGCTTATTAGACATTTCTTCCGTCAAAGGCAGCCTCCTGTCCGCGCTCGGATCTGCAGCAGGATGTCCCCGTGCACTCTTTTGCTGTCCCTTCGCTATCGTTGCATTCCTGTCACGAGGCTCCTTTGTTCCCTGGCCCCTCCGACCATTCTATCTTCTTCCTCTACCTTTCACAGCCCCATGATAGGCCAGGTTGCGCTTCTCCCTTTGAAAAGTTCTGAGGGCGCACGTGTGTTTCCAACAACCACTGGGATCCTTATCTGCTCTTTAGGCCCTTCGCCCTCCTGCAGTTCCGCCATCCGGTACCATATTGCAGGCTCTCACCACCAGCTAAGCCCGGCCTTCACCACATCTATCTCCAGCTGTATGCTTATTAGGAGCCGGCGCTTGGGCTACGAAAGGTCAGGGGCCCCGCTCCATGTCCAGACGCACACTACTTCTGTAGCCTACAAGTCAGGCTACAAAGTACCTCTGGCCAGGCCCCGCTCCCTTTCGGTTACACGCTGTCCTCAGCAACGATGAATCGGGCAGGCTGCGCACCCTCCGATCTCGACGCTCTCACACCTGGCCGCTTCGGCGACTCCCCGGACCCCGGGGTTGCGTCGCACGGAGCCGCCACACTGCAGAGGTTGCACACCTCGCGGGCCTAGGGCTGGATACCGGATGTCCTAATGTTCACGACGCACCCGATCCATGCCCCACCAATGCCGCTTTCCTCCGTTGCAATCGCCAGGCGCCCAGGCCGGCCACTCCTTTGTTCCTCGATTATGCGGCGGCGGCCATTTTCTCCTTCGTCGCGCTCTCGCCTCTGGATTTTCTTTTAGCTTCTAGCAGCGCTTTCCCGGTGCGGGCCCATGTCGAAATGTATCCACACGTGCACCCGAGCTTCATGTACGCGATCCTCTTTGTCACAATCGAATTGCATCGGTCCCTGCACGGTTTTCAGTCGGATAATGTGCGGATCTGCAGGAGCCCCCGTATGGACACGTCTTTTCACATGGCTTCTTGGCCACGCCCCCCGAATCGATAAGACTTATCAAGAGTTTAGACGAAGTAGCGTGTATGAAGCTTGAGGGAATGATGATGATCGATCGTCAATGTCTCAATCACGAAGAGAGGAAGGAAGTTTGCTCAGTAAGTGTCACGATCCCAGCAAGGTCACAAACCGGACACACCAGAACACAAGGCATATTACCCCATAGCAGTGTAGGGAGAAGCTGGACATTCAGGGTGGCTGGCTGGGGCAGGCGTTTTTTGGGAGCTGCCTTGACCCACACCAACATGGCCGCCAAGACAGAACCTACTATGGGACCTAAGATGGACCCCGGCAGATCCGAAGATCTGACATCCCTGGTGATTTAGTGTTGTAAAACCACGCCCTGTGCTTAGCGTTTCTCCTGCTACCTACCAGAGCAGTGTAATGCTTACTGCTCCCGTATTCCACGTGCACAGAGACTTAAGCTTACCGGTGCACGCCCTGATTCATCCACAGCCATGCTCACCAGCGACTTCATCGTAAGAGTTCCACATTACGCCTCCGTCTTGAATTTCACTTGGAGCCACAGCTTGGACTCACCTGCAGCAGTATATCCTCGCAGACTTTGCCGTAAGAGTTCCTCTTCCAGCTTCCGTCCTGATACTCATTTGGGATCTTTGTCGAGCGAGGTCTGCAGCAATCGCAGCTCCTGAAACGAGAATACTGAATTTAATTGTCAAAACCCACCCGAGTTCCCCATGCAGCACAAACTAACCTAAACAGATGATCATCCGCTCAACTCATTTCTTGCGCATCAGTCGACCTAACCAAAAGCATTCTACGAGACCTGCACCTGCGGAAAGGGATATAAGAGACTTGTTAGAGCGCACCGCGCCACCCGACAAGAATGAACAGCATGAAACACGCCACGCTGCAAGCCGAAAGCCTCCACAGAGACGGCGCTGTGCTGTACAAAGACTTACCTTTAGCATCCAGTGCGTTGCAGCTGGCCTGGACCACTACTCACAGTGAAGCAACTGGAGTCTGATGCTTACCTGATATCTACAGCCTGTGTTCTTCATCCAAATACGGTGATGGGAACACAAGAGGGAGGTGGGGGAAAGCTGGGAGACACATACTGAATATCTGCACTTACTTACCGCTAGGTCTTCAACCAGACCACCGTTGCACATCTTCAGAGGTTCCAAGTTTTACCGGGTCCCTCCCAACCTCACTGCTCCCTGGGTTTTGGTTCTTCAGCATAACAATGGGGGTGGGGGAAGGAGTGGCTTGGGCATTCACCATAGCAGAGTTATCCTGTGGGGGCAACACTTCGGAACAGTCCGGACCAGGCACTTCTGCAGGGCACCAGAGGTAAGCGTTACAGTAAGGAACTTTGACTATTGTCTTTAAGTAGATTAAATCTGGATCAGGGCAAAGGGGAGGATAGTCATATTAGTTGGGGACAAAACATGTCAGATGAGGAAAGGGAGTCTGCCCTTGAGGCAGGAGAAGGGAGCATGTGCAACCCTGAAGGAAGCTTGCAAATGGGCAAAGAAGTGAAATGGTTGGATTTGGAACAACCTAAAGATAAAACGCCAGATCCCATCCCGTATCCAGAGCGTCCCTGAGGATGATCGAACAGTGAAAAGAGAGAATCGCCACCATATGCAAGCAGGTTAAGATCACTACCTACTAGGAGACAGATGGGAATGATTGTTTCTGCCAGGGATAGACTGATAGTAGGATCCGATTGTGGGGCAGGATTTACACAGTTTCCTTTATTGGAAAAAGGGGAGCAAGACCACAGTATATTCCGTGGCTGCAAATGGATAAGGATAATTTAAGGTGTAAGCTCCCGAGTTTGACTTCGGGTATTGGGAAATGGATATACGAGTTCGTAAAAATGACAGGAGGAAATAGGTTAGCCACGGGGGACATAAAAGGTCTCCTGGCAGCCATTCCTGGTGAGAGAGCTGATGACATGTGGAGAAGAGCGGGGTATTCAAGTGTGACAGCACAGAACACAGCGCATGATGGAGTGCTGTATAATAATTGCAGAGCAGATTTCTGGAGAGCACTTAGTGTGCAGTATCCTGATACATCAGATATGGGTGCAATTATGATACTTAAGATGAAGGAAGATGAGGACCCTATTGCTTACATTCAGGAGCGATGGCAACATGAAACTCGAGAACCGTGTGAAAAAACAGTGGCATTATTTTACCACATTTTATGTCAAGGGTTACCTGAGCCAGTACAGAGACAGATGAAGAGACAAGTGGGAATGGAAGCAAAGCCTTGGCCTGGGATACAGTTGATGATAGTGCATCACTGGTTGCTACAAGAGAAAATAGGGAGAAAGATTAAGCTAGAAAAATCGAGAAAGCCAAGTTAGTTCAGAAAAAAATTGTCAAAATATGTGATAGAAGGGGCAGTATTGACAAGCGGAGATCGCAGACAAGTAATCAGCGCCCGATGGACCACGGTGGATATGGGTTCATGCCATGAGGCAGAGGTATAGGCAATGGAGGAAGAGGGGGGATTCCAAAATAACCAAATTGGGTTTCAGAATACACAGAATGAATATCAGAATACCCAGGAAGGATCTAACCAAGAGGGGACTTGTCAGAAGGGCACCCCCAGTATGTTGGACTTGTGGGATGACAAGGCACATTGCGCACATATGTGGGAGCCAAGGGAATGTACAGAATGGCCAATTTTCCACGAGGGGGGGACAACTTATCCTCCACCATACAGCACACAAACGAGGAATGGGTTTGCCCAAGATCACACAGTTTATCAGACATAAGTGCAGCGAGTACAGCAGGTACAACAGCAAAAGCGTGTACAGATGAATCTACCGCAAGGGCAGTGCACTAGCTGCCATGCAAATACAGCAGTGTGCAAATTCAGGACAAGTGCTGACACCCAGAATAGGAGGAGTCACTGTGGTGGGGGAAATCCTTTCACAGGGACGGAGATGAGGCTGTACCCACAATAGGACAGCTCACAGGGTGACTTGATGTGTTTAGTACTATCAGTGACACCAGACCCCCAAAAAGAACCAAGGGTTGATGTGACGATAGGAGGCAACTCTTTTTCTTTTCCAGTAGATGCTGGGGCTACTCGTTCATGTATACGAGAGGGAAAATATCCAATGTCAGGAATTGCCATGAATGCTCAAGGGTTCTCTGGAGCTACAAGTCAAATTCCTTTTACTGATGAATTGCCAGTCTCTATAAGAGAGTGTGACATGTCTGTCCCTTTGTTATATTCACAACAGACACCAGTTAACATTTTGGGAAGAGATTTGATGACAAAACATAACGATTTCGTTTACTGACCATGGGATATTGTGCTCCACCCCAGGAGTACATATTTAAATGTGGGTGAATGTATACTGGCATTTACAGGGCAAGCGGCTCTGCAAGGAGTTCCAATAGACCCAGAGGTTTTTTATATGGAGTGAGTATTCTTTTGACATGGCTTAGTAGGAGACATCGGTCCGGACTTAACGCCGCCGGTATAACCATACTGGCACCGTTTCCGCGTCCACCCAATCATGACCTGCGTACCCGGAAATAGCGCCACTTCCAACCGCCACCGCAGAGTTTAGGCTCCCGTAAACTCCGCCTGCACAGAAACCCCTCCGTTACCGGCAATACTAAACACCGCGAGCATCACAACTAGCGCGGACATGGAAACACCGGCTGAAAAATGGCATTAAAACCGTGATCACGGTGGCGGTACCGCCGCCACCGCGAACATGACGTTAAACAGTGCCTGCTGACCTGAATCAGGGCACAGGTGCACCAAATAAGCCCAGCTGGACCCAGCAGGCCACTGAGAGCCTACAAAAGGGCCACACCCAGCCCAACACAAAACAGAACCATGCAGGCAGCAGCTCTAGTAGCATTGAGACTGGGCCTACTCAATCAACAGGCAGCACTGCACATGATGGCAGTATTGTTGCAGAGGAGGAGGAGGAGGAGGCGGCGGAGGCGGCGCAGGTGGCAACCAGCTAACCCTTTACCCATGGCAAACCCCATTGTCCAGCCGGCACCACCCCGCAGGCAGCCTGCAGTACCACGCATTAGGGCCTCACCCTGGAACCTTACCCCATGACAGATCCACACACTATACCGGCCGGACCATCCAACAATCCTGTACATCACCGCCATGATAGAGGAGGACATCGGCAGCCACATAGACACCCCTACCACCAGCCCCCCCCCCGCCTGAAGGCTGTCTGTTCTGCATTTCCTTGGCACCGGCACTTATCAACACACAGTTGGTGAGCTGCAAGGCCTACCACAACCCTGTTACTCCAAATTCCTGGTACAGGTACTGGATGCCATGGTGAGCCATGTGTCGCAACAGATAGCCCTACCCCTTAGCCTCCCGGAGGTTATTGCCACCAAGTTGGCCTTCCATGCCATAGCAGGCATGCCAAATTGCATAGGTGCAGTCGACTGCACCCACATTGAGCTGACAGTACCACATGCAATTGAGATGGTGTTCCGCAATAGGAAACAGTACCACTCACTGAATGTACAGATGGTATGTGATGCCACGCAAGTGATAACACATTGCTGCGCACGTTTCCCGGGCTCAACCCATGACTCAATGGTACTGCGGAATTCCACATTGCCACGGTACATGGAACGCTATGCTGGACAAAGCACATGGCTATTGGGTGAGTACAGCTGCCAATGCACCGACCCTGTGGAAGTGGTGTGTGTGTGTGTGTGTCCAGGGCAATGAGCAATGTGAGTGCGCTGCTGTGACTGCACTGCTGTGACTGCACATGCATCACCCCCGGCCCATCAACTGAATAGACAGCGGAACCCAAACATCACAAAGCAACACTTGACAGGTTACCACAGTGTGCCCGTACACACCCTGCCACATGACACACACAGCCGATACTATCACTGGCTCATACCCCTGGAGCCACTGCAAACACCCACCCACAATATACAACACTGCCCTCCCAATACACATGGTGCCTGTACATGAGACGTCCTGCATCGACTACTTCATCACAGTGGACTGACTCTGTCATGTGTGCACATCACTGCACAATGCCATACTCACAAGCCAATGTCACCCGCAGGGCAGAGTACACATGCACACCAATGCGTTGGTCAATGTCCAGTTGCCAACGTCCTCTACGATGGCCAAAAGAACAGTAACACCCACCAATCCAACCACTGCATGCCACATATGCATGAATGAACAATGACACAAGATTGCACTGCATCTGATGAAGACATGATACCACAAACACTGACATGTCCCCCCCATCTACATCCCATGTAGGTGATGCTGGATATGCACTCACGCCATGGCTGATGACGCCTGTACGGAGGCAAAGGAACAGGCATGAAGATGCGTACAACAGGGCACATGTCAGCACACGTGGAATGATTGAGAGGTCATTTGGACTGCTGAAGTCCCGGTTCCGCTGTTTGAGCAAATCTGGCGGATCACTGCTGTACAGCCCAGTGAAGAAGGGTAAAATCTTGATCGTTTGTGCCATGCTGCACAATCTGTGCCTGCGCAGGAACATTCCAATGCCCCCAGACGCAGATGATGAAGATGGGGGATGGAGATGGAGACCGAGATGGGGATGGGATGGCACCACCTCCTCCTGGGGGTCCACTAGATGGACAACGAGCACGGGATGCACTGATTCGCATTTACTTTTGAGAGACAGCACATTCACAGTATTGCATGGATATGGTGATGCCAAAACATGAATTGTTGTACTGCAAGTGAAATGATGGATGTCCACTCATGTATGTTCTTTTGAAATGATGATATATTAATGAATTAACAGGGAAGGAGGTGCAATGGTTAGAGAAGCTGTACACCTGTGCCCACACCCCACCCAAACGTGCCCACCCCCACCAGGCCCCAATATTACAACCCCCTAAAGGACCTCCCCCACCACCCAAACATACCAGGCCCCAATATTCAAACCCCCTAATGGACCTCCCCCACCACCCAAACGTACCCACCCCCAACCGGGCCCCAATATTCAAACCCCCTAATGGACTTCCTCCACCACCCAAACGTACCTACCCCCACACACCCTTCTAGTCCACGTGTCCTGCAGTGCCCAACACACATGCCATCATTTCCGTGTGCGCTTATGTGTTTGTGCATCCTTGCCCAAGAGCCCTGTTAGCCGACTCGAGCGCCTCCGTGGACTGGCATTGGTGGAGCTGGATGGGGTGGTGGTATTGGATGGCATAGAATCTGGAATAGGTGGCATATGTGCAAGATTCGCCTGTTGGCCCATCAACATGGACTCAATCATCCTCGAGGTGTTGTCATTGCCCTCCCGCACATGGCGTGCCAGGGTGACTATAGTGCTGGCAAAGCGTCCAATGGACCTTGAGAGGCGACGTACCGATGTGCTGTAGCATTCCCTCTGTAGCCTAGATTCCTCAAGCTGCATCTCCACCAGCTGGGGGAGGGTAGCCTGCTGCTCCTCCATCCGCTGCATGCGGGAATTTAGCTCTGCCATTGAGGGGGTAGGTGACCTCATAGGACTGTGAAGTGTTGTGGGGCTGAACTCCAGCTGGTGGAACGATTCCAAGTCATCCAGGGTGGGAACCTCCCCCTGTGGCCCTGTATCTGACTGCACTGCCGGGGCACTGTTGTCACTACATGCTGCCTCCTCTGCATTACAGATGCTCTCTGTGGTGGGTTGGCATGATGGTGCCCGTGGCACCTGTGTTGCATCAGGCAGCATGGACATGGTGGAGATGTTGGTGATGGTGGCCGGCACATGTGTTTTATTTGCTACTGGGGGCAGAGATGTCGAACTGCTGGCAGCATCCTCCTAGGCAGGGGCGCTGGCTTGCACACATGCAGGAGCTGATTGCCTGGGCTGTTGTGCAGTATCACTGTCACTCGATACGGCTGTGGGGACACAGAACGCATGCATTTAGTTATGTGGTGGTGCCTGATGGGTGCATCACATGCATCATACAGGTTGATCATTTAATTGTGACATTTACATGCATCTGCTTGTTGCTGGTAATGCATTGTAGTGATATGGGTCACCATCTGGATCATGATGGGTCCTTTGGCCCAGTCATGCACTGCCTTGGAGGTGGGGGGGTTGTTAATGGGTCCTTTGGCCCAGTCATGCACTGCCTGGGGGGGGGGGGGGGTTAATGGGTCCTTTGGCCCAGTCATGCACTGCCTGGGGGGTGAGGGGGTTGTTAATGGGTCCTTTGGCCCAGGCATGCACTGCCTGGGGGGGGGGGGTTGTTAATGGGTCCTTTGTGCCACTCCTGGCCTCAATATCAAATGGCATTCAAAATTGCGCACTTACCAGCATCTGCAGGTGGACTCACTCCTGCCTCAACATCCCCAATCTCATGGATGCCCTCAAGGTGGAGGACACTGCTGCAGCGCTCCTCCCATGTTTGCAGCCTCGGTGGGGAAGGGGGTCCTCCACCTGTCCCACTTCTGCGTTGGCGGTGTGTGGAGATCAGGTTCCGCACCCTTAACCTGAGCTCATATCACTGCTTGTGGCAGTCCTTTACGCTCCTCACAGTCACGCCCACAGCGGTGCACTTGCGTGCTGCTTCCGCCCACACTTCCTTCCTCCGCTGCTGTGTAGCATGCCGTTGATAGGCACTGAACAGCATCTCAGCATGCTCCACAATGTGCTCAACCAGAACAGTTAGCTCTGCCTCGCTAAAGCGCTGTTTGCGCTGCCTCTGGGCTGGAATCCTGGCAGACATGCTGGTGGTCCCTTTTGGCTTCTCAAAGTGTGGATTTTGCTTGTGCTGACTCTGGATGGCAATGGATTGTGCTTTATATGATGGCCGCCTCTCTGTTTCCTGTTTTGGCGATCATGGTATTTCCGGTTCCGTGTCTGTGGCGACGGTGGCGGAAACGGGTTTTATGCTACTTGTGGCGCTGCTATGTCCATTTCCGTGGGTTTTTCCGTGGCGGCGGTTACACCGTTTCCGCGTCCGTGTGGTGCGCGCGACCGACAGCACGTAATCGTCCGGTCTTTCCGCAACCTTGCGGACGCGGAAACTTTGTTACTGCCGCCGCGGAATCACTGCAGTCCGGACCAGGGAAGTTGTAATGAGGCCCATTGTGAGAATACTTGATGAGATTCTGTTCAGACTGCAAATACCAATGGATGAAGAGGGGGGACAGACAATCCCATTAGGACTGGAAGCAGCCATAGTACGAAAGGAATTGGCGATGCTGGTGGGAGTAGATAAGGGTAGACCATGGTGAACAGTAATGGCTCTCGAGGAACGCTACAGATAGACTGACATCACTGATGACATGTTTAGAGAAGGCCAAACAGATGATGTGGTGGTGTTCTTTATGAGCATCACATATTGGAAAAGAATAGAGAAAAGTGAAGTCCCACAGTGAATGGCAGTAACGCAGCAGCGTCTAGCATATTTTCAGGAAGATTTGGAAAAGGTGTCAAGTGTCCTTTGGACCACAGACCCTTATGATGCAGGTTTGTTGAAAGGAATAGGAGAGGTCAGAATAAAGCTGAAGACAGGAGCGATTTTACCTCGCGCAACACAGTACCTCATGTCTTGAGAGGCTGACAAAGGTATATTTAAGACTATTAAAGCACTCATGAAACATGGTATTCTGGTGCCATCAGAATCACTGTGTAAAACTGCAGTGTATCCGATAAAAAAAAAAAGAAATCTAAAGGAGGGTCATGGAGATTTATACAAGATATGAGACCGATTAACCAGATTGTAGAAGCAGAGTTGCCTTTAGTTCCTAATCCGGCAACGAAACTATGTAGTATTCCAGTGAAAGCTCAATACTTCAGTGATCGATTTGAAAAATTATTTTTTCTGATCCCCATGCACAAAGATTCACAAGACTTGACTTAATTTACATTTCGTCAGAATCGTCGCCATCGATTTTCAACAGAGATTTACAGATGGATTTAGGCAATGTTGATCTTAAGAGTGCGGTGATACGTAGATGACATTTTAATTTGTAGCACCACAGAAGATGTGTAGACCATATTCTATTTAATTGATGACTATTCTAGCATACAAGGGAATATAAGGTGGACAAGGAGAAGCTACAATATTGCTAAGAAGAGGTGTTATACATAGGGCAGTTGAATTCACATGAAGAAAAGAAAGTGATTCCTGAAAGCCCAGCACAGTGAAACAAATGTAAAGATTGTTGGGGTTATGCAATTAGGTCAGGTCATGGGTGTTTGATTACAGCACATATACAAGACCGCTTTTGAAAGCTTTAACGACAGCACAGGTAGATATGGTGAAAATAGAATGGACTGAAGAAATGGAGGAAGGGTTTGAGGAGTTGAAAAAGGCAATTTGTGCAGCTCCTGTTTTGGGAATTCCCTATTATGCCGAGGAATTCTATTTGTTTCCACATACAAATGGGACAGTCATGACTGCAGTACTTACACAGAGAACCACATTGGGGTACAAACCATTGGCGTATTACAGTGGGATTTTAGACCCATGTATGAAGTGACGCTTCCTATGTGAACAGTCATGGGCTGCCACCGCGCAGTCATGGGCTGCCACCGCGTTCGCAATTGAGAATTCTGCAAGTATTTTGATGGGCTGCTCTATGACCGTTTTTATGGAGCATGCTCTATTTGCTATTTAGAGAAACCTAAGGGCACATTGATATCCCAAAGAGCTTCAGTTTATGGGGTAATGATTTCAAACCCAGCGATTAAAATTGTAAGATGTAAAATAGTGATCATAGTTGAACCAATAAACGAGGGTGACCATGTGCATGACTGTGTTAATTATGATGACTTTTATGATGATATACCCCATGTGAAAGAAAATGCTTTAGCGGGAGGGGAAATACTCTTCATTGATGGTTCTTAAAAAATGTATCAGAACAGTGGGCAAAGGCATTCAGCCACAGCAGTAGTGAGACACAAATTAAATGGAGAATTTGAAGTTGCAGAAAGTGCAAGGCTACTATCTCACTTTTCAGCACAAGCAGCAGAATTAGAAGTACTTATTGTCACGCTCGAGAAAAATGAAGGGCAGGAAGTGACTGTACAGTGACTCCACCTACGTGACGTCAACCGTACATGCAGGAATGGCACGTTGGAAAAGGAGGGGCTTAACTCTGTGCGGATGGATCTCCAGTGCAGCACCCCTCCTTATTGGACAGGCTTATTAAGGCACTATAACTCCCAGTAGCCCTAGTGGTTAAGTGCGCAGCGCACACTAAGCAAACAGATTTGGTCTCTTGTGGGAACATGGCCGCAGACGAGGGAGCCAAAAGGGTTGCATATTCCCCAGATATTTCAAGTTTTGAAACTGAGAATATTAAAGAAAAGGTGGTCACAACTATGTTAGTACAAGAAGGGTTTAATAAATTATCAATAACTCAGCTTGTCGAGATTCAAGGGAGTGCACTGTAGGAAGAACAGGAATTATGGAAACAAAGGGGGTGTTCCTTATCCCCCACAGAAGCATTATGGCGAGAGGATAGCACTGGAAAGCCGGTGATGCCAGTAGCACTATTAAAAGTCATCATATTACACGTTCATACCTTCTCATGATGACGAGAATGGGACCTTTACAGAGGACATAACGCTGCTCACGAACCTGCATAACAAGATGTAAGATGAGACGGAGGACATCATAGATGACAGTTGGTTTGCATCCATATTCTCAGGGATCCCACAACGGATGGCAAACATCTTCAAGTTTCTTGGAGCATTATTACTCATGGTTGTGATCAAGATAATAATTGCCCAGTGTAAAAAGACAGTGGGAATGAAGATTATGATTGATGTTGAATCAGGGTTTGGACTTAAAGAATTGACAGATGAGATATCGGAAAATACATAAAGGCCAGCATCGTAGCACCTGAAGGAACAAAGTTCTTGTACCCGAAGAATCGCAAGACGTTCATGGGACGATGGGTCTATTGTAATCTGAATGTACAGTGTAATCACATGAACTGGAGTGTGGATGAACATGTGAAATCAGCCGGCACCCTGATGTGGGGTGGTGAAGATTTGGACTCCTAAGAAGCATTTCTACAAGAAGAAATATCAAAATGTGGAGACCATTGAGGAAGTGGTCGATGACTCGACCAGGGGGGGAAATGTAGAGGAGGAGCTGAATACCTCTGCACGTAATCCCACCCCCCCTACATCCTGTATGTTGGGAGCCTGAGATTGTGCCATACTTGACACCTGCATGTGTGCCAATTGTGCAGCGAGTGTTCAAAAGAAGACATCCATTGAGAAAACCCTATCAAATGTATCCCCAAAGAGATGACAATCTGAGGGAAGAACTCCCTGAAGGAATATGAACAAGAGTGAAAGAGGAGCCAGTGACATCACAAGAAAAGGGCGTGACGCCCTGAAGACTCTGGCTGAAGAAGATGTATGGAATTTATAGAAGCTGATGACCAAGTTGAGAATCCAGTAACCTTTCATATGTAAAGGGAAGATTGCATGTGTATGATGCACTGAAGAAAATGCCAACAAACTGTTCAATGACTCTACAGATGCAGTAACTCAAGTAGACTGATCATAGAAGCTGGCTTTACATAGTGAATAGACTGCAGGCGAAGCCGCCGTTATATATAGGAAACTGGACATTGTTGTCATGAATTTTAGTAAGCCAGGACCCATGGAAGGAAAAGGCAGAGAGCTGTGTCGCAGCAAGAATTACCTGAGGATCATGGCCAAGAACGGCAAGGCTGAAGCAGCCAAAGCCTGTTGGCTATTCTCAAAGGCATTGAATGTGAGAAGCTGAATCTTCCTTTAAGGTGCAGAGAAAGAACACCAAGCATGCCAAGTTTTATTCAATTAAGACATTTAAATGTTGCAAAATGGACCAGATTGTGGTCTCCAGTCGTGCGTCGAGGATGGAAATAGTGTTGAGCTTGGCATTCTAGAACGATGGAGCGTGCTCATACTCCCTTATAATCCCAGGTAAAAGAATACACTGCAAGGCCAAGTTCAAAGACCATCTTCTTGGCAGAAGGCATGAGTGATGAGAGCCAATGGCTAATTGGGTGGGGAGGTGAAGTCAAGTTCACCCCCTGGAACCTGGGTATGAGCTTACGTGCTGCTAAGTGAACCAAATGTTCCAGACATGGCTTGAGTGTGCCAGCCAATTGTAGAAGGCCACATAACAGAGCCTTATAGTTTGAGAGCCAATGATATACTGTGTACTTAAGGTCAAGGGTTACATGCTTTAGAGGGTTTATAGTGATTGTTTTGAAAAAAAAGTTTTGAATCACTAAAGCCTCGAAACAAAAGTTTCGAAAACAAAAGCTTTGACAAGCTATATTTAACATGCAAAAGTGCATTTATATCGAAACCAATCAGTCGACAATAGATATGCACTGGTTTCAATAGAAATGCACTTTTACATGGTAAAAGTAGCATTTCAATGCTTTTTTGTAAACATAAAACATTACATGGAGCTGTCCAGTGCTGAAATTTCAGCACTGCCCAGCCCCTTGTAACATTTTTAAAGTTTTTGCGTATATTGGGGTTGGGGGGTTTCCCCTCCATACTCCCCCAAACCCCATGCCACCTCTCCCACCCCCCAATCCCCAACCCTAACGCTAAACACTAGCACCAACTCTAACCCTAACCCCAATGTAACCCTTAAACTAACCCTTAAACTAACCCGAACCCTAACCCTGGCCCCAGCCCTGCACTAATACTTACCTTCATTTAGAAACCATATTCGAATTTATTTCTGAAGAATGTCTTTTCAAAAGAATAGCTTTTCGAAAAGATGTATTCTCAGGATTTACATTAGAGAATTTGGACTAATCCCTTTGCCTTTTCTCTGTCTTTTCCTTAGTAAAATCCTAAGTCTTTCCTTTTGCATCCTTTTCTTTGGCTGACGATTCAGCTTTTTCCTTGTTATTTTTATATGGCTATAGATTGTCTTTTTCATCCCCCTTTCCCTTTTGCCGTTGCTTCTACGTTTTCTCCCTGCAATTTCTTTTTGGCCTGAAGTCTGGCTTTTTCTCTCTCCACTTACTCTCTTGCTTCAGCCTCTGCCTTTTCTTTTGCTGCTTTTTCAGGGGCTATGGTCAGAATTTCTTCTCTGACAAGAAGGTGCCAGGCTCCGCCTTCTCCTCTGCCTTTCGACGGGCCATAGAGTCTGTTGATTCAGGGCCACTGAATCTGATCTGTTAGTTTATTAGCTGCAGCCTCTGTCTTTCTTCTATATCCATGAGGTGCCCTATACACCACCTTCTCCTTTTTTGGGGTGAGCTTCCATGCTGGGCCGCTCACACTCTCCTCCTTGTTGTTTTCCTCTTCATCTTTCTCCACTCTGTTTTTACTTACTCTCCAACTTTCTCCACCCCAAGATTTCTTAAACGTTCCCTTTTTCCACTCGCCTGGTTTTCTTTCATGCCAGCTTCCATCAGTCTCCATGCTTTCGCACCTCCTTCCTTGACTCTCTGGGTCCTTGGGTCTGCCTCCAGCAGTTCCCCAGCTCCCTAATGTTGCTACTCACCAACTCCGCATTCCAAAATCTCCTTGCACTGTTGTCCTGTGATCTGGCATTTATATTGAGCTTGGGCTGCATGAATATGCTTAGTGTCAAGGGATGCTCTGTAGTGTTCAGTCTTGGCATGACGTCTTTAAAGTAGGGCCTTTGCTGTTCTGGATTTAGTTTCTGTTTGGAGCTGCTGTGATGGTGCTGCTTTCTTGACTCGCCTCTTTTGGCTGCAGGACTTCCCAGCCCAACTTCTAGAAGTCCAGTCTGGATCGCCCACGTACTAAGGAAGATTGGGAATTCGAAACAAAAATGTCCTGTCTTCTGTGTTGTGTGGGTGTTGTTCCATTGATTTTAGTGAGGGTAATGTCTGCAAGAGTCGCTTTGCCAGGGTTGCAGCTGCAGGGAGACCACAAGCTTCCCTTTCCTCAAGTCTCCCTGTAGTGCACTGTGTGTCTTTTTGTTGCACAAGGAAGAGTTGTGCATTTTCTCACCCTGGATATTAAATGTTAGCGAATGCAGGTTTCCTTTAACTGTTCTCTTCAAGGTTAGGAGTGTGCTTGTGTGGGTGAATTATGGATCCCCATGTTCTTCCTTTGGATCTGTAGTTGCATTTCATGGATCCACTCTGGGATTTCCCTCTGTGGGTGTGGGGAGTTGTTCTGGCATATGTAGTCCTTATTGGTTTGGGCCTTCAAAACCTTAATTGCTTCCTGCAGTCATTTAAACATTGTCAATGGGAAAAAAATAAACATGTTTTTCTCCCTGTTACTTTGCACATATATTGGCCATGGAGACATGATTGCGAACCTGAAGAGCTAAGCAAAACATATGCATTTCTGCATTTTTTCGATAAGTACTGAAAGGAAACCGAGGGATGTTTGTCAGTATTTATGTGAAAAATCAGAAAAAACAGCAAACTGTGAGCCTTACATATGGCACATATCAAGTCATTATCCTCAAACTTTTTTTCTTTTTAAAATGTGTTTTATTAACTTTTTCAACTTGCAAACCTGGCCCGTAAACATATAACATGCTGATATACAGCCGAGATTATTATCCAGGTATCTCTTCCTCCCCCTCCCTCCAGCCTGCCACACGCAATTGCTTAACACTGTGGATTCGAACAATGTCACCCTCTATTAATGTTGAGGGTTAGACTATCCCTTGTCCCAACAACACTGTTCCGGTATATCCGTCTCAGGCTGTGCCTGCATGTCCTGCGTGACCGTAAACAAATCTTGGAGCAGAGTTCTCCATAAGTTAATATTCATGCTTCCTTCTCTCTGGCCATGGCGCACAGCTTCTTGCCACACAGACGTCTCTGCCAGTGACAATTTCTGTATATGTCTCTACCATTGTCCAGCACCCGGGCTTTGATGTGCTTTCCACCCCATCGCTATCCTTCGCTTCGCCAACATATACCCGAGGTCTGTTAACTTGCTCACATGCCTCATTTTTTAGGCCTCTGGAAGACACAGAGTAGGCAGGCTGTAGGGGACTTATGTTCAGTTCTATCCCTGCTTTGGACATTAATAGTGCAATATCCCTCCAATATTGTGCAAAAATTGGGCAAGCCCAGAACATATGTACCATGTCAGCATTTACCTAACTACATTTCGGGCAACTTTGCTCTGTGGCATTTTTAAAACGCAACATTTTAAGACGGGTCAGATATACTCGGTGGGTCACATACAATTGTAATAGCTGTAATTTAGCATTCCGGGACACTTTTTTATGGTACAAGAGCACTCTTTCACACACCCCTCCGCCAATGAGGCTTGCATGACCTTTTCCCACTCTTGTTTAGTCCTGACAGTCTCATTTGGTTGCTGGCTTATGATCAGTTCATATATCCTAGACACTGCGTATCCTCCTTCGGCGACATCACATATATTTTCTATCCCCCTCATCTCGTTGAGCCCTTCACTTGCCGTTGGCAACCTGTGCTTTAGTTCCTTCACTAAAGAAGCATGTTTTATGTGCTGACCTATATGTAATCCATTCTCGGTGGCCAACATGTAGAAATCTTTAGGTTCCCCTTATTGCAGAAGGTCTCCCACTGTGACCACTCCATGGGTTCCCAGTGCTTCCGCACACACATTCTTAGCTGTTGGTTATCGGCCTTTAAAGTCACTAGCAGGGTTTGGGGAGAGTAAGGCATGGTGATACCCATAAGTTTGTAAGCCCTGTGCCACATGCTTTCCCCTAGTGATAATAGGAGAAGTGACACATGCAGGTGTGAGTTCTGTATCCATACTACCTCTTTCAGGAGGAATGGGCTGCAGGCTGGTTGTAGTAGAGCGGTATCCTGCGTCGGCTCATCTGCCAGCCATTCTGCTACAAATTGCAGTTGGCTTGCCACATAATACATCTCAAAGTTGGGCACCGTATTCCTCCTTGCACGTGCGTACATTGCAGTTTAGACCGTGATAGTCTACGTCTTGTATGACGCCACAGAAACTGCCTACATACAGTGTTAAGCTGTTTGAAGAAGCTCTTGGGTATATTGTATGGGATGCTGGCGAAACAATGGAGGAGTCGGGGGAAGAACTGCCATTTTCAGGAGCGCTGCCCTGCCCATCAGCGAGAGAGGGGGCCTTGCTCTGCTCAGAAGTCGATGGATTTAATCAGCCTATTTACCGTCTTCTGTGTGTTATGTACATGTTTAGCCTTGGGGTCGTGGTATATGGTCACTCCTAAATAACTAAATGTGTTCACTTCCCATTTCAGTGGAAGCACTGGCAGCAACCTCAACTTTTGATACTGCCAACCGTAACAAGGACGATGTATGTGTGCATATAGTTATAGCCAAGAGTACATCGAATCTATCCAGTACTTCTAGGATATATTCTAAATTGGTCTCTGGTTGTTGTAAATCAGCGTATAAAGACACTAAGTGCCATTGACCATGTATGTTTATGGCTGCTTCTTTATAGTCTTTATGGAGGTAAGCTGCTAAGGGCACACGCGCTAGAATGAAAAGCATCGGGGACCACAGGCTTCCCTGTCTTGTGCCTTTCTCTAAAGCCCATTGTTCGGAGATCTGGCTGCCGGTCTTTGCCCTGGCTACCGGTTTGCTGTACAGCAGCTGGACCCACTTGATGTAATTTGGCCCCATCCAAAATCTTTTCAGTGCGGCCAATAACCACGGCATCTGACAGAATCAAATGCCTTAATTGCGTCTAAAAGCAACAGCATACTGGTTTGCACATTCTTTGGTGCAATCTATTATGTGGTGTAGGCTGCTCAGGTTTCCAGTCATGCTTCTCCCCGGCACATATCCAGTTTGATCCCGGTGTATTAATGTGACTATCGTGGTTTTTAATCTATTAGCTAGTAGGCTTGTGAGTATTTTTCCATCTTGGTTAAGTAGTGAGAGAGGTCTGTATGAGCTCGGGTCCCTGTCTGGTTTATTCGCTTTGAGGAGGGGTATCGTGATGAATTAGCTCAGTGATGTTGGAAGGCTTCCTACCTCAAATGCTTCTTTCAGCATCGCTAATAACGAGGGTGCAATCTCTGCGGCATATTCCTTATAAAATTCCCCAGGCAACACATCTGGGCCTGGTGTTTTGTCCGAAGGCAGTTCTCTCATAATAGCCATTCTCCAGCATGGGGTCTGGCATGGATTCACATGCTCAAGAATATTCCCCGTCGTCAGGCCGGGAATCCTCGGTATAGAAAAAAATCAATATCAGTTTAGTTTCCGATCTGTCTTTCTTAGTAGTAACCAATCACTGGTCTCTGGGTCATACTGCCCCCAGCCAATGACTGCCCTCTCCCTAAGCCCCACCTCTGGAAGTCATCCTCAGATTTTTACCGCACGTTCAAGTGTTGGGAGTCCTCGTGCTGTAGCTCTCGAGCTTTTGCTGCGTTTTTGCGCTTTTTCAGGAGATTTTTCTCATTTTTCGGTTAAATAGAGCCTCAAGCTCCACCGTTTCTACATCCAATCAATGGGGATCCGTTTCAGAGTTTTCTACGCCCCTCAAGGGTGGAGATTTCGTCGAGTTACGCTTTTGGAGGATTCCAGAAGTTCCGAGGCCTACCCCGGACATGACCCAGGAGAAAGGAAGCTCGACGCCCGGGAAGCTGTTCAGGACCTGCCCTGGATGCCAGCTTCAGAATGTTTTCAAGGAGGACGAGCATTCGTTATGCCTCTACTGTCTCCATGAGGACAAGACGCACAAGGAGAAGGACTGTGCGTTTTGTGGGAACATGTCGGAGTGGACCATGAAGGATCGCCACCTCCGTCTCGCTAACTGCCTGGAAGGGAAGAACCGTCAGGCGAGAAGAAGAAAAAGAAGTCCGAGCGGTCTTCTAAGTCCTGTGAGGGCGCCCCGGTGACGCGGGCCCAACAAAAGGCCAAGCACCGCGAGTCCGCGGGCACCGGGAGCGCAGAACGGTCGGGCTCCTTGGCTGCCAGGCAGGGCGCATCCTCCCCGGCGCCATCAACCACGAGCCAACGCTCTGGCTCGGGTAAGAAGTAATCCGAGAACCCGGCGATGCTTCTGGAGAGGCCCCGGTCGATCTCAAAGATTCCGGCAGAGAGGGAGCGAGGCTCGGACCCCCCCCAAGGTGAAGGCCCCAGGCGTACAGAAGGTGACAATGGCCTTAATTCACCCTGCTAAGACCTCGATTGAGGATGTCGCAGCGGCCCTGGCTCAGACTGTGGAGGCTACTCCAGTGGAGGCGACCTCAGGACCCAGAGTCTCCCTGCCACCGCGGAGGGAGTCGTCTTTCAGGCCCATTGAGAAGACCCCCACGAAGTCCTCGTTGGAAAAGGTGGGGGAGGGGCAGGTGGCCATCGTGGATACGGACACGACCTCTGAAGAAGAGCTCATCGAAGTCGTGGAAGAGGCCCAGCCCATCGGGAGGGATCCCGACGAGGGCGACGACGAGAGCGACGGTGTCGTCGACAAGGTTCCTCAAGAGCCTTCGCGCCGTCGTTTCCGGCGCCGCAGGACCTACGCCACCTCTCCCACCTCTGCGGCCTGCTCTGCCTTCCCCCCGGTCTACTACCCACGGGGATGATAAAGGCACGGACACGGCTACGACAGGTACAGATGACGACGGAGGCGACGACGGGACATGTCCCCCGTCGGACCCTGCCGGGGCGTCTCCGCCCGACGAGATTGGATCTTTTAATGCCATGATTTCCAGGGCATCCCAGCTCTTCCAGCTCTGCCCAGAAGAGAAGAAGGAGGAAGGGTTCCTTTACCAACAGCGCGAGGCTAAAAGGAAGACGGTCCTCGCCGTACCACTTCTTGATGACATCTGGGATGAGGGGCTCGCCCTCCTCAAGAACCCTGCCACGGCACCGGCAAAGAGGGACCGGTACGAGAAGTACCGGGTCCCCTACGCTGCCCCCTTGTGCCTTCGGGCGCAACCTACCCTGGATTCGGTCGTCTCGGCGGCAGCAAAGAAGAAAGCTGGGGGGGCATCGGCCTCGACATCAACTTCCCCGCCGGACAGCGAGGGCAGGAAGCTGGACACGATGGGACGACGGGTCATCTCATCCGCAGCGACGACTATCAAGGCGGCCAACGCCCTGGCTATCGTAGCCCGCTACGACAGGGAGTTGTGGTTCAAAATCGCCCCGCTGTTGGACTTCCTTCCGGGTGCCAAAAGGGCTGAGGCCCTTGAAATCCTACAGTAGGGTGAGATTGCTTTGGACCATGCCATCACGGTGGCAAAGGACATCGCCGACACCGGTTTCCGTCAGTTGGGCAACAGCGTTTGCCTGAGACGACGAGGATGGCTCAAGGCGACGGATTTCCGCCAGGACGTACAAACCAAGGTTTTGGACATGCCCTTCGACGGGAACAACCTGTTTGGGAAGGCGGTTGATGAGTCCCTTCAGGCCATCAAGACGGACACAGAGACTGCCCGGGCACTGGGAGTGCTCCAACAACGACGGCCGTCCTTTCGGAGCTCCGGAGGCAGACAAGGTGCCTCCAAGGGATCCGGCAGTGGTTCCTCCACGTACCGCCAAGCGGCAAGATCTTCATCCCAGGAAGCCTACAGGGGATGCGGCAAGTCAGGTGGTGCCCGTCGTCGTCGACAGGGAGGTCAAGGAGGCAAGGCGGCCTCCAAACAAGATTGAACCGACCGTGGGGTCGGGCCCCCGCCGAAGCACCCCGGTGGGAGGCCGGCTGGCGAGGTTCGTCAGCGTGTGGGAGTCTATCTCCACCGACCGTTGGGTGCTGGACGCCCTGGCCCAAGGGCATGCCCTCGAGTTTCAGAAGAAGTGCCCTCGTGTTCCACCCGTGGCCAGGAAAGAAAATCACGTCCCTAAACTACTGTTGGAAGTAAGGGCGATGCTCAAGAAGGGTGCCATCGAGCTCGTCCCAAAGAGGCTTCGGGGCTCCGGAGTTTACTCAAGGTACTTCCTCGTAAAAAAGAAGACAGGAGGATGGCGCCCCATCCTGGACCTGCGACGACTGAACAAGTACATCAAGGCACAGAGGTTCCGGATGGTCACCCTCCAGCACGTGCTGGGACAGCTGGAGGAGGGCAATTTCCTGTCGTCGTTGGACTTGGAGGATGCGTACTTCCACATCCCCAATCTAAAAAGACACCGAAAGTTCCTCAGGTTTGTGGTCCAAGGGCGGTACTACCAGTTCAAGGCCCTCCCGTTCGGATTGAAGTCGGCACCCAGGGTGTTCACCAAGTGCCTCGCACCGGTGGCGGCGCAGCTGCGCCTACAGGGGATCCACGTCTACCCCTACCTGGACGACTGGCTCATCCGGGCAAGGACAAGGGAGCTCGCCGTGGAGCACACTGCGAAGACCGTCTAGCTGCTCACGGACCTGGGATTCTCCATCAACTTTCCAAAATCCCACCTGGTTCTGTCGCAAGTCGCCCTGTTTCTGGGAGCCAAGCTCGACACAGTGGCGCGGCTGGCCTCGCCGTCGGAGGAAAGGACCAGGACCATTCTGAGCAAGGTGCAGTGTCTGCTGGCCACAGACATGGCCAGGGTAAGATCTATCAAGTCCCTCCTCAGGATGATGTCGTCCTGCATTTATCTGGTGCGCCTTTGCAGGCTTCGGATGCGCCCCTTACAGGAGTTCCTCGACGCCTGCTGGGTCCAGTCGACGGGCAGCTTCGAGGACAGGATCCCTCTCAACGAGACGTTCCGTCAGGCGATCCGGTGGTGGGGTACCCGCTCATCTGTCGGCGGGCACGGATTTTCAGACCCCAGCTCACCAGGTGACGGTGACGACGGACGCCTCCCTGGAAGGTTGGGGAGCGCACTCCGGAGATCTTCACGCGAAAGGCCTTTGGTTCCCGAAGGAGAAGTCACTGCACATCGCCGACTCACGCAGCAGAGAGCTGCGCTCGTGCCACGAGTGGGAACTACGCCAGGATCAAGTGGATCAACTCTTCCGACAATGGGTCGAACCCCAAATCGATCTCTTTCGCGACGGCGACGAATTTCAAGTGCCGGAGGTTCGCCAGCAGGTTCCCCCAGCCGAGGAGCATGGCCGATGCTTTCTCGTTCCCCTGGGACGGCCTATTTCTTTATGCGTTCCCTCCGCTGCCGTTGCTGCTCCGGCTCATCAACCAGCTCAAGAGGTGCCGGTGCAGGATGATCCTCGTCGCACCGGCGTGGCCGAGACAGATCTGGTTCCCGGACCTTCTGGACTTGTCAAAGTCCACACCAGTCTAGCTGCCGACGGACTCAGATCTTCTCTCCAGAGAAGGAGGCGCCATTCTTCACCACAACCCGGAGTCGCTGAACTTGCAGACCTGGCTCCTGCAGCACTAGAGTTTGGAGGGTACGACATCCCGGCCGACTGCAGAAAGGTTCTTGCAAAGGCCAGGGCGTCCTCAACTCTCAAGTGCTACGGACATAAATGGAAGAGGTTCTCTGTCTGGTGCCGTGCACAGAAGATTAACCCTCTGCGGATTACGGCCCCTCAAGTATTGCCGTACCTACTGTCATTGGCAAAGGCTGGACTAGCTCACGCTTCCATCAAGATACATCTGGCCGCCATCTCACGATACACCAGAATTACGGGACGGGCGTCCTTGTGGTCTCATCGACTGATGAAGGAATTTATGAAAGGATTGTTCCGATCATTCCCGCCGGTGAAGGCCCCTTCCCCGGCGTGTGAGCTCAACGTGGTGCTGACCAGGCTCATGGGGCCCCCATTTGAGCCTATGCATTCGGCACCATTGAAGTTTCTGTCGTGGAAGACAGCGTTTCTCGTGGCCATCACCTCCGCACGACGAGTGGGAGAGATCCAGGCCCTATCTTGCAAGCCGCCATACTTGACGTTTCACGACACGAGGGTGGTGCTGAGGACGCACCCCTCCTTCATGCCCAAGGTGCCGTCGGACTTCCACCTCAACGAACCCTTGGTGTTGCCAGTTTTCTTCCCGTCTCCTTCGTCGCCGGCTGAAAGGACTCTGCACTCGCTGGACGTAGCAAGAGCGCTGAAGTTCTACGTGGACCGCACGAAGAGTTTTCTGAAGACATCACAGCTGTTTGTGAACTTTGGGACAGTGAATCAAGGGAAGGCTCTCTCGAAGACTTCCATTTCCAGATGGCTCTCCGGCTGCATCATGCACTGTCACCGGTTGGCAAACCGACCGCTGCCCGGCCGTCCGAGAGCCCATTCGACCAGAGCGATCGCTGCTACCACGGCGTTCCTGTCTGGTGTGCCCCTGCTGGACATCTGCAGGGCTGCGATGTGGAGGTCGACGCACACCTTCACAAGATTCTACTGCGTCGATCGGGACTCCAGGGATGAGTCCAGGGTCGGCAAAGCAGTGCTGCGCGACCTGTTCGCTTAAGGTGAGCCTGGTGAGGAGGTAAGGGATGCTTAATGTTGAGTTGTTTTATTGCTTAATGTTGAGCCTGTTGCCACCTCCCGTGGTTGTGCATGTGTGTACTGCTATGTATTCTCTTATTCATGAGCATGTGAATCCATGCCAGACCCCATGCTGGAGAAGGAACACGTTACTTACCTGTAACTGTTGTTCTCCAGCATGGGTCTAGCATGGATTCACATGCGAACCCTCCCGCCTACCCCTCTGCGGCTCTTCACTTGGTCATACTGCCACTTTACGTGCTACCAAATCTGAGGATGGCTGCCAGAGGCGGGGCTTAGGGAGAGGACAGTCATTGGCTGGGGGCAGTATGACCCAGAGACCAGTGATTGGTTGCTACTAAGAAAGACAGATCAGAAACGAAACTGATACTGATTTTTTTCAATACCAAGGATTCCCGGCCTGACGACGGGGAATATTCTTGAGCATGGGAATCCATGCCAGACCCATGCTGGAGAATAACAGTTACAGGTAAGTAACTTGTTCCTTAACTCCTCTAAGGTTATAGGTGCCTCTAAATGCGTAGCTGCGTCTAGCATCGGAAGTTCCAACTCAGTTAGGGCGTCTTCTATCTCCGACGCCCGTCCCTCAGGTGTTTTTCCGATTGTGTTGTATGCTCTGCCATCTTTACCGACAATGGATTGTATCATGTCCCGCTGTGTATCACTTTTGTACAACCAAGCGAGCATCCTGCCCAGTTTGTCTCCCTCAGCATGTTGTTTCTCAATATATTTTGAGTAGCTTAACTTTCCTAGCCTCTCCCAATGACCCAAACATTTGTGATTTATCTAATTAAATACTGAGGTGTATTCTAATGCGTCCCCTTCGCGCTGCTCAATTTCTTCTAAAGCAGTTTCCGCTTTTATTAAATCCTGTTATTCTGGCCTGCAAACTGCCTGCCTTCAATATTGCTATCCCCTGATTACTAACTTAAAGGCCTCCCATAGCGTTCCAGCTGACGACACACTGCCCTTGTTTTGTTTACAATAGTCAATGATGCCCTCCTTGAGGTGATCCCTGAATGCTACATCTCTTAGGGCTTCTCCTCTGTCTCCACGTTGGAATACGGCTCTATGGCGGGGCCTTATGCCACATTACTAGCAGCGGCACGTGATCTGATAATACTCCCGCTTTATAGTCTGCTGTTGTAATGTCACCTAGTGTTTCCACACCCGTGAATACATAGTCTAATCTGGTGTGTAAATCCTGAGGGGTTTCATAGTGGGAATATCTTTGCACCTGCGGATGGAGGCTGCGCCACACATCTACCAGATTAAAGGCTGCTAAGGGCGTGTTCAGTGCTTTGGCTGCGGGGGCTGGGTGTGTATATTTATTGTCTGACCTGTCCAGCCTTGGTTCTCGAGTGCATTTAAAATATCCCGCCTAGATCAGAGTAGTGTCTGTATGGTCCCAGATTGGGTTACAGTGGACGGAAAAAGCCGGCTGCATCATAATTAGGGGAATAGGTATTAATAATGCATAGTTCTTTTCGATAAAACCATGAACCAAGTCCATCCTACCCTCATTGTCTGTCACTGTTTTGAGGACTCTGAAAGGTGCTGATGAGGAAATCCACACCAGCACCCCTCTAGCATACCTTGAATAGGGTGAACTTACTGTAGTGCCACTCCATTTGTTAGTAAGGACTTTTTTTTTCTTTGTCCACCTTCTGTCGGCGTAATTAAGACTTTATGCAGTTCCTTTTACCATAATCCCTTTTGGGGGGCTTCTGGCATATCTTGTTCCAGTAGACTTTGGTACTTACCATCCTAGAAGAGTGCAAAATGCAGGGTCCTTGGAACTGTACAACAAGGTCTGAGTCAAATCCTGGCAGGTCGAATGCTCCATTTACAATAGTCTCCCCTCTCCATGCTCCTTTTACTCTACTGAAAAATTGCATCTTTAAATCTAGAAATGAAAGCTAAAGGAAAAACAGGCTATAATGAAGCTCCGAATTGCTGTAATTGCGAAAGTTGCTTGGCCTCCTAGAAACTTCGAGACTAGCCAGGATTGCAATAACCGTTTAAGAATGGTTCAAACAACTAAGACACACACCCTCGTCCCAGTGATGCATTTAGTAGTTGCCCCTAATGGCAGATTGTGCTGTATTCAGGCTAAGTTTACCAGCTATTTGTGGCTCTTATCTGTTTCTTCACACTTCAATTTCCAAATGAGGATCACTTAGCCTTGGCTCTAGTAAAGCCATTCTTTTGTCAAAACACCATTCCTCGTTGTTGCTACTCTCTACTTCCACCCGTCTACTTAACGTAGAACTTCATTCTTGATGTATTGACAGCATTCCATTCTCAAAGAATAGTTGAGGCACCCCACCCATAGGTCAGGGAAATGTGAACCACTCTTATTAAAATGTCGTACTTCTTTATCGAAAATTCTGATAGTTGCATCATGTTCATAAATATAATTCCTCTAAAAGGATAAGACTTTGGAACGTTCAGTTTGGGCCGCTTGCAGCTTGGCCTGTGTACATTAACTGACTTCTTACAGAAATAATACATTTTGCCCTAGCCACCCACCCACACATAAGATGTATGTCCAACCAACTTTGTGCTCCCCTTTCAAGTCAGACGTCTCTGGAGGATAAAGCAGTCCTTGCAGCTGACTTGTCTCTTTTCTCTTCTGCTTTCCTTAGTATATATGTTTTTTTTAGGAGGAATGTTGTCAATTTATAGATGTCATGGCATGTGAGGCCATGGTGATCAGAAGTGTATATTTAATAAACTCTAAACTCAGTTAAGTCCACAATGATGCCCGCTTTGAATCCTATTCCCTGCTCATTTCCCTTTCTGCTTTTCTCTTTGATAAACATGTATCTATTAATGGCATCTAGTCTGTCATAAGCAGGCCTACTGTTAGAACATGTACAGAATGTTTTAGAAGCATTAACTGTCAGTAGCCATAATACAAATTGAATTAAGGCACACAAATGAGAAAAGGGTGGATTAGGCCCTAATATAGGGGCATTTATCATGAAAACCATTGTAAAAAGTGAATCCTGATAGAAGATTTGAAAATAATAAGGGAAAAGGAGGAGTGAATACTAGGAGGGCGAGCATCACATAATTCAACAGTGGTCAATTTAAAGGAGCAAGAAAGTCAGACTTGACATTGGTGAAAAGGATTTTTGAGTCAGACTGAGAGGACATACCTTAACATTAACTATACCGAGAGGAGTAATAGGAAAGGGCAAGCCTAAGTAAGCACTTGAATAGAAGACTGAAAACGCTAATTCTTATTTTTGTCAAGTTACATGAAGCACAAACAATAGTTCATTAAAATCAAATGAAGTAAAGTGGGTCATCTTGAAATTGAGCTTATATGCATCAAACTCCAACCTGAAGATATGGAAGAAAGTGTTTAAAAAAGTAGGATGAGGGACACTACATTAGAAGAGGAAAGACGCACTGGATGACTGAAACATCACATTTTTTTAAGCAGGGAATACACTTCAGTTGTCCTTAAAATTCAAAATACTCCCTCTCCCTTCCCCACAAAACCTCCAAAAACAGACTCACGGTTCCAAGACATGAGGTTCATGCTTTCCATGATGCCCCCAGCTACCCCATTTCAATCTGCCATTTTCGAATGGATTGTGTCCTCCAACATATTCCTCATCTTAGATGTATTCCATCCAGCTTTGCTGCTTCGGACTTTTTTCTCAGCAGAGGGTGCCGTGCGTCGATGTTGAGATCCCTCGGAAGCCTCCGTCGAGGTTGACGTCATCGGGTATACAAGTAGCACGCGCGGCGCTCGTTGGGCTCAGTTCCATTTTTCCGCAGTACGTGTTGCTTCAGAGACTCGGAACGCCTCGAGTAGTTATGTGACACAGTTACTAAGAAGATACTCGATAATGTCGTCGACCCCGACTGCCCCGCGTTCGGGGTTCAAAAAGTGTAAATCCTGCGGTTTGAAAATGTCCATCACGGACCTGCACCGAGAATGTCTGTGGTGCCTCGGTGAAGGCCACGACATGGAGCCCTGTACGAAGTGTCAGGCAATGATGGGGAAGGGCGAGAGAGGAAGGGAAAACTGCAGGTAGGGCGGAAACCCGACCGAAAAGCCTCTAGCGTTGAGTCGAGGCTAAGCCTCGGTCCGCGCCTTCTTCGGAAGCCAGCCGGGAGTGTTACCGTTCCGACACTCGCATGCCCTCGAGCCCGGGTGATCGAAGGAGAAAGGATCGGGAACCCTCCAGGACGCCGAGCGAAAAAGACCGCTCGAGTCGACCGTTCGAGGTCACCGACGCCATCCGGAACCTGACACGCTCTTCGAAGGGTGTGCCTTTGAAGAGCGCCTTGACACCCTCGAAGCCAGCTCCGTCGACGACCACTATTTCATCAACGCCATCGACACCTTTGTGGATATCGACCCCGAAGCCCTCGGCGCCACATGTCCCAAAGGCTCCAATTCAACCAGAAGCTGCCAAAATAACAGCAAAAGAAAAAGCTGCAAAGGCTGTAAAGCCTTCAGGCTCCACTGATGCACCTCTCCCAGAAAAGGTTTTTAAACCTCTTCCAAGGAAAGAATATTTCAAATCCATAACTTCATTTTTTGAAGAACAGGGGAGGCCTGAGGAGGAGGATGTTCCTTTTGGACTGTAATATGGCACCCCAAATGTCCCAGAATGCCTGATTTCTGAGGAAAGCAGGATGAGGAATCTGGTGGAAACCTTGCATAATGCAAGTGGAATTGATACTTAACCTGAAACAGATTTTGGCAGGCCACTACCAGGGGAACCTGCTAATCCCTCATACATGCAATTAATGACAAAGGTGGTTGAATACTTAGGATGGGCTAGACCACCAACTCGGTTCATTCAAGATGATTTGACCGATATATTGGATCATTGTCCCACCAAAGATCCGATTTTACCCTTCCATGTAGCCTTACAAAATAGGGTGGCCAAAAATTGGGAGACCCGGGGCTCTATTCCTCAGGTGAATAAATCCATCACTTCAAAATACCGCCCTTCCAGTGTCAAAAAACCCTACTCCCTAGTGTATAGTGGTCCAGGCAGCCACAGTTTAAAAAAAGTTGGCGTACCCTTCCATCCCTCCGGATAGGGACGACAAGCATGTGGAGGGTTGGGCGCGCAAGGTATTTTCAGCTGGGCGTATGGTGTTAAAATCGGCCAACTCCACATGTGCCTTGGCAACATTTTCGTACACTCTGTGGGAGTGCATTGCAATGGCGGCGGAGCACATACCAGAAGGGGATGAAAGGGAAGGATTCCTAGCCATTGTTAGAGATGGAAAGGAGGCCATGCAGGAATCCCTTCAGTCTGGGTTGGGCAATGCAGATAGTGTGAGCAGGTCCATGGCCACTAACACAGAAATGCGCAGATTTGCGTGGTTGCGAAGTCGGGTTTTGCACCGGATGTGCAAAACCGTCTTTTGAATATGTCCTTTGACAGGTCTCACCTTTTTGGCAACAAGGCTGACGAGAGTCTTGAGAGGTTGCAGAACTCAAAAGCGGCTGCCAAATCTTTAGGAGCTGCTATTGGGCAACCTCAGCCTTTTCGTGCATCAGGACAATCTTGGAGGGGACGATCCTATCGTTATTACTCCTCATATGCAAAGGCGAGAGGAATGGCCAGTCAAAGAGGCCAGAAAAAAGCCACTCGTGGTGGACGAGGAAAACATGCAAAGCCTGCCCCAGCTGCAGCCTCTTTACCATCAGCGGCCGCAACAACCGCCACAAAACCACTTTGAGGACTTGCAACACAAGATGCCTGTGGGAGGCAGGCTCTCACAGCATCTGCAAGAATGGTGAGCCATTACTTCAGATGTTTGGGCTCTAGAAATAATAGCCCAAGGTTACTGCCTTCCTTTTCTAACGCAATCTCAAAGCAATCCACCAGGTAGACACTCTTTGAAGTTTCCAGATCCGCTCCTACAGCAGGAAGTCTTAACTCTGCTGGAGAAATATGCTATAGAACCAGTACCTGTAGCGGAAAGGAACAAGGGATGGTACTCCCTGTATTTTCTGATTCCCAAAAAGGACGGAGGACTGAGACCCATCTTGGACTTAAGAAGCTTGAACAAGTTCCTCAGGAAGGACAAGTTCAAGATGGTCACTCTTTCTCAGATCCTTCAGGCCCTTCAGCTTCAGGATTGGTTGCTGTCATTGGACCTCCAGGATGCTTATTTTCATGTGCCAATCCATCTAAAGCACAGAACATACCTGAGGTTCGTAGTTGGCGAGTCACACTTATCAGTTTCGAGTCCTGCCATGCGGGTTGACCTCCGCCCGAGGGTCTTCACCAAGTTCATGGTAGTGCTGGCAGCGCGGCTTCTCCCTCAATTTCAAGAAGTCACAAATGACACCTTCCCCACAGCTCCAGTGCATAGGGGCTGTATTAGACACATCCTTGGGAAAGAGCTTGCCTCCAAAGTCGAGGGCTCAAGACATTCTTCAGATGGTTTCCAAATTCCAAAATGCCCAAAATCTCTTGGCCTACGACTTCTTAAGGTTGCTCTGACTCATGGCATCCTACATTTCCTAGTGCCAGAGGCATGCCTGAGGATGAGATCCCTTCAATGGGCTCTAAAGACTCAATGGTCCCAGTTCTCAGGTCAAATGACAGTTCTCCTTCAGATCCCGAACAAGGTTCAGCAGGATCTTCTGTGGTGGACTTGCACAGAGAACATCCTAAAAGGAGAACATTTTTGGCAACCATGGCTGGAGATTACAGTAGTGACGGACGCTTCACTCATGGGGTGGGGAGCTCATGCCAACGATCTGACAATCAGTGGCCGTTGGTCTCCATCGGAGTATAAACTACACATCAACCTTTTAGAGCTGAGAGCAATCAGACTAGCGCTGAAGGCTTTTCTGCCATCTATCAGAGGAAAAATGTCCTGATAATGACGGACAATACAGTGACCATGCATTATCTAAACAAAAGAGGAGGTGTAGGGTCACTACCTCTGTGCAGAGAGGTAAAGCAGCTCTGGTATTTGGCAATTCAAGAAGGAATCTCCTTAACAGTAGTTCATCTGGCCGGGGAGGAGAATATGACGGCGGACGCTCTGAGCAGGCAGAGCACAGTGTCCCACGAGTGGGAACTGGCTCAGGAAGTCCTTCAGGAGATCTTCACCCTTTGGGTAACCCCCCCAAGTAGACTTGTTTGCGACTGGAATCAACCGGAAGTGTGAAAAGTATTGTTCAGGGGAATTTCCCCCTAGAGGACACATTTGTGGTAGAGTGGAACTTCCCACTACTATACGCGTTCCCTCCGATTCCCGTAATTCCTCAGGTCATTAGGAGATTGAGATGGTTCGGAAACCGCATGATCCTAATTGCCCCAGATTGGGCCAAGAGAGCATGGTACCCGGACCTTCTAGACATGTCCATCTGCCCTCCGTTACGTCTTCCTCAGAGAGAGGACCTTCTTTCACAAATGGAGGGCCAGGTTCTCCATCCAGAGGTGAAGACTCTCAACCTTCATGCTTGGTATCTGAAAGGCTGTGATACAAGGATTGGGACCTTCCAGATGACGTCATGGAGGTGTTGCTTTCGGCAAGAATGCCAGCAACAAAATCTCTATACCGTTGCCGTTGGAAACAGTTTTGCAACTGGTGCAGAGAAAAGAATGTTGATCCTTTTCTATGTTCTATCCCAGAAGTGTTGTCCTTTCTCTTGTCCGTAGCACATAGAGGCCTAAATGTTGGACCATTAAAGGTTATCTTGCAGCGTTTTCTATTTTCAAGCGCTCGAAAAATGTTCCTAGTTTAAAATTCCTTTGATAATACAATTCTTAAAGGGTCTCACCAATGTGTTCCCTCCTTACCCTTTGCAAGTCCCAGTTTGGGACCGTAATCTGGTTTTAAAGTTTTTAATGTGTGCTTCTTTTGAACCCTTGCACACTTGTCCATTAAGATTATTAACATTGAAAACAGCTTCCCTGGTTGCTTTAACATCTGCAAGAAGAGTGAGCGAATTGCAGGCACTGTCTTCTGGGCCACCCTATACTGTGTTCCACAGGGACAGAGTGGTATTGAGGGTTAAACCCTCATTTTTGCCTAAAGTTGTGTCTGATTTCCATTTAAATCAGAAAATGATTCTGCCCGCGTTCAACTGTCTACCTCATCCCAGTAAGGAGGCGGAAAGATTGCACAGGCTGGATCCAAGAAGAGCTCTAAGCTTTTACATTTCTAGGCTTTCCAAGCTTAGAGTGGATAATCAACTTTTCATTGGCTACACCGGAAGGAAATTGGGACAATCGGTGTCAAAACAAACCATTTCACGTTGGATTGTGCTTTGCATTTCAGAATGCTACAGATTGGCAGGCAAAGACCCACCAGAAGGTTTAAGGGCCCATTCCACCAGAGGCATAGCCTCTTCGATAGCCCTTCAAAGAGATGTTCCCATAAAATCTATTTGTGAAGCAGCAACTTGGTCATCGCTGCACACTTTTTCTAAATTCTATAGTCTGGATGCTTCCCAGTCTAAAGAGCTTGCTTTCGGTAAAGCAGTGCTATATTCGGCCATATAATACTATTACAAATCTACTCCCTCCTCCAGAGAGCTTTCTACACTGTATTGGGAGTCTATCTAAGATGAGGAATACGTTGGAGGACACAATCCATTCGAAGAACAAGTTCCTTACCAACTGGTAACGTTCTTTCGACTGGATGTTCCTCCAAGGTATTCCTCATCACCCTCCCATCCCTACCCCTTTGTAGATTTTCCGGGTTATTGCCACTTCAACTCTCGCAAGACTGACACCTGGCTACCTACACTATCCATACAACAGAGCAAGAAGAGGAAAAACAGAACTGAGGCCAACGGGCGTTGCGCGTGCTACTTGTATCCCCGATGACGCCACCCTCGACGGGGGCCTCGAAGGGACCTCGACTCGACGACATCGACGCACAGCACCCTCTGCTGAGAAAAATGTTCTGAAGCAGCTAAAGCTGGATGGAATATATCTAAGATGAGGAAAACGTTGGAGGAACATCCGGTCGAAAGAGCGTTACAAGTTGGTAAGTAACTTGTTCTTCTAACTGAAGGGGATCTATGACTTAAATTATCTCAGTAGCAGTCTGTACTGGTTGCTAACTAATTTTTGAGTCACTGCTTGTAGTCTGGGATTTCGATTAAAAAAGGTTGATATGTATTTGAACAAGTTTGCTTTTCAAATCAAGTTAGCTGTTGGTGTGGAGGAAAAGGTTTATACTGCCACAGATGTCCAGAAAGCGCACCTGCCAAATCAAATGTTCAATATTACCATGAAAAATCAAGCTTCGATCCTTCCAGTTCCAAACAAAAAGACACAGTTCCTGTTAGGCCTCTCAGGGTTTCCTTCGCCAGGTCCTGGCCTCTCTTAACTAAGTTCAACAATGTCTTTTGTGGGCCTCTTAGGGTTCCTGTCCCCAAACCTAGGCCCCTCTAGTTTCAAACAAAAGTTCACCTTGTCGGGGTGCACCGTTTAACACACTTCTTTCCATGGGGTAGTAGTATAGACTTATGAAAATGCTGGCCTTTGGCTCTTCCCCTGCGCGACCACTCTGACTTTTGACCCCTCTCTTGGTACTTTGAATCTTTCTTCTGGCACCTTTCCCTCCTGTGCCCTTTCCACTCTGGTTTTTCTGCTTTCACTTTTATTTCCTTTTTACTGTGCACACCTGCACACTCTTCTAACTTTACTGTGCCTCTTGCACACACCTCTTGTCTTTATCGTGTCCCTGACACACTCTGTTACTCTGTTCCTTTGGTTGTGCACCCTTGAACCTTCCTTTCTCTTTGCCGTGCTTCTTGCACTTTCCCTTTTCAGCCTATGGATTGCTCGTACCCTCTTTTCCTGCTTACGGGTTGCTCGCATCTTCTCTTTGCTTTCTTTCGCTTTTACTTTCACTTTGCCAGTCTGTCGGGTCACTCGCCGCCTCTTTCCTGTTCCGGGTCACTTGCACCCTCTTGGCCCTCTCTCGCTTTCTCACTTTCAGTCTGTTGTGTCACTCACACCCTTGCCCATATATCCTTTAAGGTTCACTTTTCTCCTATTTATCATTTCTTCTGCGCCGCTAGCACATCTTTCTTTATGCTTTTCTTTCTCTTTCTTTCTGCTTTCTTAACCTTCATGCCGCTTACAAATCTTGTCTGCTTTGACTCGAGCTCTAGCCACCCGCACGCTCCTGGGTTTCTATCTTCACTTTAATGAAGACGGTCAGATAGCACAGCGAGTAGAGCACTCGCTTTGACATCCGTGCAGAGCCTGCTGACGCAGGTTCGAATCCCGGCAGGGCCAAACTCAACCTTTCATCCTTCCGAGGTCGATAAATGAGCACCACACACCGTGGGAAGTAAGCAACGCTCAGATACCTTAGGGTTCATAGCGCTATATAAATTCCCAAACAAACAAACATGAAATTCACCAGGAAGCGTGGCGCTGGTGAGCAGTGTCTCCTAGGGATACATTGGGTCGAGGTCAGAGTCTCACCACCTGCTCTTCATCCACGCTTGGGACCGGCACACGTCATAAGGGAACGATCATTTCTCTGCGCTCGGCCAGCAGGTCGCAGTCTGCCTCACTCTGTCTCTATGGAGACATGACTCCCTAGCCATGCTGCAGCCCCTCAGACACACCAGGCCAGCGTCTCGGAACGCCACTCTCCTCTGGACTCTCCAGGCTTCTCCCACTGCAGCTCCCCGCTCCTTGGCTCTCCTGGTCCAAGCAATAACTCCAGTTCGCTATGCTTTACTTTCAAAATCTGGCTTGGCACTGAGAAGGGATCCCCTGCTGGACTCAGCCACGCAGCCTCCCATCTGCTCTCCCAACTGCTTTGCTCCCTGCTCTCACAGCAGTCTGCTTTTATATGCCTGTGTTGTATCAATGAGTTGCAGGGGTATGGTCAGGGCTGCGTTTGCCTGACTGCCAATGCTCCAATTAACAGGACATGTCTGTCCTTCAGTCCTGAGTAAGTGAGCTCCTAAAGGTGCAGTGCACCTATTCCTTCCCTGCTCTTTCTGATAATCTGTAGGGGAGAGTCAAGTAGTCAGGTGTGCACAGTTGTAGTCAAGTGCCTGACCTTGCCTGACTCTGTTAATGGGACAACCTAATGGCGGTATGTAGTAGGCCTCTTTTTGCATCTCCATTGTCCGTCTCCAAGCTTCCAGGCGCAGGAGTGGCTTGAATCAACCACCCCCACTGCGGTCTTGGCACCTGCAAGACGAGGCTTAACAAGGCCTCAGCGACCCCAGAAGGGAAGGAGGGTTAGGGACACAGTTGGTTGGGTACGAGTGTAGAGGGTAACCGAAAAGAGGGTTAGGAAGAGGTAGTAGATGGGTTGGGGACAAACGGTAAGGTTAACAACTGTACAACATGATCCTGCACCTGCATGCATACATTCCCCACAGTATCAACAAACACGCAACACAAGTTAACCAGTAAGGCACATAGCTCTGGTTATGAGTGCTGGCCTCCTGCCTGTGCACTTTCTGGTCCGGTAACTGGAGCAGTTCAAATGCTGTAAAGAGAATTTGCATTAGTGATTGCACAGTATGCCGCGCGTGGCTCACAAAAGTACATGCAGCTGTACAGGCAACTATGACTGGTAACCCGCTTCGGCTAAGGGTTCATGCAATGAGGGAGTCTGAGGCCTTTGAGTGCAAAATTAGGCATCTATTTGCACTCATGCAGAGATCTAAGGTTAGCCGCACATGCCTTTTCACATGCAGGCCTTTTCTGGCCGCACGTGGCAGAATACATGCAGCAATTAGAGATCAGATGCACGTGGCTAATAGCATGTGGTTCCTAAAGGTTGGCCGCATGTGGCTGCGGTTCATAAAGGGTTAACCGCGCGTGCTTATAAGCATGTGGTTCATAATGGGTTAGACGCACATGGTGTTCAATGCGGCGTGATTGGCTGGACGTCCGTGGCTTTAATGCATCCGGGCTGCTCTGGGCTACTTATGTATGCGGCACGCCGTTCGCAGCATTCTGTGAGAATTTTAGTGAATTGTCGATGCGCGCCTCACTCTGGGAGGGGTGCCGCTGCAGGCAACAAGTTGTGCATCACACTTAGCTTTAGTGAGGGCAGGGGGATGTTTCTGCTTGGGCTGTGCCCCCTGTGTGTGCTCCCCAGGTGCTCTGCTTCCCCCTGGGTTTGGGATTTTCAGGATGGTTGTCATGGAACGCCTTATCCAATCTAGGAGCATGGGCGTTGTGTGCTGGCTCCCAGGACTGGTATTCTGGGCGTAACCTACCCAGTCTGAGATAGTAAATCCGTCCATCTTTACGTTGTTTTAAGTTGGAATTTAAGATGCTTGTACTCCATACGAGGATGTCCTTGTACCAATATAGGTGGTGGCTTAACCGTGCAGATGGAGTCTCACGCTGGTTTGGTTTGGTTTATTATTTATTATTAGCTGGTTTCAACGGTGACGCATGAAAGGTGGGGTGGATTTTCATTTGGCTGGGAAGGGCTATTTGTAATTGCAAATGGGTTTCTTACATCTGTTATGGTGAACGGGCCTAAATAGTGTGGTTGTAATTTACGGCGTCATTGCATTCTTATATTTCGGGTGGATAACCAAACCCAATCCCCTTGCTTGTACTGCCGATTGTAAGTTTTATTTGAGAGATTCAAATTGGTTTGAATGTCTGTCCAAATTTTTGGTGCGTGAGCATGCTGTCCCACCAATGTGGGCATGTCTGCTTGAGGGGTGGCTAGTTTTGTGGGCAAAACCTGTGGATGGAATCCATATACCCCAAAAAAATGAGTATATTTTGTAGAGCTGTGCACAGTGTTATAAGCTATCCCAGCCAACCAGACAACTGGACCCATGATGTCTCTGTGTTGGTTGTGTAACACCGTAGATACTGCTCAAGCCCCTGGTTCACTTTTTTGGCCATCTGGTTCCTGATGGTAACCTGACGATAGACTGACTTCCATGCCAATCAATTTGCAGAACGCTCGCCAAAACCGAGACGTGACTTGTGGGCCTCTATCAGTGATAACACGCGTTGGTAGATTGTGTAGTCGTTTTTCAAATTATGCTAGAATAACTCTGCTACTTCTCCCGCAGTGGGAACTCCAACACACGAAATGAAGTGGCTCATTTTCGTGAGTGAATCTACAACAACTAAAATCGGGGTGTACTTTGGGATAGGCGGCAGATCCATGATCAAGTCTATCGTGACTGTATGCCATGGAGCCGGTGTAGTGGGCAGCGGCTGAAGTAGCCCTTTAGGTTTTTGATGACTGGCCTTTTGTCTACTACAGGTGTCCCAATCAGACACGTACATTCGCACGTCCCGGAGTAAAGTGGGCCACCAAAAATGTCGAGCCACATTTTCTTTTGGCGATACTCGGGTGTCCTGCTAGTGAGGCATCGTGGCACCATTGCATGACCACCTTTCTTAATTCAACTGTGGGCAGATGGAGGGCATTGGCATAGTACAGGAGGCCATCTACCAGCGTATACTGGGGGCCCTTAGTACACAGTCTTGCAAATCTCGGGTTGACATGGCTTTTAGTACATCATCAAAGATGCTGGGCCTTCCCACCACTCCTATTGTATGAGCTGCCGGGACGATAAGGTGCGCTTCACTCATCCCTTTTTCTTCAGGTTCAGGATATTGTGATAAAATATCTGCTTTTTTGTTGTCTGTCCCAGGGCAATATGTGATAAAGTCAAAGTCTGCAAAGAATAACGCCCAACGCAGCCGACGAGGGCTGAGTGTCTTTGCTGTTTTAATAAACTGTAAATTCCCATGATCAGTAATGACCGTGACAGTTTGACGAGCTCCTAGGAGATAGGGTCTCCATTCTTCAAATGCAGATTTTACCGCTAGCAGTTCATGGTCCGCTATGATATAGTTAGCTTCTGCTGGGAGCAGTTTGCAGGAATGGTAGGCCACTGGGTGTTACAAGCCTGTCTTCGGATCTTGCTGAGAGAGAACTGCCCCTGGCGCATTACTCGACGCATCTATCTCTAACACGAAGTGCTGGGCAAGGTCAGGGTGCCTGAGGACTGGCCAACGCCAACTTGAGTTGCTCGAAACCATGCTCAGCAGAATCGTCCCACAAGAACAGTCATCATTTTCTAAGTAAAGCAGTGATTGGGGTTACCAACTCTGAGAAGTTCTTTATGAAGCTTTGGTTAAAGTTAGCGAACCCTAAAAAGGATTGCACTTCCTTGACTGATGTGGGAGCCGGCCATTCCAAGACCGTTTGCTCCTTTCTCTGGTCCATCTGTACCCCTGACGGAGTCAAAGAATACCCTAGAAACTCCACCGTGGTACGGTGAAACTCACATTTCTCCAATTTAGCAAACCCATTATGTTCTCGGAGTCATTGGAGCACCGCCTTTACGTGTTTCACGCGTTCCTGCATGGTCCGGGAATATATTAGTATATCATCAATATATACCACGGCAAACGCGTCCAGGTATTCACAAAGGACTTCATCAAGAAAATGCTGGAAAGCCACTGGTGCATTGCAAAGGCCAAACGACATGACCTGGTACTCATAGAGACTGAATTTTGTTCGAAGAGCTGTTTTCCACTCCTCTCCGACCCGTACTAGGTGGTACGCCCCCTAAGGTCTAACTTTGTGTAGGTAGCAGCGTCATGTACTTGATCCAACAGGACCGGGATCAAGGGTAATGGGTATCGGTTCTTTACTGTGATGCAGTTGATTCTGCGGTAGTCCATACAAGTTCTCAAGTCACTGGTCTTCTTGGGCACGAAGAAGAGTGGCGATGAGACGGGTGCATTGGAATGCCTAATAAACTCACTATGTAAGTTTGTGTCATGATCACATCCCAGATTCATAGTCCTGAGTCAAGAATCCAGGTCAGGAGGGATTCATTAGAGATCAGTAGGTAAGAGGTGGGTGTTAGCTTGGCACACCTGGCATGCATGTTAAGAAGGATTTCTGAACTCTGACCTGGAGGGGCAGAGGTTCAGAAGGCCAGCCTAGTTTCTTGGAACAGGGTAACCTCTGGACAAGCCAGACCAATCAGGGTAGCTATGGCAGGCGGTCAAGACTAAGTCTCAAGAGGGGCGAGGATGACTGAAAGACCTCAATGAGCATACAAAGCAAGGACACTTACAAATTACTCCAGGCAGGTGTTATATTAAAAATATAGACACATTTATTACAAGGCCTTTGTAACATCGACCATAGCAAAGAATCACAGTAACACTAAGTAAACCAATACATCACACTCAATACAATATATATACAAGACCAATGGAGTCTAAGGGGTTAAACGCACGAAATATGTTGCCAACCTATGGGGGAAGAAAACAGGCAGTGCATGTAATCTTTACACAAAGTTCCACATCAATAATACACCTAACTAAAAGGCAGTCCAAGCCCTACGAAGAGAGGATCCTTGTGCTCATTAGTACATGCACGTGCTTGTGCCAATGGGCAGGATAGGGTCTCTTCAAGGGTCTCTAGCAGCTCAGGAAGGTGGATGGGGTGATGAAGAATATGTTCCCACTATTCAAGCAGGACCTCCACTTGAGGGCAGAGGCAGTTTGAGAGTGCGGGATAGAGTCGCTATTTTGCAATAGCTGTGGAAAGGAAAGGGAGCCTCAGGGCCCACTCGTGCGTAAAAATGGGCTCCTGCGCTAGGGACCACCGGTTGGGGAAAGGACTACTCAAAGGTCCCCGACGCAGGCAGACCACAACTTCGGCAGTACAGTCCACTAAGCTGGCAAGTTCGAATGTGGCAAAAAGGACGTCTTGGGAGACGATTCCCAAACGGGACAGTGGCGATTTCTCCGCTCCGGGTGGAGGAATCGGCCCAGTTTTACTGCAGCAGGCTTCACGGCCAAGAGGGTCACAAATGCAGCGAACTTGCACAGGTCGTTTCCCTGGCAGGGCAACACAGTAACCACTTTTACTTCGGTCCGGGCGCCCTCGTCTCACTTCAGACCTGGGAATGCCAAGTGTACGAAATTCGGTGTGAGGGTGCCATGGACACAGAGCTAGCATTATACCATGTTTCGAGGGCCTCCTCGAAACGGCCTTGGCAACAGAGAAAAGGTCCCGCGTAAGCTGGTCAGCCCAATTGTTGGCCCAGGGACACTTCCGAAGAGGCTTACTTGCAGGGTTTGGTGAAGGTGCCAAGAATAGTTGGTCCCATTATTCCAATGGGTCGAAGCGCCTTCATGGACCACAGTGGTTGCAGGCATTCAGGGCACTCTAGGCTCTCTGGCACCCAGGATGTGTATTGGGATCAGACATCCCAGCCCACATCCTGGAGGCACACACACAAGGCATGCAGAAGCCCGCGAAAACATTGGGATTCGCGGGAAAGTGCATGACCAAATAAGGATTGACCCGGGTCGACTCGACCTGGGGGAGCTGAAGGGGCAAGATGGCCAAAGGACAGGACAAAGAACCTCGTGGCATGGCCATTTTGGGGCCAGGCCACCTATTTGTGCCAAATGCGGTTAACATGGCAAGAAAGGGTTCAAAATAATGCGAAGCGATAGCTGCCACCAGTCCTGTCTATGACACATCTGCACAGTTCATAAAAAGTCCAGCGAGAGTTTCTAGGGCCTTTGGAAATGACTAGAGACCCAAGTGTGCCGTATGGTAAGATACATTGCACACTGGTTAAATGTTGCACAAAAGTTGCAACATGAGGAAAGGACTAAGGGAAACAAAGTCTCCCAGTACTAACTGTCATTTTCCCCATAAAAAGTGATCGAAAGCCCAGAGGAGTGCAGCTGAGGGCTGTGCTTCTCTGGCAAAGTCAGTCAATGGTGTTTAAACAGCAGCAAAAAGTTTGGGGGTTGACACATGGAGGGAAAATAAAATATAATTATGAAATCTTTCCTAATACTCCCGGACTAAGGACAGGGGGAACTAATCCACCCCTGGATGAGTTTCTTGTTCAGGTTGGTTAACCATGCTGGACAACCCATCAGCATTGCTATGTTGGACACCTGGCCTATGCTCAATAGTGAAGTCAAAACCTTGCAGACTTATGGACCGCCTAAGCAACTTTGGATTCTCTCCCTTCATATTAATTAGCCACTTTAAGGGTTTATGGTCAGTTTGCACAGTGAAGTGGGTCCCATAGAGGTAGGGCCTCAGCTTCCTTAGGGCCCACACAACAGAGAAACGTTCTTTCTCTACTGTGGACCATCTGTGCTCTCTGTCCGTAAACTGGCGACTAATGAAGCCAATAGGGTGTTCCTTACCCTTCTCATCTACTTGTGATAGTACAGCTCCTATCCCAGTGTCAGAGGCATCTGTCTGCACAATAAAAGGTCTTTGGTAATCGGGGGCCCTGAGAACAGGGGCCTGGCACAAGGAGTCTTTTAAGCCATTGAAGGTCTTCTCACACTCTTCATTCCAAGTTTGCTTCTTGGGTTTCTTTGCAGTACTGAGAGCAGTCAGAGGGGCAGCTATGGTACCATAGTCTGCCATGAAAGTTCTGTATTACCCAGTGAGTCCTAAAAAGGCTCTCACTTGGGTCTGTGTAGTGGGGGTAGGCCAGTCTTGCACTGCTTGTACTTTGCTGGGTAGAGGCTGTAGCCTCCCTCCACCTACTTCATGTCCAAGGTAGACCACTGATCCTTGTCCAATCTGGCACTTACTGGCCTTTATGGTCAAGTGGGCCTTCTGAAGAGCTTGTAACACAATCCCTAGGTGTTTCACATGGTCTTCCCAGATGGCACTAAAAACTGCTGTATCATCCAGATATGCATGACAGAATTCATCCAACCCATTCAACAAATGATTCACAAGCCTCTGGAAAGTGCCAGGTGCATTCTTCAACCCAAAAGGCATTACCCTGAACTGGTAAAGACCCTCTGGAGTTGGGAAAGCTGTCTTCTCCTTGACATGTTCTGCAAGGGCTATTTGCCTATAGCCTGCAGTGAGGTCAAACATGCTGAGGTACTTGGAGGCACCCAAGGTATCCCCCAGATCTGTTCTAGGCAAGGGGTGTGCATCTGTCTTGGTGACAGTATTCAGAGCCCTGTAATCCACACAGAACCTCAATTCAGAAGTACCTGCCTTTGGAACCAAAACCACAGGGCTGGACCAAGGACTACTGGAGGGTTCAATCACCCCAAGATCCAACATTTTGTTGACCTCGGTCTTAATGTAAGACCTTACTTTGTCTGACATTCTGTATCCCCTACTTTTGGTAGGTACACTGTCTCCTGTGTCTGTTATGTTTGCACCAAGGTTTCAAACCAGGGGACTGTGAAAATAAGGGGGAAAATTGCCTAAGCAAGCTTTTCACATCAGCCTGTTTATCAGAAGTCAGATGAGGGACCACTCGGACACCCTCAAAGGAGCTATCTGAATGATTGCGTTGGAACAGGTCAGGGAGAGGTTCCGACTCCTCCTCCTCATCTGAAGCCAGCAGCAGTGCAGTGATTTCAACTCTTGGGATGAAAGCTTTCATTCGAGGGGATTGGGTCCTCTGACGTATTCCATATCTATGACAGTAATCACCACAGCTGTGCTGCTTCGTAAAATCTTCGGCGTCTGCGTCGATGACGTCGATACGCTGCCCTCGAGGACCTCCTCCAACGGCCGACGTCACTGGATGTTATAAGTAGGACGCCCGTAGCCTCAGTTCCGTTTTTTCCGCGAACGTGTTCGCTTCGGAGATCTAGGCGCGCCTCGACTCTTTGGAGTTCCTGTTCTTTCTCGGTTCTTCGAACCTGTTTTGTATTGTGAAGTCTTTCTTCGTGAAGATGTCTACCTCGTCTTCCACACCGCGTCCGGGCTTTTTAAGAAGTGCGGGGACTGTGGGTCCAAGATGTCGGTGACGGACTCGCACGACGCCTGCCTCTGGTGCCTCGGGGAGGCCCATGACACGGATGACTGTGTCGACTGCCAGTCGCTCACGTCAAAAGCCTTGCGGGAGCACAAGAAGAAGTTATCGGTAGGTAAGGTGTACAAGCCACGGAAGTCGAGGTCTGCGGGGCTTTCGAGGGACGACTCTCCGCGTCGTTGTCGGAAGTGCCTGCAGTGTCGATTGCCAGTCGCTCACGTCAAAAGCCTTGCGGGAGCACAAGAAGAAGTTATCGGTAGGTAAGGTGTACAAGCCACGGAAGTCGAGGTCTGCGGGGTTTCGAGGGACGACTCTCCGCATCGTTGTCGGAAGTGCAGTGGGTCTAGGTCCCAGAGTCAGTCCCGCCACTCCTCTGCCTCTTCAAGGCACTCCCGGAAGCACCGTCATCGGTCGCCTCCCCCGTCCTCTTCCGAGGACTCCGCCCGTCGGCGGGTCACCTACCCCACCAAGCATGCAACGCCAGAGCAATGGGCTTCCTTCGGGAAGAAAATGTTGGCAATTCTCAAATCGCAGGGCACTGGTCCGTCCGCGCCTGCGAGTAGGGTCGGTCGTGATCGGTTGAGAGACACCGCTCGCACGCCTTTGGGCTCGGGTGGTCGTCACGATTCGCGGGAGAGGTCCCGCTCGGACAAGGGGAATCGTTCTCGTCATGTCCGATCCAGTTCCCGGTCCTCGGCGTGCTCGAGACCGTGTGAACCTGTGGTGTCTTCAAGGAAGACGTCGACGCCGGTAGCGCCGAGGTCGTTGACGGACTCTTTCGAGGCCCAGCCTTCAAGAAGTCGTCGACGCCATTGGTGCCCCGGCTGTCGAGGGACACGCTCGGGGCCCCGGCATCGAGGACTGTGTCGGCGTCATGGATGCTGTCAGCGCCGCGTTAGGCGTCAACGCCGATTCACTCGACGCCTTTCGACGGGGGTTCCCCGGGGCTCGGTGGAACCGCCTAGGAAGGCTCTGGCAAAGGCCCAGCATGGCTTTGTTCCACATTCTGTGCCTTCTTTCCGTCAGCTTGAGTTTATTTCAGAGGTGGATGAGGGCTCTGATGATGGCATGGTTCCGGATACAGTACCGGATGAGATTTTCTCGGGCCATAGCCAAATTGAAGACCTGCAGCAATCCCTGCACGATGCCAGTGGGCTGGACACCTCTCCGGAGGTGGAGTTTTGTAGGCCTGAGCCTGGCACTCATACCGACTCCTCGTACCGGCGCCTTATTTCCAGGGTCACCGAGTACTTGGGATGGTCTGCTCCCCTACGGGATATTCTTCAGGATGACCTTACGGACATCCTCGACCAAGATCCACCAACTTACCCGGTACTGCCATTCCATATGGCTCTACAGAGGGGGGTGGCGGCGGCTTGGACTGCTCCGGAGAGTCTCCCGGCAGTGGGCAAGTCTTTGCCGCGAAAATACCGCCCAGCCAGTAGCGACCCCTGCTACTTGACCAAGCACCCCACTCCGGAGATTTTGCTGGTGCAGGCGTCGTATCCTACCATCCCTCTTGATAGGGACGACAAGCGTTTTGACGGCTGGGCGAAGAAAGTGTTTTCTTCGGGGGGTATGGCGCTTCAGGCGGCCAACTCCATATGTGCCTTATCGCGTTTCACGCACACTCTGTGGAACTGTTTCCTTAGCAGCTAAACATATTCCCCAAGGGGACGAACGGGATGGTTTCCTTGCCATGGTTCAGGATGGTAAGGAGGCCATGTGTGAGGCCGTTCAGTCGGATTTAGACATGGCAGATTGCGTCAGCCGGTCTATGGCGGCGAGCACCGTGATACGCAGGTTTGCGTGGTTTCGGAAGTCAGGGTTTGCTCCTGATGTGCAGGCCCGGCTCCTCAACATGCCCTTTGACGGGGAACATCTTTTTGGCAGCAAGGCTGACGAGAGCCTTGAGAGGTTGCAGACCTCCAAAGCTGCAGCAAAGTCGTTGGGCGCTGCAGCTCGCCAACCTCCGCCTTTTCGTCCTAGGGGACAGCAATGGAGGGGGAGGTTCCTTCTGTTATTACTCATCCTTTGGTAAAGCAAGAGGAGCTGCCAGTCAGTCAAAGGGGCCACCGTAGGAGTGCCGGAGGTGGGAAAACAAGGTACTCGAGGTGCCAAGGCCACTCGGGCTGTTGCCTCTTTGCCCTCAGGCAGCGCCGCAGCCGCTTCAGCTCAGTCATGAGGCCATGTCCCATGGTTCGCCGGTTGGAGGAAGGCTGGCGCAGCATCTTGCAGAGTGGCGCGCCATTACTTCAGATGTGTGGGTTCTGGAGATCATAACCCACGGCTACTCTCTTCCTTTCTGGCAGAGGCCTCAAGACAATCCACCAGGGAATCTCTCTTTGAAGAGTCCGGATCCGCTCCTTGCGCAGGAAATTCAATCCCTGCTGGAGAAAGGCACCATAGAACTGGTGCCTGTAGCGGAGAGGAACAAGGGATGGTATTCCCCCTACATTTTGATTTCCAAGAAAGACGGCGGACTGAGACCCATCATGGACTTGCGCGGTTTGAACAAACTCCTCAGGAAGGACAAGTTCAAGATGATTACTCTCTCTCAAGTCCTCCAGGCCCTTCAACTTCAGGACTGGTTGGTGTCTCTCGACCTCAAGGACTCTTATTTTCATGTGCCAATGCATCCAAAGCACAAGAAGTACCTGAGGTTTGCGGTTGGTGACTCGCACTTTGTTTCGGGTCCTGCCATTCGGATTGACCTCTGCCCCGAGGGTCTTCACCAAGCTCATGGTAGTGGTGGCAGCGCATCTCAGGAAAGGGGGGATTCACGTCTACCCCTACCTGGACGATTGGTTGATCAGAGCGCGCTCTACCAAGAAAGTCCTGGATCATCTGTCAATCACCTGTCACTCCCGCCACAAGTTGGGCTTCTCCCTCAACTTAAAGAAGTCCCATTTGACACCAACTCAGAGGCTCCAGTACATCGGAGCAGTGCTCGACACGTCCCTGGGGCAGTGTTTTCCTCCCCAGGTGAGGGCTCTTCACATTCAGCTGATGGTGCACAAGTTTCAGCTTGCCCAGTGTCTCCCAGCGTTAGAGTTCTTGAGATTGCTCGGCCTCATGGCATCCTGCATTCTTCTGGTGCCAGAGGCCAGGTTGCGTATGAGATCTTTGCAATGGGCACTCAAGCTCCAGTGGTCTGTCCTCCGGCAGGATGTCGGATCCTGTTCAGGTGCCATCCTCGGTCGCTCAGGACCTTCTGTGGTGGGCTGTCGAAGACAATCTCACGAAAGGGGCTCCTTTTTGGCTACCCTGGCCGTAGGAGACGATCGTGACGGACGCATCCCTCACGGGATGGGGAGCTCATGCCAACGAGTTGACAGTCAGCGGTCGTTGGTCTCTGTAGGAGACCAGACTCTATATCAATCTGTTGGAGCTGAGGGCCTTCAAGCTAGCCCTGAAGGCTTTTCTGCCGACTGTGCGAGGGAAGAATGTCCTGATCCTGACGGACAACACGGTGGCCATGCACTACCTCAACAAAAAGGGGGGGCAGGGTCACTTCCTCTGTGCAGGGAGGCGATGCAGCTCTGGTTCTGGGCAATCCAGCAGGAGGTTTCGATCTCGGCAGTTCATCTGGCCGGAGACGAAAACGAGACTGCGGACGCTCTGAGCAGGCAGAGCGTGATCTCTCACGAGTGGGAGTTGGCTCAGGAGATTCTCCTGGAGATCTTCGCCATTTGGGGGACCCCTCAAGTGAATCTCTTCGTCTCCAGAGTCAACCGGAAGTGCGAGAGGTTCTGCTTGTGGGAATTTCCTCCAAAAGGAACCTTAGGAGACGCGTTTGTGGTGGAGTGGTCATTCCCACTGCTGTACGCATTCCCTCCAGTCCCCGTCATACCGCAAGTACTGCGGAGGTTCGGTTCCCGGATGATCCTCATTGCTCCGGCGTGGGCCCGGAGGACGTGGTACCCAGACCTTCTCAACTTGTCCATCTGCCCTTCACGTCGTCTTCCCTACCGAGACGATCTGCTGTCACGGGAGGGGGGGGGTCAGGTTCTCCATCCAGAGGTGAGATCCCTCAACCTTCACGCTTGGTTTCTGAAAGGTTGAGGTATATGGATTGGGACCTCCCTGAATACGTGATGGAGGTGTTGCTCTCGGCCAGACGGCCAGCAACGAAGTCCCTGTACCGTTGCCGTTGGCGTAAGTTCTGCGACTGGTGCAGGGTTAAGAATGTGGATCCTTTTGCATGTGACATCCCCATGGTTCTGTCTTTTTTGCTTTCTTTGGCCCACAGGGGCCTGCAAGTGGGGACCGTTAAAGGTTACCTGGAGGCGCTGTCCATGTTTAAGCGCTCGTCTGAAGAGTGTTCCTATTTTAAAATTCCCTTAATTTCTCAGTTTCTGAAAGGTCTCACTAATGTGTTCCCTCCGTCACCTTTCCTGGTGCCCGGTTGGGATTTGAACCGTGTTCTCAAGTTTTTGATGGGTGCTCCGTTTGAGCATTTGCATTCGTGCCCTTTGAGACTGTTAACTCTTAAAACTGTATTTTTGGTTGCGGTCACTTCCGCTCTCAGAGTGGGTGAGTTACAGGCACTTTCAGTTAAGCCACCCTTCACTGTGTTTCATAAGGACAGGGTTGTCCTTAGAGTTCGTCCTTCCTTTCTTCCGAAGGTGGTGTCGGAATTTCATTTAAGCCAGAAGGTTGTTCTTCCGGCGTTTTATCCTCCTCCACATCCTGGTAAGGAGAGCGTTAAGCTTTTATATTTCACACATGTCCCGGGTCAGAGTGGACGATCAACTCTTCATTGGTTATGCTGAAAAGCGTTTGGGACAAGCTGTGACGAAACAGACTTTGTCTCGCTGGATTATTTTGGCCATCTCTGAGTGTTACCGCTTGGCGGGTAAGGACCCACCGGTCGGCTTACGGGCCCATTCTACCAGGGGTATGGCTGCCTCTACTACCCTACAGAGAGGGGTTCCTATTTGTAACATCTGTGATGCAGCCACCTGGGCTTCGGTACATACATTTGTACGTCACTACTCCCTTGATTCCATCCGTGGGCAGGATCTGGCCTTTGGCAAGGCGGTCCTTTACTCGCAATTTGAGCATTCTAAATTTCTGTTTTCTAAATTCTTTTCCCACCTCCTTGCATTTGTACTGCTTTGGGAGACTGTCATAGATATGGAATACGTCGGAGGACCCAATCCCCTTGAAGAACAAGTTCCTCTTTTACCTGGTAACGTTCTTTCGATGGGATGGTCCGACGACGTATTCCATATTGCTCCCTCCCTACCTTCCCCGCTAAAGAATTTCTTATGCGATTGCAGCTTACGTTTCCGCAAGGCTTTGTGTGTCAGACTGGCAGACGACTGGTTCCACACCTTCTGGGGGAAAAAACTACAACTGAGGCTACGGCGTTGTGCGTCCTACTTATAACATCCAGTGACGTCGGCCGTCGGAGGAGGTCCTCGAGGGCGGCGTATCGACGTCATCGACGCAGGACGCAGACGCCGAAGATTTTCTGAAGCAGCACAGCTGTGGTGATTACTGTCATAGATGTGGAATACGTCGTCGGACCATCACATCGAAAGAACGTTACCAGGTAAGAGAGTAACTTGTTCGTCTATTTACATGGAACACTTTTGGAGCCTGTCCTGGCCTTCCAAGGTCCACCAAATAGTTGACATCACCCAGTGACTCCACCACTGTGTAAGGGCCTGACCATTTGTCCTGTAAAGCCCTAGGCCTTATAGGATTCATGATCAGGACTTGTTGACCAGGTGTGAAGTTGATGATGGAAGCTTTCTGGTCATACCAATGTTTCACCAGAGCTTGCCCTGCCTTCAACTTTTCACTAGCCAGACCCATTAGGAGTACCATCCTTTTTCTGAGCCCTAGCACATAGGCCACTACGTTGGTAGCAATGGGGGGGGGGGCATCTCCCATTCCTCCTTGACTATGGCCAAGGGTCCTCTTACAGGGTGACCGAACAGAAGTTCTTGGGGGCTGAAGCCAACACCCTCTTGTGGTACTTCTCTGTAGGCAAACAGTAAGCATGGTAACAGAAGATCCCATTTTCTTCTTTGAGGTTCTTCCAGAGCCCCAATCATACTTTTCAAGGTCCTGTTAAACCACTCAACCAGACCATTAGTCTGTGGGTGGGATGCGGATGAAAACTTGTAGGTGACACCACATTTCACCCACATGGCCTGCATATACTTGGACATAAAGTTGCTGCCCCTGTCAGACACCACTTCTTTAGGGAATCCGACCCTAGTAAATATGGCAAGCAAAGCTTTTGCAACTGACTTGGAAGTCCGTTTTTTTTTTTTTCTTTTTTTACTTTTGTTTATTGGCAGAAAGTTAAGACAGGCACAGCACAGATTGCACAGAGGCAAGCCAGCGACATAACATCATTGAAAGGCATTACATCATGACTATTTCAGACATTTCAGGCTGGGGAGGGTTGACGGCATGGAAAGGCGCAAAAAGAAAAGAGAAAAAGAGACACACTTCTCATGGTGTGTTGGGCTGGGCTGGTGGGGGGGTAGACCTCCATTCAACTTCATCTCTATTGTTCAGGTAGCTGCAGAATTCTGACCACACGTTTTTGGGGCGTGATGACATGGGTATGGATCCGATGTATTCTTCTTCACACATTTGTACCCAGGTGAGCGCTTTCAGCCACATTGTGAGGGTGGGGGGTGGTATGGCGCTTCCAGCATTGCAATATGCATCTTTTGGCGACAATAGCACTTACATTTAAGAATTTTGACATTTTCCTTACATTTTCCCCAGCCCAGGGCTAGTGGGTCCAGGTCTACCGGGGAACCAATTATTTCTGAGAGCGCCTCCGTCACGGTGTGGAAATCAGAATAATATTGCACCTCTAATCGCATTGTTTAAATGTATGTTGGCCTACGCCAAGCTGTCTAAAAAGAATATCATGTACATAGGTTCCGCGGCAAGGTCTTGACCTTATGTATTGTGCAAATCGCCATCTTGGATTAAGCCGCCATTTTAGGTACTCTTGCAGTGTGGAAGTCACCCTGAACAACAAAATGGAGGCCGAATGACATTTCGAGTAAGATTCTGGCCGTTGTGACCTCCGCACACGTGAATAAATAATATGTCCGCAGGCCACTTGTTAGGGTCACGAACTAGGACCTTGTCCTCTCTTTAACCTGTGTGTAAATATGTAACTGTATCAGCGGAACTGATCAAACTATGTAAATTATGTGTTCGACCTGGCTACGAACCCTAGCCACTGGTCCGAGAATGGTTAACTTGTAAGAGGGCTGGCCAATGCGGGACAAAAGTATAAAAACCCAAGCATCCCGATGATCGGTCTCTCCCACTTGCATTGCGAAACTAAGTTGATGGTTCGCTTTGTTAGTCAGAGGGCCGAATAGCTATCCGTATGTCAATTGACTTTTTGGTAACTTTGTAACTTTGAAATAAAGCGCTTTGTATGTCCTTTGTAACCTGTGTTGGTGTGTTTCCTTTTGGGCTTCCCGGCCTCATATCAATTTCTCTGTTTCCACAACGGCCACCCAAAACGTATTTAGCGCAGCACAGGACCAGAACATGTGTACATGATCTGCCTCGCCCGATTTGCATTTCGGGCATGTGTGAGTCGGGGTGCGTGTGAATTTCGCTACTCTGTACGGTGTGTAATAGAGCCTGTTGAGGAATTTGAATTGTATGCAGCGGAAACTGGCGCTAAGGGAGACTTTGCGGGTGTGTGCACACATTTTGCTCCACATTTCATCAGTGATTTCCGTTTCCAGCTTCCTAGCCCATGCTTCTCGTGGTTTGAGGGATGTATCCTCTGTTTTCCCCAGCTGCATTTTGTACAGAGTGGATATTATGCCCCTGCCACCTGCGGAGTTAGCTATATATTGGAGTTCAGGTGAGTCTGGGGGTTCGTCTGGGTACGAGGGCCACATAGCTCGTACCGCTGCTCTAAGCCTGTAGTATTGTAGCACCTCGAGCAGAGAGTTGGAGTGTTCCGGCCGCCATGTTTGAGGGGTGACAAACGTACCATCTGGGAATAGGTCAGTTAGGGCTCGATAGCCCAGATTTTCCCAGTGTCGCAAGGGGTGTTGGTCGTGTGTGTGGGGGGGGGGTCTGGGAAATTGCCATATGGGAAGCCACTTATAGTATGGGTATTGCTCTTGCTCGGAGCGCAGGATATTATTGCAAGCCCTGATCGTGGTGGCCACCGGGTCTGACGGGGCGTCTGTTTGGAATATGCAGTGCAGTAGTAAGGTCATAATGTTGGTCCCACCCCCTGCCAGTTTCTCTAGTTTTACATGTGGGGACGGATTCGGGTGCGTGTACCAGTCGGTGGCTTGCTGGGCCTTGGCCGCGTTCCAGTACAATGAGAGATCTGGGGCTGTGAGCCCCCCTTTTTCATAGGGTAAGGTCATATGTTGCCACTTCTTGCGGACCGATCCAGAATGCCAAAGAAATTGGGCGCACTCCGAGTGGAGCCTCTTGAAGTATTGCTTCCTGGGCCAGACTGGCGCGTTGGCAAAGATGTAGAGGAGCTTGGGGATCACTATCATTTTTATTAGGGAGAGTCTGCCCGCAAGGGATAGCGGTAGATTGTGCCATTTGAACATCTTGGACTCGATGAGCTGTGCCATAGCCTCGTAGTTGTCCGCTAGTAAGGAAGCTTTGGTTAGTGACACCTGCACCCCGAGGTACCTGATACCACCCGGGGACCAGCGTAGGGGGTACTTGCATGTCGGTTGTTGGGTTGCTGTTGTAAGAGGGAGGATTTCTGATTTAGAATAGTTGATGGTGAAACCGGAGTACGTGCCTATTTTGGTAATGTCTCGGATGATCGGGTCTAGGTATGTGGAGGGGTTTCTGACGTACAAGAGTATGTCATCTGCGTACAGTGAGATGATTTCCGGCGTGTCCTGTAAACAAATGCCTATATTGATGTGACGCTCTCTTACAAGATCAGCCATGGGTTCAATGGCGAGCGCAAAAAGGATGGGAGAATGTGCATCCCTGGCGAGTACCTCTGTGTAGCGCGAAAGGAGAGGAGGGAACAGAGTTTACTAGCACCCTGGCCAGTGGTCCTGTGTATAGTAGTTGTATATAGGAAATCACATTTGGGCCAACTCCCATTTTCTTCAGCACGGCCCATAGGTATTGCCATGAGACCATATCAAAAGCTTTTTGGGCGTCTAGTGTTACCGCCACTGCCTCAGCGTTCGGATCAATTCTGGACAGCACGTTGAATAGGCGACGGATGTTAAGTGCCGTAGAGCGACGGGAACGAATCCACTTTGGTCAGCTTGGACCAGATGGGGCATGAATGGGAGAAACCTATTAGCGATTATCTTGGCAAAGATTTTCACATCTGTGTTGATGAGGGATAGGGGCCTGTAGGACCCGCACTCGTCTGGGGGTTTCCCAGGTTTGGGGAAGACTGTTATTATGGCTTCTTTTAAGGAGGGGGGGGTTTAATCGGAGTGATTCGGCCCAGACCCCGTGTAAAGCAGGTGCTAGTATGGCCACGTGTTCCTGATAGAACTCAGAAGTGAGCCCATCTGGGCCCGGGGCTTTGTTCTTGGGAAGGTCTGAAATAACCTGGACTATCTCATCTAAGGTGAACGGAGTGTCAAGGCGTTCCCTGGTGTCCTGGGAGGTAAGGGTCATAGGAATGCTTTCCAGCAGGTCTTCCAAATCATGGGCTGTGTGTTCAGGCTGGGGACCATTTAGATTGGCATAGAAGCTGGCGAATGTGTCTAGAATGGATTGGTCCGACCAGTGTCTTAACCCCTTTTCGTCAATAATGCTATCAATTCGGGTCTTGCCGCCCTCCGCCCGCACCAGCTTGGCCAGGGTTCTACCCGGTCTGTCTCCCTCTCCATAGTTTCGGGCAGCTATAGGGCGAGCATAATATCGCACCTCACTTAAGGCATCCGACTCAAATTGTTCCAGGTCTGTTCTGATCTTTGCTAGGGTTACTGGGGTTGGTGTGGAGAGGTACTCCTGTTGTAGTGTTTTAATCTTGGTTTCAGAATTGTTAGGGCTTGCCTTATAGTTTTAAGGACGCCAGCTAGAGATACACATCCCTCTGATGTAAACTTTAAATGCCTCCCATCTGGTCCCTTCAGGTGTGTCGGACGCTTTATTTTCAAAGAATGTGGTTATGTCCGCTAGGATCTCAGCTTTAAAGACAATGTCAGATAGGGCGTCAGATTTAAAGCGCCAGGCGGGCCGTGGCGACTTTGTATTACCGAGTTGGATCTGCAGGAGCACGGGGCAATGGTCAGATAGCGCGCATGCAAGGATCCTAACCTCCAAAACCCTGCCCACATGGTTACCAGACAAGAGGAACAAATCTATTCTGGAGGAACTGTCATGTACCGTTGAGTAGAAAGTATAGTCCCTTTCATGTGGATGGAGCGTTCTCCATACATCATGTAAATTTTGGGAGTCCATGTGTGTAAGGAGTCGTTTGGCCGCTCGGGTTGTGGCCCTGCGAGTAGTCGTCGTTCTATCTAGGACATTGAGTATCAGATTCATGTCCCCCCGCTCCCCATATGGGGACTTCTAGATATCTCATAAGGATAGCGGTCACCTCTTCAATAAACTCGGGGGAATCGGTGTTGGGCACGTATGAGTTGACAAGCGAGCATTCTTAGCTAAAGTGCAATGTAGAATCACATATCTACCTTCTGTGTCGATGTGGGATGTGTGGAGTATGAAGTTTACCGACTTGTGGATGAGTAAGAACTCCCCTAGCTTGAGTGGAGTATTGGGTATAGTATCTGTTGAGGCCCCAGGCTTGTGCTACGTTTGATGTTAGGTGTTTCAGAGCGTGTGTCTCCTGCAATAGGAGGACCTTGACCCCATGTCTTTGTGCATAAACTCCGATCCTACAAGACTTCGTAAAATTCGTCAATCCCCTTACATTCCATGTCATCATTTTGATACTTTGAACTTATGGGACATCCCAAGCGTAGGATCTGTCTCTGACTAACGCCATATGCGCTGCAATGGCATAAGAGTGCCTCCCTTTAGAACCAGTCCCAACTTTCTTGCCATTTTGTATATAACATTCCCCAACGTTTTCACCCCCAACCCTCTCCGCCCTGTACAAACTAGCAGTGTGTAGATACCCACCATTAGAGCAAACAACTGCGTGCCATCCCCAACTCGGCAACGCCTGAGAAATCGCCCAACCGGGGCTTGAACACAAACATTTCGCCTCAGAGGGTATTGCAGCTGCAGCGGGGGCTGCCGTTGCCGTTCTGCCCAAATGTAGTAATGCAAATTTCGATGATCCAACATAAATCTTTTGATCGGCTGATGAAACTTAGGTTACAAAGCGAGGATACACATATTCTAGGGTAGCGAGGTCATAGCTAGAACTGCCGTAAACCAGTACATGCCAGTGAAGCTTGGCTTTCAATGTTCGGGCCCTATGGATGGTATTGTAACCAGGTGAGCTAGGGGCGCGCCCCCCTCAGGGAGCTGTGTACTCAATATGTTAATGATGGGCCACAGAGGGCTCGCAGTGGGACAATGAGGGGGGACCTTCAGCCACGCGGGGGAGTCAGCGGCCAGGTCACCGTGGCTATTGGGGACTCACAATAGGAGCCTATGAGTCTGGCATTAGTCGTCATCCATCGGTTCCTGTGGGGGATCCACCAGTGGGATCTGCGCCTCGATGAACTTAGCCTCATCAGGGACCGTAAAAAAGTAATTTGTTGCGATGGGTGAATTTTAGACACGCAGGGAAAAGCAGTGCGTATTCGATTTTCCTCTCCCTTAACATCTTCTTCACTCCCCCAAATTGGCGTCTCTCCATCGGCACTCCCACCGAAAAATCAGGGAAAATCCTGATGATGTTTGAGTCAAGCCTTAGTTCACCTTTCTCTCTGGCCAAACAAAGTATGTGGTCTCTGTCCTTATAACTCAGTAGTTTCGCGATTATAGGTCTGGGGAAGTCTGCTGGTTTTGGCCGCGGTGCCAGGGAGCGATGTGCTCTTTCTACTGTGAAGAATGGTGAGAGCTCGGGGTTGTCAAGGAGGTCTTTGAGTTGTTCGACTGCCAGCTCCAAGCGACCCTTTAGTGCAGCTTCGGGAACCCCTACTATGCGAATGTTATTTCTTTGGGACCTCGATTCGAGGTCATTGCACTTAGATTTGACCTTTTTCATGCCCCGAACGAGCTCTGTGACTGTCTTTTGTGGGGCATGAACGCTGTCCTCATTAGTACCTATTCTTTGCTCCGCCTCGGCGATCCTGGCACCATGCTGGTCGATTTTCGCTTTCAGGGAGGCTACATTCGCATTGATATCGTCCAGCTTTTCATGGAAGGCTGCGAAGTTTTTAGCCATAGATTCCATCATCACAGATGGGTCTGGTTGCGGGGGGACCGGCAGGACCTCACCATCCTCATGTGTTGCAGAAGAGGATGCCTGGTCCGCACCAGGGGCTACCCTGGCAAACCTGTCCATGGCGCCTACTTTAGTGGCAGCCCGCGCCCTGCTGGGCATTGCTGTGGCAGGAAGCGCGTCTGATTAGCTTGGGTTGATGGTTGCCGGAGATTGGGTCTCCGAGGGGCGGATAGTGGTAGGTCAGAGGGTGCAGTCCGCAAGCAGCTCCAGCGCAGTAGGATTAATATTGACCAGGCCGGGCGGAGGAGGTCCGCTTGTAGTGAAGCAGAGATGGCGGGGGTCGCCGCAGGAGAAGAGGAGCGCTGGGTCCGGCGAGCTCTATGCAATCAGTGTCTCTTCGAGGAATGCTTGGGTGTACAGGACAATGAGCCGTTGGGGAGACAGGAATGGGGCCGCACACCCGCTGTGGAGGCGGCCCTGTGTACAGGTGTGCAGGTTACTAGAGTGGGGAATATGCCCGGCGGTGGCCCCTTCAAAGTCGCAGATCTTCATCAGGTGAAACACAGCACATGGATATGTGGAGCCTCATAAGGCGAGGCCTCGCGGGATGCTGTATTTCAAACACATAAAGGGTGGCCAAAGAGGAGGTGAACACAGGTTCCAGCAGGTGTAACGTGGGGGCCCAGCGTGTCCTGGGCGGTGAGATTCAGGGGGGAGTAGGGAAGCCCCCGTGGAGTCGCTCCCACAGCGGGTGTGTTACAGCACGCTGGATGAGGCGTGGGCACCTGGGTAATTCAACGGCCCCCTACACCCACCTTACAGCCTCCAGGGCGGCTGGACCCGTATGTTCTCCGGCGTGAAAAAAGCACCCCCAGGGGGCTGCGCCCTGACCACCGGAGCTAGGCCCAGATCCAGATCCAGAGGCAGGTGCCATGATCGGCAGACCACGGAGCCGCCGCCGGCCAAGCGCCCCCCAGCCCCGGAGTGCACAGGGGGCCATGCCGGTAGGTCCACGGTGGGGGCAGAGGGTCCGTTGCTGTGGAGGGGTGGGGGGGCAGCGGCCGTGTCCGGCGACTGCTGCCGGAGAAACAGTAGCCGTTTGGTGGGGGAAGAAAGCCGCTCCTCATGTGGTGTCCCCGAAGCAGCGCGTAGTGCAGTGAAAGCGTCCCCCGCTTCTGAGACCGAGGGGGGCCGCGTCTATGCGTAGGCGCAGGGGGGCTCCAGCCCAGCCCGCAGTAGCCGATCGGATCACCGCCCAGCCCAGGTCACCGCCGTACCCACAGCTCCAGGCCGCCCCTGCCGTATGCCCCGGGCAGGGCGGCAGAAGGTGAAGTCCCGCTCTACAGAGCACCAACAAGGCAGCAGATCGTTCCGGCAAGGAGGCGTCACAGGGAGCCCGTGGCCAGCGGCGCTCAAGGATCGGAGAAAGCAGCGCCACCCAGCACGAGCGGGCAAAGCAAGGAGGCCACACGATGCTGCAGGCCCAGGTGTTTGGCTATGCCGGTTCCGGGCTGCCAATTCCCTTCATACTTCGGCCACACAAGGAGAGGAGTGACCGTCCAAGAATCGTGATAGTATTGGTAAAATATCTTGCGGATTAGTGCCAATAGTTAGCAGATTCTGGTGGGCAGGAGCGGAGCTCTCGGGCTAAGCAGCCATTTTCCTCGGGTCGCAGTCAGTTTTCAATGGGATGGCCTCAGGATACCTGGTGGCATGTTCGACCAGCACCAGGATAAACCTATTGCCTGAGGATGTTTGGGGGTGAAAGGGACCAATAATGTCAATCCCTACCCTCTCAAAGGATACCCCCCACAACTGGGAGTGTTACCAATGGAGGCTGGATAGTTGAGGCACTCTTACCAGATAACTGGCAGGAGGCACAACTCCTGCAGTGACTTTCTACTTGCACCCCATCTTGGCCCAGTAGAAGTGCATGGATAACCTTTGCTTGGTTCTCTTGATTCCAAGGTGTCCAGCAAGGGGCACTTCATGCGCCAGCTGCAGGAGGAAGGGTCCTACAGCAAGGGGAACCACCAACCTACGATGGGCTCTTTCTGTAGACTCTGTAGGCTCACTATACAGGAGCCCACCTTCCCAATAAATCTTGTGCTTCCCGGGAGGTTCACCCTCAAGCTGGGAGAAGGCCTGTCTCCTTAGGCCTTCCAGAGATGGGCACTCACATTGGCCCTTACTGAATTCTTTCCTGTCAGGACTACCTTCTACTAACAAATCTTTTAGTTCAGTCATTGGGGTCAAATACTTCAGGTATCACCACCTCCTCGTCAGGTCCTGGTGATTGACCAACTACCTCCACCTCAGTGGTAGTTGAGTTAGGGGGAATATTTTCTTTCCCTCTTCTTGATTTCCTTACTCAGTTAGCCTTGGGTTTCCCCTTTGGCTGGGGCAGGGCATTGGTCTTGGCCAGTGCTGCCCTTGTTTGAGACCTTGTGCAGGGCCTGTCAGCTGTATCTCCCACAAGCCCTAGAGCTCTGAGATCATTTCCCAGCAAGACCTTTCCTGGGACACTCCTCTGTATGCTCACTGGAATCCTGACTGCTGTACCATTGATAGTAAGATTTACAGGTATTACTGGGAACATGAGCGGTGGGCCATCGGCCAACTTTGTGGGCATCAGAGTAGCTCTGGCAACTTTCTCTGGGTCTACCAAGGTAGAATCCACTACAGTTAGACTACACCCACTATCCCTAAGAGCTGGAGTATCTACTCCATTGATCAGCACAAGTAGTGCTTGGTATTATCTGGAATCCTAGCATAAGCCTCTGAGACTTTAGGCTCCCAGGAACCCAGGGAAACTAAAACTACCTCAGCTTCTATCCCACTGGGGAAGGGGTCTGAGGAGAAGGATGCTCCTGTAATCTCTTCTTCCTCATAGGAGGAGAAGGCCAGATTAGCAGAGTGGACCCCCCAGGTTTTGACCTTACGTCTGGGATCCCCCTTCACATGGTCAGTTGCTCCACAAGCAAAACAAGATCCACTGGGTCTGTTTACATAGGGAGGCTTATTATAACCAGAGTTCTGTTTTGGAGGCTGACCTCCGCTACCCTGCGAGTTCTCTTGTGTCTTACCCTTATTTTTCTTTTTGTGGCCCTTATTGGAGGAAGATTTATCAGATTCCCCACTCTCCTTATCTTTGGACTTTATGGGACACTCTGTGACACCCACAAATCTGCTGCTATGGCAAGCTTCTTAGGATGTATCTCCTTTGAAACTGCCAAATGCTGCTTAATCTCAGGGGAAGAAGATGCAAAAATATGTTCCAGCATGACAAGACATATAATACCTTCAAAGGTAGAGACCCTATAACCTTCAACCCAGCCAGTCAAGTTCTTTAAGGATTCAGTTACATAAGATACCCAAGTACCACATTTGTTTCTTCTTGTACTCTCTGAATCTTTTTAAGTACTGGGCAGGAGTCTTTCCAAACTTTAAGATGAGAGTTTGCTTTAACATTGCAAAATCGGCTCTCTCAGCTTGGGACATTTCCATAATGGTACTGCAGCCAGAATGGAGCAGTCTGCTAAGTAACCAGGACATTTTATCAGCATTGTCAACTTGTTGAACTTCATATGTATACTCAAAAGTATTCAGGCAGTCCATAATGTCATTCTTTTCCTCATACACACTGAGCAGATCTTTAGGAAACCTTGGATGAGAGGAGGCCCCAGACCTATGTCCAGGACCCTTAGATCCATTGGCAACTTGAAGCTTGGCCAGTTCCAACTGGTGATCCCTGTCTTTCTGTTTTTCTGCCTGCCTTATCTTCAGTTTGGCCATGTTAAATTCAAGGTCCTTCTGCCTAAACAGCAGCTCTTGCTTCTGAATTTAAGCATGGCCTCACCTTCAGCACTGGCAGAGGAAACATTAGACATTAGATCTTCCAAATCCTCATGGTCCCTGGAGACCATTGCAGCGACAGAACTACTAGTTCTGCCAGTGGGAGCAGCCCCACCTCCTTCTGCACTGTCCTCAGAAGCTATAGCACTAAGCTGAGCTTCTTGCCAGTCCATGATTCTTTGGATCATTTCCACGTTTGTGCCCTGAGAAGACACACCTCTCTCAGCACACATCTTTTTCAATGTTTCGGATTTAGAAGCATTTAAAGTTAACAATGTACTTGTTTCCATAGTGTTAGATAGGACTATGGCCTTTTTCAGTTATACTACAACAATTCACTATGTGTCCTGGTAGAAATAACTTGAAATGCCTTTGTTAGTATGCAAGACTGGATACCTTCAGTCCTATCCCACTGCTGCCACCAATTTGTTAAGAAGGATTTCTGAACTCTGACCTGAAGGGGCAGAGGTTCAGAAGGCCAACCTAGTTTCTTGATACAGTGTAACCTCTGGACAAGCCAGACCAATCAGGCTAGCTATGGCAGGCGGTCAAGACTAAGTCTCAAGAGAGGTGAGGGTGACTGAAAGACCTAAATGACCAAAGCAAAGACACTTACAAATTACTCCAGACAGGTGTTATATTAAAAATATAGACACATTTATTACAAGGCCTTTGTAACATCGACCATAGCAAAGAATCACAGTAACACTAAGTAAACCTTCACACTCAACCATCACACTCAATACAATATATAAAAAAATCAAAAAATACCAAACACTCAAATACTTGGTTCTCAGCAGAACTAAAAGAATTACGAACCAAAAAACGCAAAGCCCTAAACTTATGGCAAAGTGCGCCTAACGCAGCATCACTATCCGCCTACAAATCACTGGCCACCCAATACAAAAAAAGTATTATAGCAGCCAAATCCACATCCTACAATGAAAGAATCGCTAACGCCACTTCAGAATCTAAAGAGCTTTTCGCCATCTTCAACGAACTATCCACGCCGGCCACCAAGTCTCAAGAGATTGTTAAGGACCAAGCCTGGTGTAACACCATACAGTGCGCCCTCATAAACAAAATTGAACTCCTCCAAGCAAAAATCCTAGACCGTCACACAAATCTCACTCAGCATATTTTATTAGCTTCCCATACGGAAACTATGACTGAGAATAAAAAGACAAATCCCATTACTCCATTCAAATTTAGAGAAGTCTCAGAAAAAGAGGTAGTCGATATTGTTAACAGAATCAAACCCTCTAATTGCAAAGGCGACGCCTGCCCCGCTAATCTAGTTAAAGACTGCGTAGAAACATTAGCCCCATTTCTCAAAACCTTCATCAATGCATCCTTCAATACAAACTCAGTCCCGACCAGCCTAAAAGAAGCCTGGGTGCACCCTCTTCTCAAAAAACTCACTCTAGATCCTGAAAACGCCAACAACTATAGACCCATCACAACCGTTCCCTTCCTGCTTAAGATCCTCGACAAAGTTGCGTACACACAAATACAGCAATACCTGGAAGAAAATCGCATATTAGGAAAAAGGCAATCAGATTTCCGCCCGGGACATGGGACCGAATCGGCTCTACTAGATCTCAAAATCCAACTAAATGACATCATGGACAAAGGCAAACCTGCACTCTTGCCCTTGCTAGACCTATCTGCCGCCTTTGACTTGGTCAATCACAATATTCTAGGCACGCAACTCAAAAATGAAGCCCACTTCTCACCAGAAGCCATCTCATGGGTCAAATCATTCCTTGAGGGTCGACTCATGAAGGTCTTTTCTGACTCGGCCAGCGCTAACCCTACCACTATCCATTGTGGCGTCCCACAAGGGTCCTGCACTGCCCCTACCTTATACAACATCTTCACCCTCCCACTGTTCAATGACCTGGACCGTCATCACATAGCTTACACAAATTATGCTGACGACACGCAAGTCCTGCTACCTCTCACTGGGATCTATGAACATGACGCAGCAGCATTAACCAAGATCTATACAGCCATCCAAACCTGGATGGCAGCCAACGGCCTCTGCCTAAACGGGGACAAAACAGAGATCCTACTAGTTGGCACCAAAGAAACTCTAAACAAACTCCCACCGCGGTACAAATCCTTCAACATGGACAACTCCACCATCACAGTCTCCACTGCAGTTAAACGTTAGGAGTATACCTTGACTCCACTCTTTCCATGACACGACAAGTCAATGCCATAGCCTCCTCTGCTGCACTTACCACTAAAGTAATCAACGCTGTCAAACCCTTCCTATCCACTAAAAACTGCCTGGCCATAGCCAGAGCCACAGTAGGCACCAAATTGGATTACTGCAACGCTCTCTTCCTAGGTACGTCTGCACAAAACCTAAAAAAAAATGCAAGTAACACAAAACACTGCCCTAAGAGCAGCCCTAAGCATCCCTAAAAGGGAGCACATCTCTCAAGCCAGGAAAGAAGCTCACTGACTACCCATAAAAGAAAGGATACTATTCAAATCCATGGCCATCACCCACAGATGCCTTTCCGCCAAGGCTCCCCCCTATCTTTCTGAAAGAATCACTCTTAACTCATCCATCAGACCCACTAGGTCACATTTGACGAACCAGATATATGTACCCACATTCAAAAGAAGCAAAGCCGGTGGGTCTAGCTTTCAACACCTAGCACCTAAAAATTGGAACGCACTCCCTACCGCGCTAAGGAACGAAAACTCATACCACGCCTTCCGTAAAGTACTTAAAACCACGCTGTTTAACTAACTCCATCCTATCCTACTGTACTTAATTAAGCACAACTGTAAGTATATATGCATGAATGCTCTGCACTGTATCTGTATTTACTCCATGTACGCCTGTAACAAGTAAGTTTGCTTTCAGCGCCACGATGTCCATGGGCAGATGTGCGCTAAACAAATCCAAATAAATAAATAAATATAAAAGACCAATGGGGTCTAAGGGGTTAAACGCACAAAATATGTTGCCAACCTAGAGGGGAAGAAAACAGGCAGTGCAGGTAATTTTTAGACCCAGTTCCACATCAATAATACACCTAACTAAGAGGCAGTCCAAGCCCTACGAAGAGAGGAGCCTTGTGCTCAATAGTACATGCATGTGCTTGTGCCAATGGGCAGGATAGGGTCTCTTCAAGGGTCTCTAGCAGCTCAGGAAGGTGGATGAGGTGATGAAGAATATGTTCCCACTATTCAAGCAGGACCTCCACTTGAGGGCAGAGGCAGTTTGAGAGTGCGGGATGGAGTCGCTATTTCGCAATAGCTGTGGAAAGGAAAGAGGCCCTCAGGGGCCACTTGTGCATAAAAATGGGCTCCTGCACTAGGGGCCACCAGTTGGGGTAAGGACTACTCACCGGTCCCTGACGCAGGCAGACCCAAACTTCGCCAGTACAGTCCACTTCGCTGGCAGGTTCGAATGCTTCAAAAAGGACATCTCGGCACCTTGTAGTTCCCAAGATACAGCGATGATTCCCAAACGGGACAGTGGCGATTTCTCCGCTCCGGGTGGAGGAATCGGCCCAGTTTCACTGCAGCAGGCTTCAGGGGCAAGACGGTCACAAATGCAGCGAACTTGCACAAGTCGTTGCCCCGGCAGGGCAACACAGTAACAGCTTTTAATCCGGTCCGGGCACACTCGTCTCACTTCAGACCTGGGAACGCCAAGTGTACGAAATTCGGTGTGAGGGTGCCGTGGACACAGAGCTAGCAGTATACCAACAGATGCAGAGGGGTCCCACGGGACGACAGTGGGCTTAGGGTGGCAAACCTTCCAGCGGGTCACCAGCAGTTCCTCGACTCGGCTTCTTGTTGCAGGATACTTGGCTCCTATCCTTTGTTCGGTGTGAACTCAGGAGATAGACATGGTACTAGTGTTTTCAGCCTCCTCTCATCCAAAGTTCCCTTTGCGCCAAAACGGAGAGGACCCAATGGGAGATCTGCTCACAAACACACACTCCATACGTGGACCAGTCATGGACCACAGTGGTTCCAGGCATTCAGGGCACTCCAGGTCTCTGGCACCCAGGATGTGTATTGGGATCAGACATCCCAGCCCACATCCTGGAGGCACACACACAAGGCATGCAGAAGCCCGCAAAAACATTGGGATTCACGGGAAAGTGCATGACCAAATAAGGACTGGCCCAGGTCGACTGGACCTGTGGGAGGTGAAGGGGCAAGATGGCCAAAGGACAGGACAAAGAACCTTGTGGCATGGCCATTTTGGGGCCAGGCCACCTATTCGTGCCAAACACGGTTAACAAAGGGTTAAAAATAATGCGAAACGATAGCTGCCACCAGTCTTGTCCATGACAAATCTGCACAGTTCATAAAAAGTCCAGCAAGAGTTTCTAGGGCCTTTGGAAATGACTAGAGACCCAAGTATGCTGTATGGTAAAATACATTGCACACTGGTTACATGCACAAAAGTTGCAACATGAGGAAAGGACTAAGGGAAACAAAGTCGCCCAGTACGGACTGTCTTAAGGGCATGTCAGTTTCCCCATAAAAAGTGAGTAAAAGCCCCAAGGAGTGCAGCTGAGGGCTGTGCTTCTCTGGCAAAGTCGGTCAATGGTGTTTAAACAGCAGGAAAAAGTTTGGGGGTTGACACATGGAGGGAAAATTACATATAATTATGAAATCTTTCCTAACAATGCACACAATACACAGCAATGAATAATCATAGACCTCCATAGGAATGCTATAGTTTCCCAATACCTAAAAGATGGCCGCCCGGGTAGTCGGAGACAAAGCAGCAGCAGTAATCTAGACATTGAACATTGTGAACCACTTAAGCCCCGCCTCCGCTGTAACACGCCCTTGCATTTGATCCGCTGACAGCAGTGTAACCCTAACGGCGCCTCAGCTCACAGAACCTGTGAAAACCAAAGACAAGAAATATCAATAGTTTGAAGAATCTACAGAATATCCATCGACCGCAGACAAGAGTTACCTGACTGCAGTTTTCCTTTGTTGCAGCTTTCCAGTTAAGATTTCCTTTCATCATAGTTCCTCTTCAGTCAGCAGTTTTCGCTCATAACTGCGTCATCTTCCGAGGGTTATCTCCATATTCCGAAGTCCTGCAAACAAAGGTACATAATTAAAAGCATGAACATTACCAGTTAAGAGAAAAGATAGTTTCAAAAGCATACAAACCTGAAGCTCCACAGAGTTGATTTTCCTCAGTTTTAACCGTGCTTTGAAGTAGAAGGTTGTGGCGGGTTTCCTCTGTCAAGACAAACTTATGCTAGTTAGCGCCCTCTCTTCAGGATTACACACACAACCAATTTGTAAGCCAAAATTAATTTTTATGCAACACTAACCTCTTCATTTACCGTGCGCTTCATTCTGGAAGTAAGCGCTCCAACTCTCATTGTTAAAAGGTGTTAAAATTCTTTTACTGATAATACGAACTCTTCAGTTGAAGTCTTCTTTCTTCAAGAATCTCCCTAAGAACGAAGAAATATTTAGTTAGAACGAGAGATCTCTCCAGCATAGAAAGAACTTTAATTTTTCACAGAACAAGCAAAGACAACAGCTTGCTCAACGGTTCATTGCAAGAGACTCATGAACTTTTAACAAACATTTATCTCAGAGTTGTCATGCGTCTACGCTATCCAGACTTCAGAGCCATTTATATCTACGCACTCCTGTGTGATGGCAGGATGGAGAGCTATCAAAACATACAACACAGGTGAGGATATTTTGGGTATCCGTTTTAGGGTGAAGATAGACATAATCCTTACAGTCATTATATCCACTCATTTTATAGCAGCTCCTTTCTTGTTGTATTTCTTTCCTAACAGAACAGGCATTTCCAAAGCTCCTGTTAGCAGACCAAAAGGGGGTTGGAAGTCATTATGCTTCTGTGGAGTTCAGGTAAGCGTTACAGAACGCATAGCCATCCTTAAAGGGATGGTCTAGTAAAACATTTTATTTAAAAAATAGATAGGCAACATAAAAAAAAATACGAGCATTCTCCGTTTTAAAACTTCCTATGTAAAATTTTGAGCTATTCAAGCTCAAAATTCGCAAAAGCAAGCACATGGGCGCATCAATTTTGTGAAATGGAGGCCCTCCTGTGCTGGCTTTGGCTTTTGCGGCACTAATGAAGGAAAAACCAGCCAGCTGTAGTAAACAAAGGCTACCGCTGGGTGGCTTTCCCTTCATTAGTGCTGTAGGCGGAGGACGGGGACCGGAGACCAGAGCAGGAAAGCTGCAGCTGAATCTCGGTAAGTGCTATTTATTTTTATTTTTTTAAATAAGCACTAGCTGCGTTTTTTTTCTAAGTTTTCCGGGCTGGAGGAGCCCGGAAAACTTAGAAATAAAACCTCAGCTTTAAAAACGTATTTATGTTTGCGGTCGCTTTTGAAGCGACAGCAAACATAAATACAACGTTATTGTGTTGAAAAAAGCTGCGGTTTTTCTTTCCAAGTTTCTCAGGCTCCTCCGGCTCGGAGGAGCCTGAGAAACTCAGAAAGAAAAACCGCAGCGTTTTCCAACGCAACGCGTTGTTTCTGCCTGAATCTGCTTTCCCATTTGGGGCTCTCGGGCTCCCCACGGGGAAGTCCGAGAGCCCCAAATGGGAAAGCAGATTTAGGCAGACAACGCAGCATTTAGCATTTCCCATTTGGGTCTCTCGGGCTCCCCAAGGGGAGCCCGAGAGCCCCAAATGGGAAATCAGCTGCAGGTAGAAACACTACGCGGCATGTAAACATAACCGCGTGTGTTTCTGCCTGCTATGGCTTAACACTTTGGGTCTCCGGTGCTCCCCTAGGAGCACCGGAGACCCAAAGTGATAGCCACAGCAGGCAGAAACACACGCGGTTGTGTTGGAAAACGCTGCGGTTTTTCTTTCCAAGTTTCTCAGGCTCCTCCGAGCAGGAGGAGCCTGAGAAACTTGGAAAGAAAAACCGCAGCGTTTTCCAACACAATAACGTTGTATTTATGTTTGCGGTCGCTTTAAATACGTTTTTAAAGCTGCGGTTTTATTTCTAAGTTTTCCGGGCTCCTCCAGCCCGGAAAACTTAGAAAAAAACCACAGCTAGTGCTTATTTTAAAAAAATAAATAAATAGCACTTACCGAGATTCAGCTGCAGCTTTCCTGCTCTGGTCTCCGGTCTCCGGTCCCCGTCCTCCGCCTACAGCACTAATGAAGGGAAAGCCACCCACCGTTAGCTTTTGTTTACTACAGCTGGCTGGCTTTTCCTTCATTAGTGCCGCAAAAGCAAAAGCCAGCACAGGAGGGCCTCCATTTCACAAAATGGATGCGCCCATGTGCTTGCTTTTGCGAATTTTGAGCTTCAATAGCTCAAAATTTTACATAGGAAGTTTTAAAATGGAGAATGCTAGTAATTTTTTTTTATGTTGCCTATCTATTTTTTAAATAAAAATTTTTACTAGACCATCCCTTTAAAAATACTCCGCCCGAGCGTGATGGAAACCCCAGGTATAGACAATTTGTCCCAGCTCTTGGGGGAATTACGGGCAGAAGTTCATGCAACAAGGTCAGAGACAAATTCCTTGCGGAGGAAATTAGTGGTTAATAGGGAATGCACAGATGAACTAGGTCGCCAATTGTTACAAACCCTGGCAGCACAGGCGCCACTTCCCGGTACTCAACGTTCCCCTTCAAGTCCTCCTCTTCAGGTGATTTTACCAGGAAATATTCCATTAGCCCCTCCAGAACGATTTATGGGGTATTCAAATTGCTTTGCAATTTTTATGAATCAATGTAACTTGCATTTCTTATGTAGACCCAGGATCTTTCCCTCAGATCAGTCAAAGGTGGCACTTGTATTATCCCATTTGGGGGGACATGCTGCTGATTGGTCCATTCCATTGGTCAATAGAGATGACCCTTTATTAAGACATTTCCCTGGCTTTCAACAGGAATTGGAAAAGCTCTTTGCTGTCACACACACACAGACGAGCCATGGATAATGAGTTGCTATCTCTACGCCAAGGTGGTGATTTGCTGGGATATGTAGCTACTTCCAATCGACTCGTAGCAGAAACTTTTTTCGAGGTTTACGTGGAGAACTCAGACATTTTGGCTCAAATTGTGAACCCTCCTACACGGAGTTCATAGATCTCGCTATCCAACTGGATCATAGGTTGCAAGATAACGAACAGACCGTTCCAGATCAGAGAATAGATCATTCTATTTCCGTCCAAAAGACGGTGGTAATCGCCAAGTTCCTGAAAACCATCCAGAACCAATGTAGTTGGGAGGTGTTCGGGCCCCATTTCAAAAGAGAAAAGAGAAGACAACATAATTTATGTCTCTACTGTGGTCCAGCTAGTCATCACCTTCATAACTGTCTGGTAAAACCTCCCTGGAAACCTATGGGGGCCTTGGACAAGACAGAAAAAGGGCAAAAAGAAGGAGGAATTGTCGGAAAACTCCAACGCCTGACAAGTTTAGAGGTTGGCTTGTCGAGCCAAAAAGAGGAATTTAAGATCGCTCATTTCGTTGTGCCCATTATCCTAAGTAATGACCTTCAACCTTCCCAGATCCATGCTTTAGAAGCATATGTGGACAGTGGTGCGATTGGAAACTACATGGATCATGAACTTGCAGGCAAGATTGGTATTGCTGTAAACCGAAAGTCTGGGGTGGAGAATGTCACAGCAGTAGATGGTACTCCGCTTATATCCAGACCAGTGACAAATTGTACTGAAGTCTGTACCTTGCTCTGTCAGAATGGACATCAAGAAAAGATCTTGTTTGACCTAATAAGTGCTCCACAGTTCAAGATAATCTCAGGTATTCCATGATTAGAGAAACATAATCCACAGATTGATTGGCGTGCCAGAACCTTAGTATTCACCGAAGAATGCAAAAACTTGTTATAGTCGAGGAAGAGATTCAGCAAACAAGGTATAAGTGGTTTCTAGAGAAAGCCTTGCCCTGGGGCTAATAGGAATTCTACCACTGGAGTACCAAGATTTACAGAAAGTATTTGAAGAACAGGCCAACGTACTGCCGCCACATCGGCCCTGTGACTGTCAAATTGACTTAATTCCAGGATCCAAAACCCTGTGTAGTAGAATTTATGCCTTAACCGAGCAAGAAAATATTCATTTGAAGACATATCTAGATAAATATCTAGCAAATAAATTCATTCGACCATCCAAATCTCCTTTAGCCTCTCCTCTGTTCTTCGTACCAAAGAAGGAAGGGGACCTTCGCACTTGCATAGATTATCGTGCATTAAACCAAATCACAGTAAAGAACCGATACCCACTGCCACTCATTCCAGTGTTAATGGACCAAGTAAAAGATGCAAAAATATTTAGAAAATTAGATCTTCAAGGGAGCATATCATCTGGTAAGAATTAAAGGCGATGAATGGAAGACCGCCTTTTCCACAAAGCATGGATTATACGAGTATCAAGTTATGCCCTTTGGTTTATGCAATGCTCCAGCAGCTTTTCAGAACTTCATGAACGATGTCCTAGGAGAATTGTTAGATTTATGTGCTGTGATGTACATTGATAACATCTTAATTTATTCCGCTTCTGCCCAAGAACACATAGCTCATGTTAGAGCAGTACTTATGAAGTTATAGCAACATCAGTTGTCCGTCAAATTGAAAAATGTTCCTTTCATGTGACCTCAGTGGAATTTATGGGATTCATATTATCACCATCGGGAATCCAAATGGACAACAGAAAAGTAGAGGCAGTTTTGACCTGGCCTTCTCTTACGTCGGTGAAAGGAGTTCAAAGTATTCTGGGATTCGCCAACTTTTATCAGCGATTTGTTGCAGGTTTTTCCCAGTTAGTCCACCCAATAACTTCGCTACTACTGAAGCACAAAAAATGTGCATGGACCGAAGAAGCAAAAGAAGCTTTTCAGACTTTAAAGAGAAAATGTACAACTGCCTCGGTGCTAAGGCACCCGCAGCCAGAATTACCATTTGTAGGAGAGACCGACGCTGCCAGTGCTGCTATGGGAGCAGTATTGTCACAAAAGGATTTGGAAACCGGACAATTACATCCAGTGACTTTTTGCTCAAAGAAGTTCTCTGCAGCTGAGTTAAATTACACTATCATGGATAAGGAATTACTAGCAATAAAGAAAGCCTTTAAAGAACGGAGACATAATCTGTTAGAGCAGGGGTCCCCAACCTTTTGTGGCCAATGAGCAACTTATCTGTATGAAATGAAATGGTGAGCAACAGCTGAACCTCGATTGTAAAATATCAGCGTTCAGGTGTTAGCAAATCGATTGTTAATCAAATTACAATCCAACTGAAGTTAATATCACAAAAACGGCACGTTACTGTGCAACAATAAACAATTTTTGCATTGGGTCTCTCTCCTGTCTCTTCCTGCTTCCCTCAAGATCTTTATTTCTTTGGATGTTTTGAAATGGTGCATTTGTTTGCACTTGATTGAGTAACATTTTTGTCAAAATCTAGTAGGATTTAAATACTTCTTTACAGGTTCTTTTTTATAGGATGCCCCCCCCCCTAACAATTTTTTTAAAAACAGAAGCATAGAAGTATTTGGCAGAATTTTTAACCGCATGTGAAAAACTATTTCAAATAAATGCTCACAAGCGACCGAGAGTAGCGAGGGAGCCTGAATCACACTAGGAGAGTTCAGGGGGGTTCTCCCCCCGAGAACTTTTTTTAAATAATGTGTTAAAATGGTACATTTTACAGCACACTGTCTTTGACAAATTGGGCAAAATGCCACACAGTTTACTGCTCGTTTTGTAGGGTAACACATGAAAAATGTACATTAGATACCAAGTCACTAACCATGCACAGGAGCATGTTTCCGAAATATTTTTTATGATGCCATTCCCCACAATATATACCAATATTATGTCAGTGTAAAGAAACGTTCATGTTTCTGCCCCAACATGTCCGTGCGGGCTGGACCAATTTATGCCAGTATTCATGTAAGAACACTCATGTTGAGTTTGACATAATGCCAAAATAAATGGCATGCCACTTTAAGAAAGCATACCTATACTGGCTGCACCAATGTAGGCCTGCCCCTTTAAGAAAACCTGTCCATACATGACTTCAGCAATGCAGTCTTATTCCCCACCAATGACACAACTCTCATAGCTTTTGTTTTGCCGAGAATGCTAGAGAAAGAACACTGCCATTGTACATGTACTGGCTTCCTCAATGCCCCCCCTCCACCACTATCTGGCTTTCTTGCTCCCCCAGCCACAGGAACACATTAATATTCTCATTAATACACATTCACGCGAACAAGTATACACAGTCACACTGCTTTCTCATTCCCTCACACACGCACCCAAACACCACACTACAAAATCCAAACTGTATTCTCATTCACATGCACAACCATTCATCCATTCAATCATAGATGACTACGACATACACACCACAGCCATCTCATTCACATGCAGACTTCATGTCACACAGACCTGAGGCTTATATACACTCATACATACACACATAGCAAAACATGATTTTCTGGTTACCCAGGCTGCAAGACACTCCTGCTGTAGGCTCCTATGTTGCATGTCTGGCTAATGCTCACCCCAAAGCCAGGAACCAAGAAGCATGGAGAGCTTCCTGGTTCTGACAGATGTGGTGAAGCCAGAGTGCTACCATTTTGCCACCCCAGGCCAAAGAAATGTAGGGGTGGTGCAGGAGTGGTCTTGCACAGATTTCAACTGCAGCACTCCAGCCTGCAAACCCCAATGGGCCATGCAAGGCGGCGGAAACAAAATGATCCTGGCCTTCCATGACTCATAGAGCAGGTGTGCTGGGATACTGTAGTTTAGTGACCTGGAATTCAATCCAGGAGCTCTCCCTCTGAGGGAGGGATCATGTTTTAGCTAAGCTTGCTTCTGGCTCATCCATAATGCTTAGCAAGTCAGCAACCTGTTGCCACTTATGAATGAAAACCCCTGCACAAAAGGAAAAAAATGGTAAAAAATGAGTATGATTTACATACCTCTTTGCAAGGGTTTTTATTGTTCACACTCAAATGTGCTTAATGTTTATCAATGGAGCAGGTTAACACACACAATAACAGTAACGTTAGTCAACACTTTGTAGGAGTCAAATGTCTCTTAACCGGTGGGCTTGATGTTTCTTACCCAAGGATTTTTTTGAAAATTGTTGAACCAATTTAATACTTTGATGCTCATGATAACAGTAAACTTAGCCAAAACGTTGTAGGATTTAAATACCTCTTTGTAGGGCGAGGGAGAGTTGAGAGTTAACCTCCCAAGGATTTATTTTGAAATGTAACAGAAGGAGCATATCTATGCACAGAAGGACAGTAAACTGGGCCAAATTCTGTAAGGGTGGGTGAGCATTGGTCATGGACATTGACATTCATAAAGAGTAAATGCATAACACTTTAATCAGATTAAGTTTAACTTTCAAATGTCTTTTAAAATAACATAAGAGAGCCTCTAGACAGGAGTTATTGAGATTGATATTCCCCAACCAGGATCCATACATTGATTTCAGATTGTTCATGCAATACAGAACATGTTACCTCATGGAGTGATGGTTCCTATTTCAGCTATGTTTAACAACAATGCATTTGCAATTTCGAAGCAAGCATCAGTAACTGATGGATGTGAAAGTAGCTACACGTTCAAAGGTACAAAATGGAAAAATCTCTTTCAAAGTCTTTGATGCAAGTGTCCAGATCTGTGGCATAATACCTATATTTACAGTTGCTAACTTTCTCAAGTCTGGAAAGAGATTTTAAATGCCTTTTCAGATATCCTTAAATGCAAGTGTAATTTGAATGCATTAGCAATTTTAGAGCATTCAGTTTGAATATTAAGTCACTTCGCAAACATTTTCTAATGATTGAATATCTTGCCATGTGTAAAGTAAAAACATCATCCAGGTCAAGTTATAATAATCTGAGTGCATTTGAATGTAAGTTGTTAGAGCAATTTTAACACCAATGTAGTTTAGTTGAAACTTGACACTGCATATTTTCGGCCAGTTTGTCAAAGTTGGCGGTGTAATGGGTTACTGCAAGTTCCATGCAGTCATTTAGATGTGTGTTGGTCAACCGAGATCGGTATTTTGATTTCAAAATCTTCATTGTAGAAAATCCAGACTCACATAAGTAAGTTGACCCAAAACAAGCAAGCAAACACTGAGAGGATTGCTTCAGAAGTGGGTATTTGGACTTTTGAACCATGGCCCAAATTTTGGTGTGTGATGATCTTGCTTTCAGATGCAAGTCTGCTTGCAGAGTAATAATTTCCATTTCAAGGTCTGGGATGCTTAATCTATATGCATTTGCAATTTGAGATGCAGTGTCAGTGACATCAGTTTCCATGAATGGGTTGGTTATAAAAGTAGCCACAGGTTCAATGATCAGGAAATCAGAAAAACGTTTCTCAAAGTCTTTTCTGATCAGGTCGAGATGTTCAGCATACATATCTTTTACATAAACAGCACTTTCCCTTACTAACTTTTCCAGACTGGGAAAGTGAGTCAAGATACCCTTTTCCATTTGAGTCATCCATAAATTCAGTTTGACTTTAAATGCATTAACTGACCCAATAAATTCTGTTATTGTTTTATCTTGCCCTTGGAGTTCAAGGTTGAGAGCATTCAGTTTAGATGTCAAATCATTAAGAAAAGCCAATTCAGATAACCATTTAGGGTTACTGAGTTGCTCAACTTGTTCCCCTCTTCCTTCTAAAAACACAATAATTTCAGGTAGGAGATCCAGAAATCTTGCCAGTACTTTACCCCTGCTAAGCCATCGTACCTCTGAATGGAAGAGTAGAAAACCATATTGAGCATCCATTTCATCTAGAAGTGATTTGAAAAGTCGGTTTTGCAATGACCTTGCACGTATAGAATTGACATTTTTTAAAATGACAGTCATGACATGCTGATAATTGAGTACCTTGGAACACAGTGAAGGTTGGTGAATAATGCAGTGATAACTTCTGAATTCTGGAAAGTCTGGATCTCTTCTGCAAAGAGCAACAAAACCAATATTCCGCCCTATCATGGCTGGTGCACCATCTGTTGTAACTGCCACAAGTTTCTGAAGTGGCATATTGATGTCTATTATAAACATTTTGAAAGCTCGATAAATGTCTTCTCCTCTTGTCTTCCCCATAAGTGGAAGAACTGCAAATATGTCTTCTTTCACACTGCTATCTTCAAACACCATTCTAATAAAAATAGATAGCTGTGCAGTATCTTCTATATCAGTTGATTCATCAAACTGCAAACTCATAAAATCACACTTTTCTAAATCACTCCTAAACTGAAGGTCAACATCTTCTGACATTACCTCAATTCTACGAACCACTGTGTTTCCTGAGAGCTGGACATCTTTAATGGCAGCTATTATTTGAGAGTAATTTTCAAAGTCCTGGAACAGTGAATCAGCAGTTGCAAGCATAGCTTCTTTTACTATTTCACCATCTTCAAATGGTTTCTTCTTTTTTGCAAGAATATGGGCCACTTTCAATGATGCCACAGTTGCTGCTTTTGAATGAGAAACTGTTTTCCTAAAAATTGATTGCTGAGCGCTCAATGCAGTTTTAAGATCTTTAACTCGTGCTCGCCTAAGATTACTGTTGGTTGGGTAGTCTGTCATATGACTTATGAACTGTGTTAAAATGCCTTTCCAAATTGCATTTCTTCCCAACTGAAACACTTGCTTGACAAATTAAACATATAGCTTTCCCTTTGAAACTTGTGAATAAATATTGTTCTTCCCATTCATCCCTGAAAGTATATGAATATGTTCTTGATTTCATCAGTGGTGGGGAGGTAGAGGTAGAAGCCATTTTGTTTCACCAGTCTACACCTGACAAGAGTACAAGTTGAAGTTCTGAGTCACCTCAGCTGTGTAACTAACTGGAAAAGAAAAAAAAGACTGATTGTTACCGACTACATTCTTTGCACACCACCCCCTCTTGCTTATTTATGTGGCTCTATCTTTTATGAAACATTTTGCCTTGTTAGTTACTACTACCGGCCCACCTATCACATTCATCACCCTCACTATCCTATCGCAACACTGATGTTTTCCTACTGATTGACTCTTGTGCATTCCCTTCTTCTCAGCAGTGCTGACATATGAAGTGCATCGAGGCTCCCAATAGTGGCAGACAAGCGCTGAACAAGACCACTTAGGTATTATTCTACACTACAGGGTAGTGTTATATTTCAGCATGGTTCCTGAGCGACTAAAGGAGCACATACAAATAAAAAAAATAACAATGAAATAGTTGTTTGATTCTTTTATCTTTCAGAGAGTTTGGGTGGCAATCAACACTTATTGTTGCCCTGGTATACAGGTGAAAGCTGTTGAGCACACACGGGGAGCTTGTGACACCCATGGGTTCCCTAGGCCTCCTTGGGTGCTCATTACCCCACTTGACAACTGTTGGGAGTTGTAAATAGCTCAGCCCAAGGTGGTAAGTGCCAACCTTGACTGTCCTATGTCACATGCGCTGCCTCCGCCATCCTTAGGTGAACGCTTAGGTGCCCTAGGACACTCCAGGATTTCTGAGGACTGCAATAGGTTAGTCATGGGCTGTGGAGATCCTAGGTTACAAATTAACCTAATTTTATCATGTTATCAAAATGTTGGGTCAGACATCCATGCTTTTCTTCAGAAACCCTCCATAGTCGGTGTCCAGTACAATATTGTGTTTGAGTTGCAAGGTCACGTCCTGGGGGGGGGTGTGGTGAGGGGGATTGTGTGTGTACTAAGAGGTTGTGTGTGATCTGTGGGGTTGTGTCAGAATGTGGTATGTGGAATGTTGGCCTGTGATATGAATACTTTTTCAGTCCTGGACACAGTCCTAAACTTGTCTTATGTGAACAGGGTGTAATCCACCCAGTCTTGTTTTTCTTTGTATTCTGGTACTTGTAGGATACAATTCCCAGAGTGTGGTGAACAAAGCAGGACTAAATAGGTAGTGTGTTTGTGTGTGTGTGTGAAAGGAGAGAGAGAGAAACATAGATAGAGAGATAAAGAGATGGAGAGAGCCGGAGAAGGGGAAATGGATCTGCTAATGTGAGAGCCTTTTTGTTTAATAGAATTGTAAGAGAGGTGGTTAAGTTCTCTGCCAGTGATATCTTTTTGTGTTCACATGAAAAGTGTTGTCTTATGCAATGTGTCATTATGGTCCCAGCTGTCCATGCTTGTGGGGTGATGAGCAGGGCGCCTGGTGATTTGGTAATTGGGTGTCACAGTATTAAATAGCTCCTATGATGCCATGTTTGTCAGGAACATTGAACACCATGTGTGTGAAGGACCAGGGTGACTTGTATGCCTGACTTACTACAGGCAAGTAATCTGGGAGAACAGGTGAGTAATAAGAGTGGTGCCAGTCACCAGGGAGACCTATTCTGAATCAGGGACTGTGCTTTCTGCCATGTACTCCCTGTGACTAGACAGCCTGTGGACATAGTCGGCCTATGCTGGGTACACAATAACCTTCTTTAAGAGAGTGTCAGCTGTGCTTCCATTGGAATGGAGGGGCAGGAGAGCTCTGTACACAGAGGTGCAGAGACAGCAGACGGAGTAAAATCAGAGTGGTCCTGGGGCTGCAGAGTGCACTAGGCAGAAGGGGCAGTATGGGTTTGGGGTTTCTGGGAAAGATTGAAAAGTGGCAAATGTTGCAGCGGATCCCAGCTACAAGGATGCCACATCCCTGGAACTTGGGTTCATTTCTTTTTTCAGTTATAGTTTTCCAGTAAGTTTTAGTGAGACAGAGAGAATTTGCAGTGCCCCACTTTGGGTTGCATGACCAGGCCTTGGTCCACTGGCGTGGGGCTGTCAGGTCAGATGGGACACATGCATTTTCCCTTGTGCTCACAGTGAGAACAATCACCAGTAGCAGAGGCAGGTTTTAGTGCCAGGGGACAAAGGGCTACTCCTGGCACACAGTTCTCACTGCAATATACAAATTGGCTTTTGCCTCCAGGGAAATCACAGAGCATTAAATGCGCAGATTCTCAAGTGCCAGCTCTGCTGTAGCTAATTGTAGAAATGCTAAAACATGGCATAAGAATGCACTCCATCACGCAATGTATGGCGTAAAAATGGCACTAATATCAAGACACTGGTCACCCGAAGTACATAAGGATCAACCTCAAAAGACACCTTAACACTGCTGCCTCAATACCTGAATCAGACATAGCAACAATAATAATTCTGTGAAACAAGTATAAATCTCATACCAGCTTAGTATCTTGATCTGACGATAAATAAATATGCCTTGTGTAGTGAAAGTTCGGCAAACTGTTTTATTATATTGCTGGCAAAATATAACTGACTCTAAAAATGTGTGATACTTTACTACAATTACCACACACTGATTTCTTTTGGTTTTTTGATCTCTAGGTTATCTTTATGCTGAAAATGAAAAAAAAGGAACTTTTAAATCCCAGCTTCACCACTTAACTAAAATGTGTAATCCTGCACAAATCTTTTTATCTCTGTGCATTAGCTGCCAACAGTAGAAGTCACTAGAAGTGACTAAATTCAAACTGTCTGCTACTCAAAGGAAGCATCAGTCATGATATTGCTCCATTATTTTTATTATTAGTAATAATAATAATAGTGGCCGTTCATACATTGCACATCTTTGTATTTGGTTTTTGGCTTACTCAGAGCAATTTCTTATAAAGTAACTTCCCCTGACCATTCCAAGTATCACTCATGTCACTATCTCTGAACTCAATTTCTGTGATGTCAATAGTTACACAAATTAAGGGGCCTGCACATATTTTGCCTCACAAGGCCATGTAAACCCTAGAACAGTCCCTGTTTAGCAGTATGCTTGCCTTCCACACTCTTGTGTAGTTTCCATCATTCACCATTGTTTCACGTCTCCTTTTGCTCCCTCCACCAATCTGCCTGTGCACCTAGCTGTCCTGTACCTGTATTACTTTTGTGCACTCCTGCTACCCCTACTACACCCCTCGGACAGTATTCTTGTGCCTTCTCTCCTGCACCACTCTTCTCTGCACAATACGGTCTCTTTGCATTATCCCTCTTTTCATTATAAACATTCTTCCCTTCTGTAACCCTCTCTTCTGCATCATGTCCTACCCCTCACCTGTGTTCCAGTGCTCTCCTCTGCAGCCTTTTCTTATGCATACTCCTTGTGTGTCTGTTGCACCCCTTTCTTCTCCATTGTATACTCTTTACTGAATCCTTCTCTCCCCTATGTCCTCTTGCATCCCTCTCTTCTACACCCAGCATGCCTACTGCATAGCAGAATCCCTGATGCTGCCTGCAACTTATATCTCAATCCCAAGGAACATGGTAAAAATCTGTCAGTGTCCATTCTGTTTAGATCCATACATCCATTTCTATCCCAATCCCCTTACACAACCCTCTGCCCTCTCTGCAAAGCAACACAAGCTGATATTTTAAACATTCATCCCATGAAAGAGGATAAGACAATAGTGGTATGAGAGGTAACATCCTAGCACACTACAGCTTCTGTTACTGGATGCCTGCATCTGTATTAGTGCATAATGTATTAGTGCAGCCGGTCCGTTAGCACAGCGAGTAGAGCGGCTCGCTTTGACATCTGTGCAGAGCCTGCTGACACAGGTTCGAATCCCAGCAGGGCCAAACTCAGCCTTTCATCCTTCCAAGGTCAATAAATGAGCACCACACACCGTGGGTAATAATAAGCAGCGCTCAGATACCCGAGGGTTAGTAGCGCTATATAAATGCTAAATTATTATTATTATAATATTTGTACCCACTGCATGATGATCATGAGATTAATTGCCTCGGGGCAGTTTGTGCAGCATTATTTGCCCTTATACATTTTGGACACCAGGCTATGCACATTATGCCATGAAGTGCTGAATAATTAACCAATGCTGAAAATATTCTGTTTGTATGAGCTGCTAAAAAAGATCTTTAGTGGCAAGAGAACAACAAAAGAAAGGAAACCTGTCGGCTGTATCATGCAAATTGAAGTGTCATGTACAGATGTACATGTAGCCTTACAATGTTTGCTATTTCCTTTTTATTATACTTTTCACCTGTGGTAACATTGGTTTGTCAAATTTCCTGACTGTTATGTCTGGGGAAAGGCTTGTACGATCAATTTGTGTTAGCAATGACAACTGAAGGGGGAACACTGGGATTTATAAAGGCAGCCGTGAAATTCTTGCACTTTTTTTTCACACTGTTTATTTCTCTTGCCTGCATGTACGTACACAACTGTGCCTTCTCTTGAAACTTGAGCACACACTTGTCACACTTTCAACTAGCACTCGAACACTTGTTCAATCACATCTGATCACTCACATAATGTTGTAAACATGTACACTGGCAGTCACTTGCTCGCACACCCTTTCACTCTGAATAAACAAACACATGTTAAAAAAAATGTAATCATTAAACACTCGACCTACCTGACCTTGCTGTATAGAAGTCACTTAGCAAGATAAATGTGAATTTCAGCTTCGGAGGCCAACACTGACAGCAGTCCCAATGCAGACAATATGCTGAGAGATGGGGCCCGGTTACTGCCGCGCACAGGAATGACAGCTGCACGTTAATTTACGAGCAGCTCCACTGTCCTTTCAAGTGAAAATGGCGGTGAAACTTGAAATGGGGCAGCACGTTTGACCCGTGGTTCACGCCTGCACAGTATATCTTTCAGACACATGCGCAATCCAGGCCCTTATTGAAGAGCTGGCGAGCAACATGAATGGGGGCTGCGAGCAACATGTTGCTCGTGAGCTACAGGTTGGGGACCCCTGTGTTAGAGGCTCGTCACATGATCACGGTTCTTACTGATCACCGAAACCTGCAATATTTACGCAGTGCTAAGGCTCAGTCTTCACGGCAACTTCGTTGGGCATTGTTGTTTTTTTGGGGCATGCGAATTTGTCATAACCTATCGCCCAGGAGTACGCAATGGAAAAGCGGATGCATTGGCTCGTATCTGGGAGAGAGAGGATGTGCAAATCAGTCAGGATCCATTTCGTAGTATTTTAGAAGAGAAGATGCTAGGAGTTACTGGACTTTCAGAAGACAACCCGAAAACACAGATTCGACTTAGTGTGACCACTTCTGAATTAGAGGCCTGGAAGTGAAAGGGTCTAAGTGTTCAATTGAAGAGGGTTTACCATATTTCCAGGGTCGTCTTTATCTACCCAAACAAAAATTACAAACACAGATCATAGAAGATTACCATGGGGCAATGCTTGAAGGTCATCCCGGAATCGCCAAAAGAATAGCCAAGGTCAAAAGACATTTTTGGTGGCCTACTTGGCACAGAAATATCGTAGATTTCATCCAAACTTGTGGCATTTGCGCTCGGAATAAAAGTTCTAAGCAGAGACCAGCAGGACTCCTTCAACCTTTACTGATTCCACCTGCACCATGGCATACCATATCAATGGATTTATCACTGAATTACCCCCTTGTTCGGGTTTTAATTCGATTTTAGTGGTGGTGGATTCATTCTCCAAGATGGCCCATTTTATTGCCTTGAAAGGACTTCCATCAGCATCACGCTTGGCTAAAGTATTTCTAGAGAATATTGTACGTCTTCATGGATTTCCGTCAGCAGTAATCTCAGATGGAGGGAGTCAATTTATATCCCAATTTTGGAAAAAATGTGAGACGGCTAAAATAGAGGTGCGATTTCCTACGAGTCATCACCCACAAACTTATGGTCAAACTGAGATAACGAATCAGACCTTAGAACAATACCTCCGATGCCTCCTCCACCAAACAGATCACTCTTGGGTGGATGTGCTTTGGGTAGCAGAGTATGCCTACAACAACTCCGAACATACTTCTACAGGACATACTCCCTTCTATGTCCTAAATGGTTGCCATCCACGGACCTCAACCTTTGATCCACCAGATCTTTTAGAGATGCCTGCAGTGCAGAGTCTTCACGAGAGCATTTCTCAAGTACAGAAGGAAGTCCTAGAACATTTAACTGTTGCAAAAGAGAGTCAAAAGAAATGTGCAGACAAACTCAGAAGAAAACCTCCAGATTACCAAGTGGGAGACCGGGTATGGTTAGCCTCCAAATACATTGCTCTAAAGGGGCTGCACAAATTTCGGGGCCGATTTTCAGTGGAAATGATCATCAACCCTGCAGCATTAAGATTAAAACTACCATCTAACCTACAAATTCATCCTGTATTCCATGTCTCCTTATTAAAACCAATGCCTCCAGGAACCAGGTTACAAAAGTCCCCCAAGTCCATGATTGTAGATGGAGAACCTGAACTCTTAGTAAAATAAATTTTAGATTCTAAGATTGTCAGAAGGAAACGGTTTTATTTAGGGGATTGGAAAGGGTTTGGTTCACAGGACCGAACTTGGGAACCCAACTCTAATATTCATGCCCCTCAATTACTCCAAAAATGTCATCAGAATCACCCATCCAAGCCAAGGCCAGAGGGTCTATCCTTAGGAGGGGCCTTGGGGGTAGAGGGTGGGGGAGAAACTGTCATGATCACATCCCAGATTCATAGTCCTGAGTCAAGAATCCAGGTCAGGAAGGATTCATTACAGAGATCAGTAGGTCAGAGGTGGGTGTTAGCTTGGCATTCCTGGCATGCACACAATACACAGCAATGAATAATCATAGACCCCCATAGGAATGCTATAGTTTTCCAATACCCAAAAGATGGCCGCCCGGGGGTCAGAGATAAAGCAGCAGCAGTAATCTAGACATTGAACATTGTGAACTACTTAAGCCACGCCTCCACTGTAACGCATACTTCGCGTTTCATCCGCTGACACCGGTGTAACGCTACCGGCGCCTCAGCTCACAGAACCTGTGAAAACCAAAGAAAAGAAATATCAATATTTTGAAGAATGTACAGAATATCTATCGACCGCAGACAAGGGATACCTGACCGCAGTTTTCCTTCGTCACAGCTTTCCAGTTAAAGATTTCCTTTCGTCACAGTTCCTCTTAAATCAGCAGCCTTCGCTCGTAACCACGTCATCTTCAGAGGGTTATCTCCGTATTCCGAAGTCCTGCAAACAAAGGTACGTAATTAAAAGCATGAACATTACCAGTTAAGAGAAAAGATAGTTTATAAAGCATGCGTACCTGAAGCTCCACAGAGTTGATTTTCCTCACAGTTTTAACTGCGCTTTGAAGTAGAAGGTTGTAGCGGGTTTCCTCTGTCAAGACGAACTTACGCTAGTTAACACTCTCTCTTCAGGATTACACGAACAAACAATTCTTCAGGAAAAATTCATTTCTATGCTACAGTAATCTCTTCATTTACTGTGCGTTTCATTCTGGAAGTGAACGCTCCAACTCTCATTGTTAAAAGGTGTTAAAATGATTTTCAAGATAAGACAAACTCTTCAGTTGAAGTCTTCTTTCGTCAAGAATCTCTCTAAGAAAGAAGAAATATTTAGTTAGCACGAGAGATCTCTCCAACATAGAAAGAACGTTCATTTTTCACAGAAAAAGCAAAGACAACAGCTTGCTCAACTGTTCATTTCAAGAGGCTCATGAACTTTTAAAGAAAAGTTACCTCAGAGTTGTCCTGGGTCTATGCCATCCAGACTTTAGAGCCATTTACATCTACGCACCCCTGTATGATGGCAGGATGGAGAGCTGTCAAAACATAAACAGGTGAGGATATTTTGGGTCTCAGTTTTAGGGAGAAGATAGACATAGAATCCTTAGTCATTATATCCACTCATTTTATAGCAGCCCCTTTCTTTCCTGACAGAACAGGCATTTCCAAAGCTCCTGTTAGTAGACCAAAAGCAGGTTGGAAGTCCTTACGCTTCTGTGGAGTTCAGGTAAGTGTTACAGTTCGTATCAATGTACTCCTTAGGTGTGCCGTCTCAGCCTCTGTGAGGGCATGTATACGACTACAAGGTAGTACTGCTCCCGGCTCCAAATCGATACGGCAATCAAATGGCCGATGGGGTGGCAGTGTTTCCGCAGCTTGTTTGCTGAATACATCCCTGAACTCTTGGTATTTGGGATGCAAGTCGCCCAGCTCTGGAGTTTCCACCAACATGATGGACGGCTCTGGTAACAACCTCTGAACTGTAGAGAAGGAGTGTTTCATTCTTACACAATGCTTTAAGCAGTATGGCGATGCCAAAGTAACCATGTCCGTGGACCAGATCTCTTGAGGGTCGTGTTTGCGAAACCAAGGAAGCCCCAAAATAATGCCGAACTGTGGCAGTGCTATGAGGTCAAACTGCACCTCCTCAAGGTGGTCTTCCGGACAACTTAGGGTCAAAACCTGGGTAGACTGTGTTAGGTGCCCGGAACAAAGGACAGCTGCTGGAGTTTTTTTTGGACACAAGGGTACTCCGAACTTGGCTGCATACGCTATGTCCATGAAGTTTCCTGTGGCCCCGGAATCTAGGAGCAAGGTAACCCGGACTTCTTGACCTAGGAAACTTAAATGTCCAGACAACGTGATGTGTGGGGCATAATTGATGAAACCTATGACTGGGGATGCCTTAACTTCCTGGCTCGACTGTACGACCCCTACAACCGCCGAGGCAGGGGCGAACCAATCTGCATAGGCTCATCCCAACTGCTTTTTCAGATGACCGCGTGGTCAGGGACTGATGGAGTCTGGCGATTGGGCACGAATCTCCTCGCTTTTTATCCCCCCGCCGTTCTGCCTGCCAGTGATAAAGACGCAATGCAAGGTCGATCATCGCAGGACAGTCACAATGCTGTGCATCTACCTGTGCTATAAGATCTTTTAGCTCATCCCGCAAACCTTGGTAGAAGAGAAACATTTATTTTTCCAGAGGCCATATGGCCTCGGCCACCAAACGATTGAATTGCGTGACGTTACATTATCCGCTCTTTGCTACCCTATTGTAGGGTTAGTAGCTCCCTGTCCTTGCACATAGCAGCAGCTCTACGATTGAAAATGTTCCAAAACTCCTCCAGGAATTTGTCCCAATCATACAGTATCGCGTCATCCCTTTGCACTAGGGGGTTTGCCCAGACCGCAGCACCCCCCTCAAGTATGAAATCGCGAAAGCTGTTCTAGCTTGGACGGACCGAAAGGCTGCGGGTTTCGGTGAGAAAATGAAGGCGACACTGGGTCAAGAACGTCTGATATTTTTGCGGGTCCCCCGTGTACCTTTCAGGTGAGGCTAAGGGAACTACAGGTTCTGGTGTCACCTGTACTGGTACTGGTACGGGGGCGGGGGACGTTCACCCCCCCTCCCCCCCTGGGGAGCGGGGCGGTCTGCGCAGTTAAACTGTGCACCTGAGTCGCCAAGGCGGCTTAGTCCTGCCTAGTGGCAGCAGGCTCGGCCTGCAGATCCTGTAGGACCTTAGTAAGATCCTCCATGACTAGACCGGGTCGTGCCACTCAGGCGCCTGATATACGTGGGCTTGTGCTTCTGTCAGACTCCAAGCTTCCAGATACAGGAGTCGCACAAACCAACCACCCCCACTGCGGTCTTGGCGCCTGCAAGACCAAGATTACACAGGCCTGCGCGACCCCAGTATAGAAGGAGGGTTAGGGACACGTTGGTCGGATGGGTACGGGTGTAGAGCGTAACTGGAAAGAGGGTTAGGAAGAGGTAGTGGATGGGTTGGCGACATAAGGTAAGGTTAAAACTGTACAACATGATCATGCACCCGCATGCATACATGCCCCACAGAATCAACAAACATGCAACACAAGTTAACCAGTAAGGCACTTGGCTCTAGTTGTGAGTGCTGGTCCGGTAACTGGAGCAGTTCACATGTTGAAAAGAGAGCTTGCAATAGTGATTGCACGGTATGCAGTGCGTGGCTCACAAAAGTACATGCAGCTGTTCAGGCAACTGACTGGTAACCCACCTAGGGTGCGGGTTCATGCCACTCATGCAGGGATCTAAGGTTAGCCGCACGTGGCATTTCACATGCAAGTCTTTTCTGGTCGCACGTGCCAGAATACATGCAGCAATTAGAGATCAGTCGCACATTGCTAAAAGCATGTGGTTCCTAAAGGTTGGCCGCACGTGGCTACAAGCATGCGGTTCATAAATGGTTTACCGCGCCTGTTTATAAGCATGGGGTTCGTAATGGGTTAGTAGCACATGGCGCTCAATACGGTGTGATTAGCTCGACGCACGTGGCTTTAATGCATCCGGGCCGCTCTGGGCTACTCATATATGCGGGACGGTGTTCGCTGCATTCTGTGAGAGTTTTAGTGGATTGCCGATGCGCGCCTCATGCTGGGAGGGCTGCCGCTGCAGGCAACAAGTTGCCCGCCACACTTAGCTTTAGTGAGGGCAGGGGGGCGTTTCTGCTTTGACTGTGCCCCCTGCGCATGCTCCCCAGGTGCTCTACTTGCCCCCTTTGTATCAGCACTACTCATCTTTGGCAAGCGAGGGGCTGGAATGAAGATTCCTTGGGGCGTGGCCTCTCGCGTTGTTCCCCGTGGCCGGAGCTCCTGCTGATGCGACTGCTCTGTTCAGTACCTTAAGCACAAGATCTTTGTTTTTGCGCACGGACGCACATGTACCACTCCTAGCACGGCTTGAAAACTGTAGTTCCTGGCCCAGGGGCTGCTGGGAAATGTAGTTTGCAGGGCCATTCTCCTGCAATGAGGGCAAAGAAGCCTTCTATAAGGCTGGAATGTTTTTCTTTGTGCTTGCTTTGTGTGCTTCTCTGTGCCCTGACATCCATGTTCTTCCTAATAGTAATCTTCATTGCTTTCGATCGCCTCTTCCTCATCCCAGTATGTGTTGGAAATGGGGAGGGGGGAACAGATGAGATTGAAAATACCCCATAAATGCTGAGGGAGAGTGTGATGATGTAGAACTGGTAAAGGGTAAATACCATGTCTCGCCCTTGGGTATTCTCCTCCCAATCCCCTGTGACCCTCCACTCAGGTGATCCTCCCTTGCTTGTCCACCCCCAGGGTCGGGATCCAAAAGCGATGGCCCTTCCCTGGGCACCTGAATGGAAGGTCCTGTGGGAGTAGGTGGGAGAATACCATCCGGTTTCTCACCGTGGTCTTCCCTTCCCCTAGATTACTTCTGGTAGTTTGAATGTCACTGTATCACAGTTCAAGTAGGAAGACTCTTCCCTTGAATCCCCTTCAAATACGCCATTCTTTTAAATATTCAGTTTATACCACTCTGTATCTCAATTAACCTTAATGGGGCGTGGTTCTTCCCTTTTCCTTTGACTGTTCCTCTTTTTACCCCTGTTGTACTCTCATGCCAGGGTATTGCGAGTTTATCATTGATTCTTAAGAGGGGGTATGGGTCTTCCCTTTTGTATTCGTTCTCACTGTTCCATGGTTTCAAGTTTACTTCTTTTCTCACTCACTCCTGGTTTACTCTCCTGCCAGGATATCACAGTCCTGTTTCTTTGTTGCGAGTCCCAGACTCGCACAGTGGCTGGTTTACACTCCTGCCAGGGCTTTATATCCTTTCATGGATGTGAGACCCAGATTAACCGTTTGCCTGGTTCACTATCCTGCCAGGGCTTTTCCGTTCTCCACTAACTCTTTCATCCAGGGAATGATGCTTTTCCAGTATTGGGTCACCCATCCTTTCTCGGCAAAGCTCTTATTGGTATCAACTCCTCTTTTCAAATATAGGGTCACTGACCCTGAACACTGGTCGTATTCATATCAATGTCCTTTCCCAAGCATTCGGTCACCAACCCTTTCTTCACACTGTTCGTATTTTCATCAACCTATCTCTTTCCAAGTATTGGGTCACTGACCCTTTGTTAACACTGTTTGTATTTGTATCAATCTCTTTTTCTAAGTATTGGGTCGACAATCCTTTCTTAACACTGTTCGCATTTGGGTGCTGTGAAGGCATAAGGAAGTAGACATAGACAACTGATTATAAATTGGGTTACAAACTTTTATTAAAATAAAAAGAAGGTTGGAAAAAGGCCAAACTTGCCCTGTGCTAAGGTGGGTTTTCCCTACCTAACTGAAACTAATGATAGTCTGTGTCAGGAAGTCCAAAGCAGATGTCTGTCTGTGTCCAAAACCTATACTTGCCCTCACATCTTTGTAGGGATGTCAGCATCAACATGAGCTCTTGGTTGGAAAAGGTGTTTTCCCTTCCCCAGGATTCAGGATAGTTCACTCTGCCAAAAAGAGGGGTTCCCTTCTTGAAGCTTTCAAGTCTCTCGATGTTCCAAAACAACACAATTCCTTGGGATACTTCCCAGCTTTTCTGGCTGCGTTGCCTTTTCTCCAATTACACCAGTATCACAGAGTTCAGTTAATAAACTTTAAAGCACACACACGAGTTATGTGGCTTTTCCTTTAGGTGGGTTTACTAAGGCTAGGTACAGTTGTCGGACCACACGGTCCACCCATTACATGTCACGCAACCGACACACCTTACTTGCTGCTTTTTCAGTTACACTGACACTGTTTCAGCTTTCACAGTCATATTGGACTTATCCTCTTGCAGCTTTCTCAATACTTGTTTTGCCTCCATTTACTTGCTTTACTTTCAAATATTCTCTTGACACTTGCCAATGCTTGTTATCTTCAGTTTGCACAGTTCACCATTCCTTATATTCTCATGGCACTTGCCAGTGCTTGTTCTCTTTACTTTACACGGTGAAATTCCCAAAGAAAAAGGAATCGTGAACTAACTGCTTTCAATCCAATTGGTATTCAATCACACTTGCTTTCTTTCAGTTCAGTATTCATAAAAAGGTTTCATTCCATTCACTCGCCTTCCTTAAACTAACATCAAATTCCCAGGTTACTCTCCTGCTGGGAATGTGCACCCTGTTCACGGGCATATTCACAAGTTCAAAGATTTCTGTTTCCCTGGCCCTTTCTTGGACGTATCATTTTCATCTTGTTTGCAATTCAGTATTCACAAAATCCTTTTATTCAGTTTTCTCAGCAACTTGAAGTAAGTGTTTCATCAACAGCATTTATTTTGAGTGGGACCTGCATTCATTTTGCTGGAACGGTCCCTCGCGAGCGATCTAACCTGCAGCAAGCACGCGGTCCACACCACAGCATCCCGGAGTCATTCAGGCTTCTCTGATTCTCCTGGGATGGTGGCTCCAGGTTCTGTTCTCCGCATCGGCAGGCTCTCTGTGGCTATCGCTGCTCTCGGATCCCAGATCTGCAACTTGCCTGGTATTTTTTCTTGACAGGACTTTTCTTGTCTTTCATCAAGAACTCGGGGGCATGTATCTCCTCTTGGTTCTCTCTCATACACTGTTATAATGTTACAGCTTTCAGTTATTCTTTCTATTATCCAGTTTTTCAAAACCGGGATGTGTAAGGTGACTGGTGATGCACTTAGCGGTTTCTCGCCACCCCATTCCCAGCAATGCATCTCATCTTCCTTTTAAACTCGTTTCACTTCCTCAAGGGCATGGATCCTCCCTTGAGATCTCATTCATGTAATACAATTGAGTGCGGGTCTGAGACTCGCAGTGGAGTTGCACGGTGACCCGTTATACTCTCCTGCCAAGTCTGTTTCCTCATTTAATATCCCCGATTCTTTACAATAGTTAGGTCTTCCTCTCATCCAATCATTTGTTTGCTTTTCTAAGTTTGGAATGGCTCTGTTATGGACCCTGGCCTCTTTTATCTCTGCTCTCCAATGGCATTTCCCAAACCTCCCGGAGCTCCAGCCCCCTTCCCTATGCCTGCGTACCTGCCTCGTTGGTAATCGACTCTCGAGTACCGGTGCTTCCTGGAAAGCGTGCAATAACATTTGGATGCCGGTGGCGGTCAGTGGCATCCCTGCCGCCCTCTCCTCGTTCATTTTGTCTTGTCTTCGGATGGTCTGTCTGCCCATCTGCTTCCTCTTTTCGCGATAGTAACTTACTCTCCCATGACTGACCGAACCTTATACCGTCTGCTCGGTGGCTCGGGCAGCATGTCAAGGAGGCCCATCTCCGTTGACAGGCTTCTCTCTCCTGCTTGCCTTCGTGCCCGGCGTCCTCCACTGCGGCCCAATGCACAGCTTGTCGGCGTCCCTAAAACCTCCTGACTAGAAGTTGACTCCAAGTTGGCTTCACTAAGCATTTTTGTATTCCTGAGGCCATTCCATAATGAGAAAAGGCTAGACCAGTCACTCCGGATTTTCTAAAGTGCTTCTCCTGGATTGGGACCTCATCATCTTCTCAATACTTGTGTAATCCCAACTCCTGTTGCTCTTCTTCGTCCCAGTACTGTCCCATGTTTTAAACTGAGTGTAAACAAAAGTTCGGCTTAGTCATCATTGGATGTTCTAGGGTAAAATTACAATAGGCCATGGCTACTTGTGGAATTACAGGGTTACAGTTATTTCCTAAGGGAAAAAGGGAATACCATGTCTCATCTGGTGGGCCTGTTCCATTCTTAAGAGGAGTGTCTCCCCTTATGTGGTCCTGCCCCAGATAGCCACCCTCAGGGGTAGAGTCGGGTAGCTTCTGCCTTTCCCTGGCCACATGAGGAGACACTCTTCCCCAGGAAAGGAGTAAGGAAATTGCCAGATTCATCACACCAGTTGTAGCCAGATATCGTGTAGACCAGCCCCCCCTGCCCCCTCGATCCCCTCCACACCAGTGTATGAAGTCTCCTCCATGCTACCAAAGACTTCTTTAAGTGCAAGTGTAAACCTCAAAGGAGACCCTTGATGCCTAATTACACTAGTCCTCCAAAGTGGTTTTCATGTTTAGCGTGTATATCGTTTTGAAATAGCTATCTCTTGATGACATTGAGCTTTGCCCAAAGGCCCATATGTAAGTCGACCCATTGTGCTGCATTCAGCTGGGTGATTCTGACTTTTTACACTCTGCCCTCCGCCTCCTGCTCTGTTGGTTGATTCTTGTACCCCTCTCTTGGTCTCCCGGGATGTTTTGCCTTTGTTACTCCATTCTCTCATCTCTAGAGCTGCAGCACCTTCTTGGATTTCTAGGTTTGTTCCTTCAAACCTCTATTAATTTCTAGGCCCTTTTTGTGCACCTCAAGATCTTTGCCACCTTCTTTCCTCTGTTTGCTTAAATTTAAGGTTCTGCTGGCATCTTTCCACACTCTTCACCACTACCCCCCCTTTTCCTGTATTTATTCCTGCTCACTCTGCTCTGACTGTTTTCAACTGTACCTGCTGTCTTTGTACCAACACCCTCCATACTGAACTAAAACGCGAGGTACCGTTCACATACAGACTTGCTCCGGGGTCTGCAGATTTCAAACCATATCGGCTGTTCTACCCTACTCATAGTGCAGGTATTGGCTATTTAAATTCAAGTTCGCAGCTGTGCCTAAATGCTGCACTTGTATGGTGTCTGTAAAATCTCCTCTAACAGCCTTCTAAGCCCCCGCCTGCCACAGCAGGGATTTTACCTGCTGTTTTTCTTTCCAATGTACAATGTTTGCCGGCTGTACAGAGCAAGGCCCTGCTTTTAATTGCTTCCAGCAGGTCCTGCTGCCAGAAGTCTATTCAATGTGTACAAGCCTGCTGAGTTCCATGGTTGAACAAACAATACACAGTAGTCATGACGATTGTTGTAGACTTTGCCCATCATTGGGAGTTCTTTCAGCGGGGATTTTAAAATGCCTGGTAGATAAGTTCAAAGGTGCTGCTCATAACGGTGGGTTAAACAATACATGTTGGAAATGGGGCACCTGTGATACCCTCCCTTTTTTGCTTCTGGACCCCTACTTCACATAATGAGTCATAGCTCCCCACCTCTATGCTCTCCCCAGTCTCATCTCCTAACCTAAGGCATGTGACATCCTCACCGCAGCAAGTGCTGAACTGCAGAACAGAGCAGCTATTTTGCTCCCCTCTTGTCTTAACCTTCCTAAGTTGATATGGATAAACTCCTATTTGTTTGTATTGCCCACCTTTGAACATTGGCTCTGTTTTTTAAATTCAAATAAGTTTAAATATGAGAAACCCATTTTTCCGAAAAATAGCGACTTTTATCTGGTATGACCACTATTCCATATTTTCCCTGTTTTCATATACTTTTCTTGAAATTACACATTTTTTAGAAATCTGTGTCCAATTCTCCCCACATTGTCTAGCAGTCCTCTGTGTTTCAATCAATGACATAAGTGTATTGTTACCATATTACTTCATCTCTGATATGTTGGACAATTTGAGCGTTTTTGCAGAATTTCCATTTTTCTGTGCATTATTGAGTTACGGTCTATGCCCTCAAGTGAAATTCCTTTAAAAATTAAAAACATTGGGGATAAGGAGGGTATAGTTATTGAAGTATTTTGGCAATTGTTTAATTGTATTTGTCTTATCAATATTTGTGTATTTTCATTATAACGGTAAAACTAGACATACTGTTCTTTTGTTTAATATTAAAAAGGGCATTGTAACCCATTTTTCCTCATTCATATTTTTTTTTATTTGTCAAGATACTGGACGAAATACTGAATACTCCCAAAGCTTGTGTAATAGTCTGCATTGAGAGGAGACTGTGATCCTATATAGAGAAGAGTACAGTTTAAAGCCAAGTGACATTTAGAATATGGTGTTCATTATAAAAATGCAAAAGTACTAATACCTTTTAACAAGATATTCTTGCATTTTGTGAAGAGGCTCATCCAGATGGCTTTGATTTCCTAAGATGAGAAAGGGTACTGAGAGGACTGTGATCTATCTTTATGAGCATGTAAATAGTTTATATAGAGAAAAGCACAAGCCTGTTTTTCTTTTGTTTTTAACTATGACACTTTTATGACTAGATGGCAGTTCAGTGGTTGTTGCAGCCAGCATTTATTTCTATATTGTGTTTAGCAAAAACGCTCAATGTTCTGGTGGGTTTAAAAATGCTAAACAAACTTTCTACTTGAAATGGAAGAGTAGAATAGGCCATTTCAGCTACCAGCCCACATTTGCTACAGCACCACACAGCAGACATAGCTTTAAGTCCACCTCTAATTCAGAGACACTGTGCTCCATCAGAAAGATGTCAGACTATACCACACTCATGATGTCTGTGTGGTTGTCTGCTTCATTGAGAGCTTCTGTTTTGGTTTGCTGAATCTGTGGATAAAATAGAGATGGCATATTGAACAAAAAACATTTTCTGGAGCAAAACTGGGCTAATTTACAAAACCACAATACATTTAGTGGCTCTGCACTACAGGCGAACTTCCACTGAGGTGGCTTTGTGGAATGGGCAGCTTGCTAGTTAAAATGGCCTTTTCTACATTTACTATTGGTACAGTTATGCTATGAAATGGATGTCCCGCATACGTATGATGATCTTTGCATTCAAAGATAATGATTTGTAAGACAAATTAGGTGGCTTCTAATGATGTTTTGCATCAGTGGGTGATACATTGCGCAGATATCTTCGCTCTCTTAATTCTCTGCAGTTTATTTCTTCCCTATATTCTTTACTTCCCTCTCCATCCGAATTCTCTTCTGTCAGCCGAAGCTGCTCTCGTCTCTTCCGCCCTACTCTCTACTTTAGATCACCTTCATCCTAACCTATCGGTTTGTCCCTCAAGTAAACCTTATCTAACCTGACCTACCTATGAACATCTTTCTCCTGGATCTTCTCTCCCCCTTGTCGAGCGTTGCTGGAAAAAATATCACGCTCCCCGACTGATGCTCTTTGTTCCCTTCATTCCACTTACAACACTTCTGTCTTGGCTGCTAAAAAGCAATCTTTTTCTCTTATTCTTTCCTTTTTTTATACTCCTCATCATCGTTCTTCCAAGCGCAGTCTGTCTCCCCATTCACCTGATCTTTCTTCTTTATCTTCTTTCTCCATTGGATTTCGCTGCTTTTTTCGCAACTAAGGATTCCCATTATGTTTCTCTTTCTACCTTCACATACCTGACTGAGTATGACGCTGCTCTTTTTGTTTCTCTGGGTCATCCAATTGCTCCTCCTTATTGACCTCATGCCTTTGCCGTAACATCTTTGCTCACCTACTTCCTTCCTTAACTGCACTCTTTAACAGTTCTCTCTATACTTCTGCTTATCCCTCTAAGCCCACTACTGTTCACTGTATTCTAAAAAAGCCATCTCTTGACCAATCCTTCCCTTGCCGGTTGTTTACTCGCAGATGACCATCAATCTCAACCACCACTCTCTTCCTCCACTCTATCAGTCTGGTCTCCTCCCACTCTCTTTGTCACTGATTCATTACTTTCCGCTTGTTAAACAAAGCTTTCTTCGATTCTCATTCTCCTAGATCTATCTGCTTTTGTTGACACAACCAACTCTTCATACTACCCTCGCCTCTTTAGATTTGTTTGGTTCTGTACTTCAGTGGTTTGAATCTTCTTTATCTGATCACACTTCGTTTCCTGGGCTAGCAAACTTCCCCTTACATTACGAGGCTGCTCAGGGCTTTGTCCTTGGACCCCTTCTTTTTACACTCTATACTATTCCACTTTCTGCTATTTTTTTTCATACAGTAACTCCTGTCGTTTCTATGCTAATGACTCCCAAATCTTTATTTTCTTTCCTTCCTTTACAGATTATCTGCATTGTAACCTTACTGCCTGTCTTCTTGCTGTCCATTCTTGGCTGCACTCTCACTTCCTACACCTTTGTCTCCTTCCGCTCTCCAGTTTATTTCGGCTACCCAGGGACTTTCTTTTTGGAACACTCCAATATTGTGGGATCCTCTGTACCTGCTAATGCACAGGACTGCAAGGACAATGGGCCTCATTATAAGTTTGCCAGTCCTGGAAATGCGGTACTGGTAAGCTTGCTGGTACCTTAGTTCCCGGCCTGGCAAACTACGAGTTGTGCTCGCGGGTGCCTTTCTGCCCGCCAGGTCGCACCTGCCGGGCAGAAAGGCACCCGCGAGAACAGCCGGAAATTTTCGGAAGTTTGGCAGCAGCCTGCCGGTTTTACCGGCAAGGCTATCGCCAATCTTCTAATGAGGCCCAATGTTTTTTTTGTATTGGTACCCTGTTCCATCCAGACAGTTACTACAATACTGAAGATGGTTTTGAATAACTCATCTTTGTCTCTCTAGATCTCCTGCCCTGAGGTTAGCCAAGTTGTGACCGAATCCCCTTGGAGTACTGTAAATTATTCACTTTAAAGGGAGACTTGCTCCTTCCAGGAACCTTATGCTTAGGTCCTGGATTCTCTTAGTCTGCAGTTTGCAGCAGAGCCTCAAACATGGGAATAAGTTACACCATCAAAATGATTTCTAATCACTAAGAAAAGAAAACAAATTGAGCTTGCCACAATACTAGACAAACAATAGCCACAGAAGTCCATTCTAATGCCACTACTGGCAAAATAGGACATAAATGTCTTAAAGGGGAAGTGCGCTCAAGAATTATATTGTTCCTGTTAGGCAGAATCATATGCAGTACCCTTTGGGAACACCACACACAATTAAGACTACAAGTGACAGTACAAATTCACCTTTGGTACATGCCTGTACTGCACAGTAAAGTGGTAGCGATGGCTGAGCAGCCAGACTTATCTCAAGAGTAAAGTGAGCAGTATCAATAGTTACACAAAGGACAGAAATTACTATGGTTCAAACAAACACTGACTCAAGGTTTCTGAGTGAAAGAATATACATTTATGTACACGTCAGTTGTAAAACAGTTCACTAAGTAAAAGCATCAGAAAAATCACACTCTCAATACACTACACCACACCCAATGAATTCTGGACAAGTTAAGCTCAAAATGAAATGTGAGCAAAATGGCACTCCAGTAATTAAAAAGGGAGGGAAAGACAAGGTTATACAAAATTAAACAGCACCAACAAGTAAGTAGGCAGGGCAATCTAGAAAAGGCAACTACGGTGAGGAAATCAAATCAAGCGGCCTGAGCCAAAGTCAATGGTACAGAGTCTTTGCAGAGGATCACACAGTTCAGAGTAGTTCGCAGTTAAGTCTTTGCCAAGAGTTCGAAACGAAGTTGATCGGGAGAAAAGTTATTTAAAAGAGTAGAGAAGGACAAGACCTCGGATTGGCGAAAGATTTCAAACACTTTCACTGCGGTCGGACGGAACGAACAACCGGGTTAGCACAGCACCTTTAGAGCAGAAGAATGCTGTAGCTGAGGCAGACGTTCCTGGCAGGTTCTGCAGGCTCATGGTTCCTGATGCGACTGTCGGACTCACAGGGATGAGGAAGACTGGAGGGTCCTGCACTGCCCAGGGAAGGAACCAGCAGCGGAGCAAAGCTACGAATAAAAGGTGCGCTCCTTAAAACCCAAGCAGGGTCCGGTCCTCCTGGCTATCCGGTTCACTGTAGCTGTGTACAGCAAATTCGACCAGAGGAGGGAGGCTTGGCTTGCAGTTTGGCGAACTGATTGGTCCCACCAGCTCAAGGGGAGAAGATTCCTTGCAGATCTTCCCTGTTGTCGAATTTTGAAGATTTGGACCCGCACCAGGGCTTCACTGGGTGATTCAGTCGTGGTAGGGGTCCTCTTTTGTCAGCTTCTCTTCGGTTCTCTCGATCCAGTGGCGACTCTGCCTTCTCAGTCCCAGAGACCTGCTTTTTATGCAGTTTTCCCCCACACACAGCCTGGCTGTCAATCACACAGCAGGGTGACTGTCCTGGTGGGACAGTCACCACAGCCAATCATACAGAGTGCGACATGGGTCTCCAAGGAGACCCTGTGTAGGGAGTCTCAAACCCCTCCTTCACATCCTGTCCCCCACAGACATTCAGGCGCCAAAGGAGGGCTTCTGTGCAGAAGCCTGCCAAAGGACGGTGAACAAAGGAACCAAACCTGGTTTGGCGCGCAGAGTAAAACACGAGAAAGACCTTTACAAAAAGAAATGGCAAATAAACCCAGCCAGAACCAAAATAAAAGTAAATGGGTCCAGCAGGTTTAAGTTCGAGGCTACTAACTTAGCCTAAAACAGTACCAAGGCTATTTAAATAGGCAGCGGTAGGAAAAATAGGTAGATACCACTGCCACCAGTCAAATCTTAAAGAAAGGGGAACGAAATAATGTTCCATGAGAGACGGACAAAAAGGGATAACTATTAACCCTCTCCAGTACTCTATGTAAGATAGTTTGTATTGGGTCTGTGAATTTATAAAGACTAATAAATTCAATGGGAACTTTACATGTTCTGGGAGACAGTAGTCAGTCCCAGAAAATGGAGTTTAAAGTGGGAAGTCTGAAAAAGACGACCCTGTGTCACTGCACTAAAGGTCCACGGTCTATGAACACAAAAATGTTAAACACACACAGAAAAACACATGTAAGAGTGGGGAAAAAAGGCTCACACTCTTACCAGGTGAAAAAAAATCCTAGAAATCCAGCAAAGCTGCTGAGGCACTCAGTAGGAAAGGGAAATTAGCCATTCTGGAGAATTCTCCCCAACAGTCCCGATGGTTCGGGCATGTATTTTTAAGCATACTGTAATCAATCTTAACATGTTTTCCTATGCATCTTACCTTAGTTTTCCTCACTTTTACACATGCGAAAACAACGGGTTGGGCACGGCCATCTTGTGCTAATCTTATCCGTTGAGGGATTGCACTAACTTCAAGTTCGCCCACGGCAAGAATACAGATCGCCCGCCCCTGAAGCTGACAGCACTATTCCAATGGAAATGCTCCACCTATTTTCATGACGTTAGTGGCCAGCGTAGCCAAACGCGCTCAGTCATCACCCACGCCATAACGTAAGTTAACTCAGAACCAGGAAGATAAACGCACACATCCTCTCACAGCACGTCCCAAATCGGATAGGAAAAAGATATTTTTAAAGAAAACATTATTAGTCTGCAATGTAGAAAGTGCTTTTATTTAACAAAGAACGCTCCCAAAACTATATTAAGTCCACAAAATGAACTGTGTGTTTTTGCCATACAAGTTATAGCTAGTGAACGTCGCATGCTTGCATGCTTCGAATGTTCTTTATAACTTCATGATACACCGATTGCGATCAATGATTGATTTGTTACACCAGCAATCTTTCTAATGACGTACATACTGTTCCTTTCATGAGAAGAGATGGATGCTATGCACTTTCAATCGCAATGCTTTCGCATCAGCATCTTGCTACATCGGAAACGATGACAGGTTGCTCCTTGTCGCAGGTACCGCCAAAGGGCAGATTAGTCCCTGTCTGTCGTCCCACATCACAGTAATGCAATAAGCTCTGTTTAGGCTTATCTGCCATTGTTGATTGAAGAATCCATCCAACGGTAGCTGGAAACTATGGCATTCGCAGAACGGTACAATATATCTGTGTAGATAAGACAATAAAAATAGATTTTAGTAGCCGTTCTTTATTCAAATATAACCATTTACTGTATAATTTTGCACCGGATGAAACCTAATCATAAACGCAAAACACACATAATGCACACACAAGACAACGTGGAGTATTTGAGACCACGACGTGCATGAAAGGTTAGTGCTTTGAAGTAGTTATAGATCCCGATGGGATGGAGAACCAGATGGATATGGAGAACCACAGACAATTGGCATTATAATGGAACTGGGAAGATTATTGATCGAAAAGCGAACTAAGTTCCCTCGGACAGCCCCCGGCACTTCCACCCGACACCTACTTTATGGTGCACAATAATGCAACGTGGACAGCTCATCCGGATATTCCATGGGACAAAGCAGTTTAGCTATCACTAGCCTGCATAGGTGGTTGCGGGTCGTCTATGAATAATCGTCACAATATGCTCCAGCTAACAACCCATAGCAAGTCCAGTAAGCAATACTTCCCAAAAAATCAAACCTCTAGTCACTCCTCTTTAAACTATACACAAATAACAATTATTACTAGACTTATGAACAAACCGTGAGTTACGCACTTGTTTTTTTATATTGCGCAGTATAAATATAATTCAACATAACGTATTGTGTCCATTAATTTAATCAAATCGCACATTAGCACGTTGCTGAATTATTCAATATGCATACTTAATCGCAAACATATTATGTACAGTTGAACTTACACAATGTTAAGGAGTTCCATTCTCTCAGTCTCATGCAGAGTATCCACGCTGAACAACAGATTGCAGAAACTGAAACAAAATTTTCCAATGTCCACTTTCAATATAGTAAATGTTATCATTTTTTAGGGTATTCAACACCTTGTGTCCTTCTACCCTAGCGGTTGCTGACTTTTCCTAAAGGCCAAAAAACAATAGCAGCTTGTTTTCAGTGATTGAAGCCAGAGATGGGTAGATTTTGATTTTGTGAAAGAATGCCACAATAATAAAACAGCCCGGACAATGCGTGTCAGTGTGACTTGATTCATTTCTACCATTCCCACAAGCATCAGCCCACGACCTGACCTTCACTCCATGGAGAGATGAGCCCAGTTGACCCACATGGAATTCGAAATACGCTTGATAAATAAACAAATTGTTGGCTGGCATCCACCAATGGAGCACGATCATGTGTACTGTTTTACCGATCACTAGTGTTGGTTATGACCCTATATGTGATGTCCGTACTGATGCTGTGACCTCGCAAAAGGCACCAACATTAATTCTGGAGTCTCAACCTTCTCAAACAGCAGACACCTCTGCTGATATTTTTTGAATTCAGTATAATTAAACCTTGTTATCACTGCAAGCTATCGCTTGGCTTCTTTCCCTAGAGGGTTGTATTCGTTCTGTTGTGATTATAACTGGGGACAGCATTCAATTGCACGCCGCCTACTATAATTCAAGCATGTCCGTTCAGACTATCGCACCTGATGCAGCCCTCTCTACCTTTGTGCGAGACAGGTGACATTGCGTGCTCATACCAAGTACGTTGCATTCATGCTTCGACTAGGCTTTGTGCCAATCGGCCGTGCGAGTGCATAGGGTAAGCAAGGAGGAGCATTGGACAATTTTTCAGAGTTGTTCCCTAACTTTCTAGTGCGGCCCTGAGAAGTGGGTAGCCTTGTGCAGTAGTGCGTGAAAGCGCACAATCGTGCTGGGGAAGCAAAAAGTGGTTCTTCTTGGGAATGCCGTAGCAAGTCAGGAAGGGGCCTGAGGGGATGAAGAATTGGTTCCCACTATTCGAGTAGGATGTGCCCTTGGCGGCAGATCCGTTTTTAAAAAGTGAGAATAGCTGGGGAGAGTAGGCTAACCCAGCCAACATCGAATACCTTTATGGGATATCCGTGCATCAAAGGTATCGGTTGTGCCGGTCCGAAATCAAGTGATACATGGTCTTGATCCATGTAGCCAAATGGAGCCATGGGATAGATTTTATGTCTGCGAGGACATGCTTTTTACCCCATTTCAATTATCCTTTCATCACACTTATTGTCGATGGGACGCACCGCCACCTTGTGCATATATAAAACAGATACCTTATTGTAACAACTTATCGCGTCTGCTACGGGGAGGCTCTTAGGACAGTTCTTTTATCTTCTTACTCGAACTCTTCACTCCTCCACTCAGCTGCCTCAGGTTCAGTCGCGTCTCCAAGCAACAAGTTGGTGGTTGATCTGTCTTCGGCTGGGGCCTCTGGAACAGCCTCCCTGCCTCTATCATATCATTTCAGTAATACCATGGATAGTAGACCTTATCCGTTGTACCGTAATGCTCAGCAAAAAATCACATATTGTAATGAACTGCACAATACATTTTTCTGATTTAGTGATACTCTTATACTAGGCACAGTATAAACCTATAACTTTTAATCTGGATAACAGTCATTCTAGGGGAGTTGGAACTTGGCGTGTAATATTCAATTACAGTAGCTTTTCAGTGCACAGACAAGGGGAAGCAATTATTCCAACTTAGTATAGGATAACACAGTCACACTCAAGGTAAGTAAAACCGATACTATAAGGAACTGAAAGGCAGGTGTAACCTAAGACTCATTTTTGTATCTGTCGAAAACAGACCATGCAAAGCAAAACCCAGTGTTACACTGTATGAATGACCCAAAGTTATGTCGGCAAAACCTAAGGCATCCTTTATCTGCACAGGCTAACAGCATGTCAGGGGAAGCAAAACCCAGTTCTACAATTATCCTTACAGGAATAATAAACTCAAACCAACATTACTTGTGTGGAAGAGGCACAACCCATTCACAGGCGAGCAAAATAACCTTATATATATACTTTCAAGAATAGCATAGCATTTCAAAGGTAACTAAACGTGTATATACTTAGCAGAAAGGTGGGAGCATGATTTCTTGTGATGCAAGGAAAGTTTGAATCCTCTAGTGAAGTCTTGGTGGGTCTTTCACATCATTTGAATTGTTCAACAAATTACTCCCACCTGCCATTAATGGTAAGTTTGTCTGTGTAACTTAAATGTTACATTTATTTAAAATGAGAAAGGGGATACTATCGCCAAAAGGGATCAAAAGATACTTTCTACCCTTCACGAACTGTAGTTCTGTCAAGGTTAGCCATCGAAGGTTAAGTGGTGCACCTAGGTCAGCCTAGCAACAACAGGCACTTATTGCCAAAAAGTTGCCAAAGAGGATACATTTGAATAGACAATATGTACGCTATGTAGAGCCCAAACAACCACACCCATCAAAAGACTAAAATACTCTGTGAGTGTGTAAAAAGGTGCCCACTCACAGAGGTGTAAGAAAAAAATAATACACCAGTAAAGCAACATTTTCTCAAAGTTATGGGGTTATCACAGGTCAGGCATTTTGTCATTACTATGAAAATCTTACCCATCATAGGCCATCAACAGGCACTGTATGTGTGGCCGTGGTTTAGGTCTAGCAGAGGGTTTCACAGACACCAAGCCTCAGTGTACCTTTGACTGATGGCAAATACCCATTTGCATATCAGTATTTCTGCCACCCAAATTGGCAGTGTAGCACTGATGTGCTAGGGAAATTCTCTTCTGAAATATAGTACCAATAGTAACCACAGACATGTGTCTTCTTAATAGAGGAGCAGAAATATGAATGAAGGGAAGGTAAAAGATATACACTAATGAATCATACACCTGATTAAATCAGCATAATTAAATACTTTTTATAGCATTGAAATTGCGAGTGTATTAGCATTCGATTATTTCTGTACAATGTCCAAACGTTGGGGAAAATATCAAAAATGTTGTTGTGAGCAGATTATGAAGACGGCTACAAATCATGTAAATCTGGAAGTCAACCTTTCAACAAGTTCCGCTTTAGGTGGACAGGGCTCTTTTGCAATATTTTGTGGCATTGTATGTGTCGTAGGAACAAAATCAGGATCAATTCCATTAGTATGCATGGCCAACACAGTCAATGTCAGAGCTTTCACAAATTCGAATTCCATTTCCTGGTAAATTGGTTTGGCCACCCATTGTTTGCCTCGTTGTGTAAAGACCATGAGGTAACGAAGCATCCCGAGGGTTCCTGCAGTGTTCGCTTGTTCCCTCCCAACGTTCTCGTTGTGCGCAAGTACAGCTATTCTTATTCTGGCCTCCATACACTCTATCCCGAAATGCAACCTTTTGGGCCTGTACTTTAGGCGCATATTATGGAACACCTCCAAATATTCAGGTCTTTTGAAAACGTTTTATCGTACATAATCTTCTCAAGTGCTTTGTGTGGAGGGGAACATGACGCCAACCACTTCTTCTTGCTTTTCAGCTCCTTCGACAAAGGTCCATGTGCGCATTTGTGAAAATGTTGATTTTCTGTCCATGAGTACGTTGGAACAATGGTGCATCAATGAACACCATTTTTCAAGTAGAATTTCTACAGATCCATCACAAGTTTGGAGGTCCACCAAAGATGGTTGCTGATAGACTGACACCACTTTGAAATATTTTCCGAACCCTATTTTTACCAGCAGCTGTAATTTTTTTTACCGATTTGGCAATGTGCCATACATCAAATTAATGCGTAATGTGTGGAACCTGCTCTTGCATGACCTTGGCTATTGAAACATGACTGTCAGTGGCTATAATGTCTATTTGTATTCCCCTGGATTCAAGACGTTTGACGAATTTGATTAAACCATGTTTCTCCATGGCCACAGAAAATGTACATTCAGACACCTGCACGATCACCGAACTCACAATTGTTTTACTTTTCATGTCTTGAAAGTGGTATGTGCAGTACTTTGAAGAAAATCTGGGACTGTCACACTGTCCGTCGCCAGCTAGCCTGAAACGTTTGCCAGGGAATGTACTTTCCATTTACATCTGTTCGATTTTCCAGGCTTGACTAATGAAAGTGAGCGTCCCCCAAAAATGCAGTGATAACTCCCCAGTGACAGTCAGTAATGGACACACCCCAGGAAGGAAGGAGACCAGGACCAGGACCAAGTGCAAGTGAAGATAAAAAGTAAAGTTTATCAAAAACCAAATAGGGCAAGCAGAGAACTCTGCAAACTCCGAGAGCGCTCTGCCAAACAATGGAAAAAATTCATATTTATTACAAAGTTGTGTCATAGATGATGTAAACTATAGGGGGCACATAAGTTGTGGGGATTGGATGGTGAAGACTAGACACTATGTATTATTTAGGCCTGGTGCTCCAGGATTGGCAGAGGTTCACGTAATGCTGGTGCGGGGTGCATGGGTCAACTGGGCTCTTCTGGGTGGAGCTCAGGGTCGGATGATGTCCGAGCTGTTACGATTTATGCTACATAGCAATGCCCTTTTGGCCACACATACTCTGACAGTCATCTATTCACATTGATATATAAGAAATATATTGCTAGACGTTTGACCTGGACAATAAAAGTAAGACCACATGGGTCCAGGTGGCTAAGCTGTTCACAATAATTCATTGACACATTTATCAAGCATTCTCTTAGATTCCATGAGAGGGTGGTTTATTGTTTGTTAGTGTAAAATAATATATATTATCACACATGGGATTAGTGAGGGGGTGGGGGCTGATGTCATGATGCCTACCTCCAAGGAGCCAGGTCTGACCCAGCAACCCCAGAGGCAGGCATCATTCCCCCCAGGGAAGTTCCAGCGGGCCCAAGCTGGGGCCCTTTGGACCCCAGTCCTGGCGCCTTAGGCGCCAGGCTCATAAAGCTGGACATGTGTTCAAGTGTTTTAGTGTGCACTTACCTGATGCAGACCATGCTGCTACATCCAGGCCCTCTTGAGGCCTGAATGGGACTACTTTACCTGTGGGGACTACTTTCCACCCGGGTGGGGTCGGGGAAGGATACATACCTGATCGGTGGAAGGATACATACCTGGAACTTCTTCCAAAGCTATTTAAACCCCACCCGAACAGCCACACGTGCTTCGCGTTGTTCTGCACCTAGCAGCTGGACGCTCACCGTGTCTGCTCCTGCTTCTGGACTTCAGCCACGCCTGTCAGCATCCTGGGACACCTGCAAAGGGTGATAAGAAGAGAATTGGAGAGGAAGAAGGCCTTACCTGCTAAACCTGCATCACGGAGACATCTCACCGACGATCCTGAAAAGGAAGACATCATTTTTAAAAGCATTTCGCTCCGATCGCTGCAGCGCTGCATTTCACTCACCTTTCTTGGGCGCCTCCATCTTCAGCAGCGATCATCCGGATCCACAGCCACTTCCCAGAGCCTAGAGAGAAAAAGACAAGAACACAAGGTGAGAGAAAGAAGGGAATAGGAAAAGCTCAGTTTCCTTCTAAGACTTACCTGTTGGGTCATTCCCATTTCATTTCGGGTCTTGCTGCTTCCAGGCATTTTCCGGACCCCGTCCCCTATGGGGAAAAAAGACAAAGACATTAGATGAGCGAATGCAAAAACATTACCTGAGCGCTCATCTAGGACTTACCTGATCTTTACTGGAACTGCACGTTTCACTTTGGGTCGGCGCCATATCTCCGGCATTCCGAACCCCGGCCCCTATGGGGAAAAGACATCAACATTAGCGCTTTGTTGCAAGAAGTCTCCAAAGGAATCTTCATTCATCACCTGGAAAAGACAATGAACATTATTATTTAAAGCTTGAACTTTTGAACTTGCAACAGAACTTTTACAGCGCCTTACCAGTATAATCAAGCTTACCTGAACTCCCATCCAACTTCAATCCAGTGAAGTAACTGGGTTCAACGCGCCCCTGCGTCAGAAGCAGGATGGAGAGCTTGTCCTTTCAGACCCTAAGGTGAGACTTCACAGGGAATCGTGGAAGGGTATCGAGGAGGGTTGGAAGGAAGTGGGAGGCTCGAGCATTATTCCGCCAGATTGTAATACTCCCTTTTCACGTACAGGAGGATATCCCTGCGAGCCAGATTAGAGGGGCCCGTCCTATCCATCTTCAGAGCCCTGCGCTTCACCATTGAAGAGGCATCAGCACTCGAAACCAGGCCAGCGCCCCTGTGGGAATCAGGTGAGCGTGACAGCTGAGTGTGCAGCGCTGCAAGGCAGGAAGAGAAGGCCCTGAGGCCTGCTGAGCTGCGTCCTGTTCACATGTGGGGTTATATGTGAATCCTTAGTATGAGGTAAAACTAGATCATTGTGGCTGCAGGTATATCAAATAATGAGCGAGCTCTGATTACAATATAGTTTATACCGTTATGTTTACCATGATCATTATGCTGCAAGAATGAATCTATTTACATTAGCCTTGTGGCTTTGCTGTGTTGTATTATACATATGAGAAATGTATACTAGTTGAACAGATTTGTGAACATACATAATATTAGAAGACCATCGAGCACCTGGATCTTATACCTTGCATCATCTTGAATAAGTAAATTAACATATCGGACATATCGTACATCAGTATACGTTTCTGGCAAAGGATAATATTCAGTCAGCAGCATGAGACCTAGACATGTAAACCATAGCTTTTATGCACAGTGAAATAGGTAATGATTGTCTTGTTTCATTACATTGTTAGCCCCTCAGTATTCAATCGCAGAAGGGGATTTATTGCCTGTACAGAGGGATTAGCAGTGTGGGTGAAACAGAGTGGCACACAGGCGTGGGGTATATAGCTGTTACTTCAAAAGGGGAGCGAACTTGGGGGGGTTATCCACAGCATATGTCATAAATGTGGGATCTACAAGGGGACGAGACATGTTTGTGGATATGGATGTTTTTTCTCAAACCTAAGCTTTTGCCCGGTCATTCACAGGTCAGCGACGAACTGCGGAAGGTGAAAGATGCAGTGTTTGTCTTGTAGCTTGTTCGTGCCTAGTCTCCCGTGAGAACAGGCCCGCTGCAGGGACACAGAGGGGAGGAGGGTGAGGGAAGTAACTGGCCCACTGTGCACAATCTCGAAGGGAGAGCTGCAGCCCTGCAGGCGGCTTTTGCTCATGAGGCCTGTTTTACCATGTACAAAATGGAGTCGGAGTGTAGTACAAAATGGAGTCTGGGATCAGCCTTCTGGCTGAGTTTTGCATCCATATGGGTTGTCCTGCAGCAATCCCGCATCCCTGCCCACAGGCGCATGGGTGGCCGTTGCACGAACATAATCTGCACGCAGGTTAGAATGGAGGGGAGGGGGCCTCATAGACCTTTTCTCCCATACACTAATAGTGGGGAATAAGAAGTCCCTTTGATATTTGTAGTACTGGCTTTTAGCAAGGAACTCATCTCCCACATATTGACAGAAACTGGAAATCTTAAGTCGACCCAGTGAAATGTAAAGCTGCTGAACATAGATTTCCAGCAGGCACTTTGACCAGCATCGGTTGAGCGGACCATGAACATGTATTATGGAGGTGGACACATTCACCAATGGCTCCCCGCATATGTTCCCTCTTAATGTATGGACACATTTCAGCATTTGAACAATTTCTAGTAGGCAGCTGTCCAATACAATGTATTTTTGCTCCTTTAATAGCCATTCGTCCGGCATGAATGTGTGACAATTCCCCCAAACTAGGCAAACTGAAGTCGAGATCTTGAGCAAATTCCTCTGTCAGTTGCGTTGAAGCTTCAGCCTCCGTTAGTTCAGGTTGTGATATTTGCACATGAATTGGAGAAATGGGTAATATTGAATGTTTCTTTGGTGGAACATTTTTAGAGGATGTAGATTGTGTCAAGGGGTACTGTGAGCAATTGCAATGCTTCTTCATTGTCCTCGGTTTCATCTTGTCGAGTTGGCACATAGTAGCAATGGTCCATGGACACTTTGTACGGTTCGCAGGTGTGATTCCATTCAATTTCCGGCCACTGGACATATGCATCACGAGTCTGCTTATTGACTGCACCACGCTGCGCCTCAAATAGTAGTTGCTCCATTGTGAAGTCTGTTTGGCAAGCAACTGTTAGGCAGAAACCAGTGCAGTTCCCTTTGGGAACACTGCAAAAGATTTAGGACTACAGGTGTTAGCAGTAAACCCACTTGGTAGCAGTCTGTACCACCCAGATTTACCTGGTAGCTGTGGCTGAGCAGTCAGACCTCCCTCAAGAAGAGTTAGGCAGTATGCAAAGTATACACAATAGGCACTCAGACACAATAATACAAGCAAACACTGACCAGAGCTTTGGTATCAAAGTATATAGTTATTTATTTAAAAACACACTATTTGAAACCCTCCAGAAATCTTATTGTAAAACACTCTAAACACAGTTACTATTGTAATATATACAACCCTTATTCCTTATCAGATAAGTCTTAGTTAACACCACTTATTTCCATACAGAGGTGAGCACTTAACTATAGATGGCACTCCAATAAGTTTATGAAGAAGGGAGGGAAAAAGACAGAATATGGAAAGGTACACCACTCTAAGGTTTAGGAACACTATTAACAAGGCAGAAGAGTAAAAGTCACTTGTGAGCCAAAGTCCATAGGCTGAGCCCACTCTTAGAGAGAGCAGAGCACAAATGCGCCCAAGATCACACAGTTACACTAGGCTTAGAAGGTCTTGCAGAGAGTTCGAAAAGAGTTTAGAGAGGCTCAGAAAAGTGTAGCCAGGGTGTCCCAGGCTAACCCAGGTTCAAAAGCCAGGGGCTAAATCTACCCCGTACAGTCGGTGGCAAGGGAAGCCAGGCGGGACACGGTACCTTAAGTGGGAAGGATCCTCCAGCGGTGGCAGTTGTTCGCCTTGGCACAGGCAAGGCGGCCACGAGATGCGTCGGGAAGGCGAAAAAGACGGTGAAACTGGTTATCCCCACCAGTCAAAGGAAGAAGACTCTCCGGCGGGAGATCTCCTCTGTCGTTGGGAAAAGTGGTGAGACGGTCCAGCAGGGCTCCACCGGTGGTGTCGTTGTGGCAGGTCGGCTCAGCTTCTCCCTCGTCGGATTCTTAGGTCCTGTGGTGACTTCTGAAGTTCCAGTCCCCAAAGCCCTGCTTTTATGCAGAAAACCCCCATTCAGTCAGCCTAGCTGTCACTCAAACATGCTAAGTGGTGAGCCGGCCGGCTTACCACTTGGGCCAATCAGAACGGAGTGCGACTTGAGTTGCCTAGGCAACTCAGTCCAGGGTGCCTAAATCCCCCTCCACCCCTCCTAAGTACCCCAGACAGAGTGGCACCACTTTGGAGGGCTTCTGTGGAGAAGCCTGCCAAAAAGTGGAACAAAGGGCTCGGCGTGGGTTGTAGTCACAGAAGAGAACACAAACGCCATTTTAGAACCGAGTTTCGGCAAAAAATACCAACCGGAGAATTAATAATAATTAAATAAACCGGCGGTATGTAAAGATAGTAGCCTCGAACAATGGGAAAATCCCATAGAGAAATATTCGCGGTTGAATATAAAAAGTAGTATCCACTGCCACCAGCCAAACCTCGATCAGGGGGGACGGAGACGTGCCCCCTCGACTAACAGACGCCGGGGCAATCTAATTGCCCCAGCCAGTACGTCCACAATATGATGGTTTGTACTGGTTCTGTTCAGAATTCAAGAGTAGTAAAGTCAATGGTGACTTTACATGCCCTGGGAGACGGTAGTCAGTCCCAGGGTATGGAGTCTATACTGGGGGGTCACAATGACACCCCTGTGTTACTGCACTGAGGGTGCTGTGTAACACAAATCAAAAAAACACATGAAGCCCTATGGGTTAAAAGACCCCATAGCCCATTAAACACATCTAGAGTCAAAGAAACATACTCAAATCATGCCCAAGAGTGAGGGTAAAAGAGTCTCACTCTTGGCAGGAGAAAAAAATAAACCCCAAAAATCCAGCAAAGCTGCTGGGGGACTCACTAGGTTAGGAAATTCAGCCTAAACGGAGAATTCTCCCTAACAGCGACATCTTTGATTTAATTTGTTGTCTGAGTCTTTATACTTCTCTTCCTTCTGGGCCTCTAACAGGTGTGTAGAAAAACATGCTCAGTGTATAGCACACATGCAACAGATAACATTTTAAAACTAAAAACCTAATATGAATAAAACATCTGCTTAAAAACGTCTGCAAAACAAACATGTTCATTCTTTACCCTTGTTTTCTTAATTTGCTTCGAAACCATGGGCTTCCCACCGCACCATCAAGCTAAAAAAATAGTGTTTTTATAAGGTTTAAATAAAGCTAATTTCATTTGCACGCGAACAAACATATGTACATATCTACAAACAGAACCAACTTGAGTGACTTGAAAACATTACAACATAAAAATGTGTTCCAAATGCAATGTGATGTCCAATGTGATGTATTCAATATTAGGTTATGTCCCCTCTGGTTCATGTGCCTCCTCTTCTAATTCCACACCATGGGTACATTCCTTGAATAGAATATTCATTAAAAAAAAATGTTAATCGTACTGGAAATTAATCTTTCATCGCACAGAGCACTTACACACAAAGTGGTATGAAATGATTAAGAACCATATACATAAGGTTTACTGTCGCAACACAAATAGAACATTTGAATGAACATACCCCTCAAACACGTGATTTGGTCATGATATACATTTGAGATTTCACCTGATAACCTTCCGAGATGACACATGTACTTGATCTGAGATCACTGTGCAAAACATACTGATTGTAATGTCGCCTTCAAAAGTAGTTTGCTTTGCAATGTTTGCTTTTTAATCTATTCTGCATTAGGGAGGAAGTGTAACGTTAGGACCAAAATCTGAAAAAGTTTGAAACAGTGCAAGGTTACATGCATTTCAGTCTCAAATAATATCCTTTGTAGGATTTACTCTCGTTCTTGCAAGGGAACTGTAAGTACGCATACCTCATACTCTGGACCTGTTGCAAAGGAGGAAGTGATTGTAGTTGAAGCTCCAGCATCCCCCTATAACACAGTACTTGTTTTAGTACGGATGAAAACTGTGAAATGGAACTGAAACCATGAGATGCAGACGATGGTACATATAGAGAGACACCCATACATGGCACTTAGTGTAAATAACCGATACTATACATACACATTTTTTTATTTTTACTCCAAGCATAACACATTATCGTAAAGGACCAGTACAATATAATTACTTGATAGGCGAGTGACCTTGATTTTGGCTCCGGAAAAGTAATTGATGCAGAATTTTGCTTCTTCATTTTCAGTACATTGTCAGAAAGAAGTACAAGGGAAAATTTAAAGTAGTATTGGATATGTGGGCAGATCCAACGCTCGAAAATATCCCTTTGTGCATGTCGGCAGTGCGCTCACCATTGGGATTCTAGACGTGTCAGTGGTTTTGTCACTTGCAAGCGATATGTCAAGCAACAGATTTCTAAAACATTATGCGACTTTCTATGGCATTGTTTACCAATGGTCACAATTCACTGATTTATTAGAGGCTCCAGAAAGCGGGGACTGATGTCGTATAGCAAAGTAAAACATTTTAAAATGAAATAGAATATGGTAACTGTGGAAACTTTAGTAAGACACATTTTAAGTAAATATACACTGAAAGCTCTAATCCGTTCAAGAAGTTACCGTTTCAATATACTACCTTAATTAAATCGAGAGATCATAGAGAATACTTATTTATGCAGACCATCGTCCTACATTCCAACAAACATAACTAATTCATTATCCAGGACTCACCTGAGCCAGCGTATGCCGCAATTAAGTTGGACTTGCATTTGGAAGCAATTTACGAATAATTCTGGGTCGTGCTTTTTTGTTTACTTCGATTGTTCGTACATAATGTCGGTAAAGTGCAGACTGCAGAGGTGGAATTGATTGGCCCTCACATTGTCCAAAACAGCCTGTGGTCTACTTTCATTCTCGTCCACTGGAAAATATGCAATTTATAATCCATCTTCTTATTAAATCAATTTCCATCGGGAATGTATTCAGGGCTGTGTCTGGACTTTTGGCATGGCTCACAGAAGGGCAACCGAAAACGATACATGAAGGCCTTCTTGAAAAGTCTGTAGGATCTGTATAAAAAAATAATTAAAAAAATAAAACTGTATGTATGTGATTGAAGGAATTATAATACAGCTTTGTCTGCAATATTTGTTTTACTTACAGAAAGAAAATCTGTGTAACCTGGTCGAATGAACACAACAATAACTTTCTTACAGAATTGATTGATATACCGCAAAACGTAACATGTTATTCATCCGTTGAATGAACTTTCAAGCATCAAAATGAAACATTCTTGCAAACATGGACCACGAAAGATTTAATTCTATTACAATGCACAATGATGCAATGTACTATTTACTGAGATCAAAATACTTGAAACATTAGACAATGGTGAAGTCTTTGAGATAAATGAACTGGGTGCATTAGGTGGCAATAGATAGAAACTTTGGGATCAGCGATCGATGAATATAGAGAAGTAAATGGGTGACCTACCCTTACCTGGACGAACAAATGAGCCGATTCAGCAAGCAGGGGAGCAAGTAGCCATGGAACAGGTATCCGGGGAACAGGTAACACGATGAAGAGATACCTTGTAGATCTCATGTTCTCCTGTTAAATGTCAAGGTGTTCATAAAGGCGTAGAAAAGTTGGTGTGTATGTGAATCTGTGACGTGTTAATAAACATCCACTCAGCCTCGATGGCAACGTTTCACATATGGTTTTTAAGAAAGGGAAAAGGGGGGGGTCCTCTTGGTGTTTTACAGAGGGGCCTGAGTCTGGAGGACGAATTTACACTGCAGAAGAAAGGGGGGGACTCTGGCTGCCTCTTCCTCTGAGACACTAACAGGTGTCGCACTGGCATACATGAAACCAAGTCTCCACTGGTAGGACTTGTATTTCTTATAGTAGAACCCAATAACACTTTTTCACAGGTGCTAAAACTTCTTTATTTAACACACACCAAATTATTATATAATAAATAGACAAACTAAAAGTCCACTTTCACAAATTTCATTTCCATTATATTGTATCGGCATATAATGTCAACAACACATGATTGTTAATAAAACAAGGTTATCAAGTGCAGTATTACTGCTCATGCACTGAAAAAGAGTCGACACTCAAATGTGTTTCCAGCTATGTAACAACGCAGGAGTTGATGGTGGGTTGTTCTATAGCTTTCCTCAGGACTGTAAAATGAGAAGGAATCGAGTAGTCTTTCGTGTGTTGCTCAGACCAAACTGTGGATAAGGAACAAAAAGGGACGTGTGTTGTTTAAAAGGTTCTACTAGAAAAGTGACTAAAAACATGATGCAGAGCTCAGACATACCTGTCTTCAACAGTATTTTGTCTCAGGGCAAAATGATGCGCGGGGAATGGCGGATCCACTTCGGGCGTAGTGTTAAAAACATGTTTAATAATGTTTTTTAAAGCATCAAAAGACTGTTTATCTAAACATGAACATGCCTCTATGAACGAATATACATGTTCAGTTCTATATTGTTGAGATTCAAGCTCATAATGTATACTCTGTTGCACTTTTTGTTTTCAAAATAAACCCCCTTTATACATTGCAAAGCACGGGACTAGTTCCCCGCACACACAGATTACGCCTACCTCTGACGCGACATAGCAACAGTAACTAAGCCATAAACACACGTAGGCTTTCACTTTCTCCTCCCACGCAGGCGCAGCAATTCCATCACTATTCGCTCGCACATGCGCAAATATCTTGCTCTTGCCTTTTTTCCGATCGCTCGCGTCCCCGGCATGACACAACGCATGCGCGGTGCACGTTCAGCGACGAACAGAACACACAGCTCACTTCGGAAGCTCTTCCCAGTACGAGAAGGTAAGCATACCGCTCTCTCCTTCGGGATACTACAAGTACTGGCACTATAGGGATTGTTACATTTGACTGTCATTTCCCATATATAAGAAATTTTTCGTTTCTCCTATAATTAATAGAGATTACCATATAGGACACTCGTCCTCGCACAGTTAGTCACACTGTCTCACGATCTCTACACCGGTCAATAATAAGTTACCAGCACTTATTTTTTCACGTGCACCTTGCTGTCAATTACATGACACAAGTAGGACACGTTTCTCTAACACATGCTGTGTCCTACGTGTTGTAGTGGATGCCTCTTCTGCAACTCAAGAGAACGATCTCTACTTGGTCTGGCACACTCGGATCCGCCATTCCCCACGCATCATTTTGCCCTGAGACAAAATACTGTTGAAGACAGGTATGTCTGAGCTCTGCATCATGTTTTTAGTCACTTTTCTAGTAGAACCTTTTAAACAACACACGTCCCTTTTTGTTCCTTATCTACAGTTTGGTCTGAGCAACACACGAAAGACTACTCGATTCCTTCTCATTTTACAGTCCTGAGGAAAGCTATAGAACAACCCACCATCAACTCCTGCGTTGTTACATAGCTGGAAACACATTTGAGTGTCGACTCTTTTTCAGTGCATGAGCAGTAATACTGCACTTGATAACCTTGTTGTATTAACAATCATGTGTTGTTGACATTATATGCCGATACAATATAATGGAAATGAAATTTGTGAAAGTGGACTTTTAGTTTGTCTATTTATTATATAATAATTTGGTGTGTGTTAAATAAAGAAGTTTTAGCACCTGTGAAAAAGTGTTATTGGGTTCTACTATAAGAAATACAAGTCCTACCAGTGGAGACTTGGTTTCATGTATGCCAGTGCGACACCTGTTAGTGTCTCAGAGGAAGAGGCAGCCAGAGTCCCCCCCCTTTCTTCTGCAACGTTTCACATATGTCATAACCACCCATCCTGCCCCCGTGCGACCGCACAGGAATCGGCTTGCTCGTACAGCCTATAGGTCAATAGGGCCACGGTTGAAACGCTAACGCAAAATGCTTGTGTTGGTCTTTTTTGTTAATGAAAATGGCCTACTTTTTTGGGCCATGTGTGCCAGTTTGATGAGTTACTTCATTAACCGGCTAATAGTAGTGAACACTGTTGATGAATATATATTGTTTTAAATGCACAATTTGCATCATCTTCATCAAAATACTCACCTTTTGGTTCATTTTAAAATGGCGCCCGGTAAAGGAATGAATAGCGAATTTGAATTGCGTGCCACGTTTTCATCAGTGCCCGAGACCATTTTATTGCCTAGTACGACCCTGTTCATAGGTGCAAACTGCCATTGATACTGGGGGGCGGGGGGGAGTGAATGGGCATAATGCGAGCGCAAAAGGCCCGGAATACTGCTGAAGGGAGACAAACGTATATGGATTTCAGGGGCAGGGACCTGAAGAGGGGAGTCTGGAGACACTGGGTCTGGGGAGGTCATGTGAACAATGGTCACCGTGAAGAAGATCCCTTTTGAAGTGTACATGGTGTTTGTCACCTTGACTGTTCACATCCTCCCAGCCCCCTTGCGAGTGTATGTCCACAGGCGCAAACTGCCATTGATACTGGAGGGGGGATGGATGGGCATGAGGCGGGCGTAAAAGGCCCGGAACACTGCTGAAGGGAGACAAACTTATGTGGATTGCAGGGGCGGGGTCTTGAAGAGGAGTCTGGACGATCCCTTTGCGTTGTACATGGTGTGTGGCACCTTGGCCATTCCCACCCACGCAGTACAGGTGTGGGGGATAATGGAAGGGGGATGAGTTGTTGCGGAGGAGGTGAGCGCAAAAGGGCACGAACCATTCTTTCATGTCCCTCATAGATGAGTGAGCGTGTTCTTGATTCAATGAAAAATGAAAACTATTTGTATATGCTAATTTGCATTTTATTTAGTTTGGTGATGTTGATGGCACAAACTAACTACAAATTGTATACTTGAGGTTGCAGCACAGTTTGTGAAAATCCCCTGTACTGTCCGCTGTCACTGAGGAATTTGGCACGAATGGCTCCAACGACACAGGCGGTTATTACTCGTTGAATGCGATATCCAAGCCTCCCATAAACCCACCATGTAAATGAACGGTAGGCAACCAGCCTGTACGACTTGTGGAAGAGAAACATACATAGTGTAATTGAATGAACCTGATAGGTGTACCAGCCTTACTTGAAAATGCATCCTAAATTCTATGGCATAGTTGCCTTACAAAAGTTACTTCATGGAAAAATGAATTTGGTCTTTGAAGTCTCGCCACATTACAAAAGTGAACACCGATTCATCCATAATGGTTTTGACCACAGAGAAATATTGTTTTTTAGTTGAAAGTGAAAGACACGTAAGCGATGAACACTCTGATTTCCAAAAAGCAAGAGAAATGTATTCAGTCAAACACCTTTATTCGGCCAAAAAAGACCATCCAAGTGCATCCTACAAAAACATTTCTAGAAATAAGTATACAAATCTGATACAGAATTACAAAGAATCAACAACAAAGAAAGCAACAGGGCAGTGCAAACAATCCACCCCTTCCAATATAAACCCTAAACCGATCTTTGGGCCCATGATAAGGTCCCACCATCCCCTTGCCTCCGCCAATACCCATGGTGCCTCGGGCCTAAGGTAGTCAAATTAGCACCTGAAAGGAGACTGTTGCTAGGAAAGACCCTAGTATTTGCTATGGCAGATCTAACGGGGGCAACAGAGCTGAGAAAAGGGGGCATACTGTTTGAGATCCCACTTTTCGATGACTGGCCTGCCCGTCCACAGCCTCCCAAAACCCTGTGCGCTGTCTACAGTCCCAAAATGTCAGTTTGATGCTGTCCAGGGTGTTCTTGCCCATACTGGTAATTCTGCTGCACCCACCAAAGCCTCTCTATGCACAAACGGGCAACCCCCAGTGGTTTTCAGCCAAAATAAACATTTGTTAAGAAGAGCGTCCCTTGGCTCCGTCTTGTCTACTGCCGGTTTATGCACCGCCTGGAGAAAGACTATGTGCGTTTGGGTTTTCCTTGTTCTGACAGCTTGTGCTGACCCACGAACACTGGGCTTTGGATTCGGTGCAGTCAGAGCCCATGGAGGCAGAGGCCTGTGCCAGATTTTGGTCAACGGCAGTCCCTTTGGAGGGCTCGGTACCATGGGGACCTGTACAGGTAGACTTTCCAGGGGTGGGCACTTGTGCCCTTCGTCAGCTGGGGTGGTGATCATGGGCTCCTCCTCCTGGACATTTCCACCTCCCTTCCTTTGGGCCTCTAGCAGGTTATGTAACAAACAGATCCTTAATGATGGCCAGTTCCAAAAGAACTTGGGTACACCCACACCCCCTATGGAAGGGCGCTTCCTCTGTGAATCGGTCAGAGGTCAAGTTGGGCTCATGGTTACTCAAAGCAGGTGTTTGGTTAATGACCTCGACCGCCTGGAGTGGTGTCACACATAAGGGGGGGCTAGCCCCTGAACTTGTAGGCGAGAGTATATCACTCCACGAACTATTGTGGGAGCTTGAGGAGGGATTGCCAGTTTGGGCAGTTTGTGTCTGTCCCCTACAGCCAGGAGACTAAATTAATTTGTCAGTGATCGATCAAAGTTACGACAATGTAGGAGACATTAAATGTTAGTAGTCTCAGTGGTCAAAATGACATCACATCTAGAGTACACTTAATAATTACTTGGATTGCGAGGGCGAACTGTTCCGCGAAGTTCATGCATAAGCACCATCATAATCCTCAACATGGACCTTGTGAGGCAGGCTGCCCTGAAGTCATGGAGCTCGGAAACGCATAGCAGTGGTGTGTCTTCTTCTGATATGTAGGCCGAGCAGGGGTGGTGTGGCTACAGAGCCGTGAGCTAGGTTGCAGTTCCTGAGGGCTCCCGAGATGCGACGCTGATCCGTCAATAATGGGCGTTGAACTAGTGCTATAGAAGGTGGCACTGTCAACTCTGCTGTATGAAGATATAGAGCATAAATTGCTCCGTTGCTGTGGAAAAGACGAGGTCTGCTAAGGGAAGAACAGTGAAGGAAAGTGTGGAGGTCCCGGGACCGAAAACTGAAAATGGCATCTGCCCAAAGCCATTACTAGACTCAGAGCGGTGAGTGCGCTGCTCCTGAAGAGGCGCAGCGCGGCCCGGTGAAAGACGGCACCGCGCTACAAAGTAATGGGGCTGAGTGAGCTGGCACGTCTGCAGCTGAAACATTAATGTACGCGAGCTGCGAATTGTCCGCGATACAATGCATCGTGTTGAGACACACGGCTACAGCGACTCATGAGCCGCGAGCAAAGACCAGGAGCTGCTGGGGGAGCGAGAGATCAGGAGTAGGAACATGCAGTGAGGACAGCAGAACAGACACGTGGAGTGTTTCTTCAGCACCGGTGTAAACCTGAACGGAATAACGAATAGTGACCCCGAGCTCTGCCAGCAGGTACGCAATGAAATCCAAGATGGCGGACGCCATCCGACTGAACAAAGGCTCAGTGCTTGGGCAGGTAAAAGACAGCGGAAGCCTCCAACCCATTATTGGATACGGCAGAAATGCATGCACGTGACAAAACACAAAGCATACAATAAGCCTGCACAGAAGCAGCGCGATACACGCTAGCAGCACAACCAAGCTGCAGGAACGTAGCTGGACACATTGGGGCACCCCAGAGTGGGAGGTGTAACAGATGGGCAGTGGTCTTTATGACAAAATTCAGATCCCCAAAAGGGATAGAAGAGCAGCTGAGGAGAACAATTAGAGAGCACTGGGAACCAGTAGGAGTAACAACCATTGGCGACGTCTGGCAAGATGGGGGGGAAAGGATAGAATTTGATACATTAAGAGAAGACACAGGACTACATGGGGGACAATATATTACATAAGCCAGGCTGGTGAGAATAGTAAAAGGGATGTGGTCAGAGGCAGAACTAGCCCAACAACCAGACGCTGACATTGAAATGTTCCAAGCCATGTCTGAAGGAGGTCATGAGGTCTCCCGCATCTATGAACTAATGATGTCTAAAGTTGGGAAGGAGGTGGCCCAGATGAGGCGAGAATGGGAGGCAGATGGCGGGGAATCAATAGGGGACGGTCTTTGGGTTAGAATGCAAAGATATCACAAGAAAGTGTCAAGAAATGTGAGACCACAGCAAATTCAGCTATATGTTACTCACAGGACGTATATGACCCCAAAGAAGATTGCCAAGTTCAGGAACGCTCCAACACAGACAAGTCTGAAATGCGGGGAGATTGATGTGGGGATGATGCATATGTTTTGGGCAGGCCTTGAAATAGCTAGATACTGGTGGGAGGTGGCACACCTCTTAGCAGATAAAGGCATAAACTCGGACGTGGACTGTCTGTGGGCATGCATGGTGGGTGGGTTCCTAGGCCGCGCAAACTCAAACATTTGAGCAAACTTAAAGACCTGGCGTATATATGAGCTAAACGTAGGATAGCGATGGGCTGGAAGGCTAGCAATAGACCAAACGCAGAGGCCTGCTGGCGGGATCTCCTGAAATGGGCGGATGCTGAAACAGTAGTGTGGAAAGAAACGGTAGACAGGGCAGGGGAAGAGGAAGCAGGCACACTGACAGCCTGACAGCCTGGATGCATTTGGTCGCCTCACTGTCGGGATCTGTTCAGGAGGGACCTGAAGGAGAGAGCTCCTCGGATAGCGAGGAAAGTGTGACGCCCATGGAACAAGAAGGGCAGACTGTAGTGTTGTAAGGCTTAAAGGGAGGGGGAGGGAAGTGGGAGGAGAGGGAACGTTGGGGAACTGTGTTCGTGCACCGTGTTTTGGTGTATGTATGGTGAATAAGTTGAAACCAAAAAAATGTTTTTAAAAAAAATGTATGCCGGGGCGTGGCTTGGAGCGCCATCGATGTGGTCGCTCCTCTGAGGCCGCCCGTGGGATGCCCGCCGCCGCCGTCAATTCCCGGCGGGTCTAAGCGGGTTTCCGTGTCGCCAATGCCATCTAAGGCGACCAGAACCGACATGGCACAACCTGGCCCAACATAGCCTTCGACCGAGGAGGCGTTCTACCAGAATTCAGCGGCCGAACTTCTCCCCCGTCTTAAACCGAAGAAACCAAGATGGCCGCCAAACCGGAACCCAGCAGCACACTCCGCACCTGGTGGTAACGGGGCCTTAGAGCGCCGGGAAGTTGGAGAGGGGGAGCGGACTCTAGCACAGAACCATCCGATTCATACCAAGGCTGCCCGGAAGGCACCTGTGTGCATCCTCGGCGGCTGGGGCCTGAGTACCCGGCGCACACTCCGAGGGACCGGGAGAGCGGGCTTCCACCCCTCCCCCCGCTACGCGGAATTAGTCGGGACCTCTGCTCAGCGATAGCCGACATCACTACAGAACCGCACACGGGAGGTTCACAGAGGGACCTGGGACCTCCACCAGCGAGGGGCCACCGATGGAGACTTGAGGAGGGGCAGGGAAGCAGCGGAAGAACTGCTTTCATCCAGAGAGGCCTCGAGCCCGTAGGCCTCATCACAGCGACATACCCCCCCCCCTCATGCAACAGTCGGCCATCCTGCACCGTTCCCGACGGAGACCCCCCCCCACACCAACGCTTCCTGGGGCGCCCCTGCCCACTCGCCCAGATCTGGACCAGAGAGGGGGTCGAGAGCGATACACACCCCGAGTGCAGCCTCCCACTGCCCTGGGCCCCGCTCCTACTCTTTCAATCAAGACCGCCCAATACGAGCAGCATGTCGAGGCAAACGAAGGTGAGCAAGGGCACAGATATCTCCGCCATGTTTACTGCACCGGAGAAACCCAAGAAACAAGATCCTCCTTAACTGACCCCACAGAAGCCACAAGAGGACAGGGGCGCCCTCGCTACCAAAGGAGACCTGATAGCCTTCATGGCGGATATCAAATCGGAGTTTCGCGCCTGCCTCTCGGAACTCACCGCTAAAGTTGATCAGACGGACCAAAGGGTCACAAAAATCGAACGGAGGCTCAGAGAAATCGAGGACCACTCTCAGGACCACACCACCATGCTGGGGGATATGGAAAGATCCATCGATTCCCTGCACCACAAATGCGAGATCCTGGAGTTCAAACATGAAGACCTTGAAAATAGGGCACGTCGCAACAACCTCCGCATTCGGGGCGTCCCATCCTCTATTCCCGACAACAAGTTAGCGGATTACGTGGGAAGCTTCTTTGAGGCCCTACTCCCGGATCTGGACAAATCTCAGCTCCTGCTGGACCGGACCCACAGACTCCGCCCGCGCCGTGGGACAGAGTCGGACGCCCCCCCTCCCAGATGTTATTACCAGGGTCCACTTCTTCACAACCAAAGAGGCAATATCAGCGATCAGTCGCCAAGGAGAAGAGATCACTTTTCAGAGCACCCCACTTCAAATATACCAGGACCTCTCACCACTTACTCTCCAGAAAAGAACACCACTCCGGCCTCTGGCAGTGTTCCTTCAGGAGCATCAGATCCGTTACATGTGGCTGTTTCTGACAGTTCTCCAGTTTACATATAAAGGCACCCTACGCCGAATCAGCCACCTGGAAGACGCAGAGAAAATCTTACATCCAGACTCGCCCCGAGATCCTTCCACGCCAAACCCGGAGAGGACCGAGGAGTCTGGACCGCCTCCCTCCCCAAAGCCCAAACGCACGTCATGGTCATCAACCCAGCGGAGCAACAGAAAGAGATGAACGAGGACGCTTCCACGGTCCCAGGTTCTGTCAGCAATTTAGCCTGGACGCAGGTGCCCTTACCTAAAGTAGGACCCGCCACCTTTGTCCTGAACTAAGGAACCTTGAAGGCGGTGGCGGCGGGCCATACCCATGGTTCATGCCCACTCCAAGGATACTTTCCCATCTGTGTTTCTTGGAAACCCACAGTACACAATACGTGATGGGATAGTTGGCCCTGTTGGCCGAGGGTACGCCCGTACTTAAAATGTCGGTCTACCCTCCAGTTAAAGTTGCGGCCCCCCGTTGGGGTTCCGTGTTAAAACCTCAAGTGCAGGATGATATCAAGAGACTCCTTAACAGACATGGCAGTTGAATCACCGCCCCACGACCCCCCCCCTAACCCAAGGAAAGGAGAAAGAGTCTTCAGCGGACCTCCAGATGCTTCAGGTCCTCTCCCTGAATGTTAATGGCCTGAACTCCCCTAACAAGCGAAAGGCAATTCTACTGAAACTCCGGGACGAAGACGCAGCGATAGCCATGCTCCAAGAGACTCACTTGCTGCCGGCAGATGTGACCCGGCTTCGTTCCCGGTTATTCCCGCTCCAATTCTTCGCCTCTGGCACAAACAAAACAGGTGGTACGGCGATCGTCTTCAGGAAAGACTTGAACCCACAGATTCTGGAAACGAAAATTTGCCCAGAAGGCCGATTTACAGCGGTCAAATGCCTCCTAATGGGAGATCTATATACTCTCATCTCAGTGTACGCCCCTAACACCGGACAATCATACTTCTATGACTCCTTGGGCACATCGCTCGCTAGCTTTGTGGAGGGCCAAACAATAGTCGGTGGGGACTTCAATGGGGTTCCTGACCCCACCAAAGACCAGTCACACCCCCCGACTCCAAGCGACTTCACCCAAGCACTTAGCCTCCTCCGACTCTTCAGGACCCTGGAGATAAGACTCATGGCGGGTGTTCCACCCTGACGAAAAAGATTTCTCTCTTTACTCTTTCGTCCATCGCACCTTTTCAAGGATCGACCTGTTCCTGATCTCCCCGCAAACTTTCCCCTCAGTCAAAGAAGTCTCCATCGGCACAAGAGCGATATCCGACCACGCCCCAGTGCTCTTGGAACTCCGGGTTCAGAACCCTAACCTCAATAACCCACGTAAATGGATGTTGTACGACCCGATCCTTAACGACATGGCCACCAGAGACAAGATCGCAACAGGAATAAGAAATTTCTTTAACGAAAATCTAGCCTCGGACACCTCGTTAGCGAACAACTGGGACGCCATGAAGGCAGTAATCAGGGGCTCCCTGATAGCCCAAGGTGCGGCCTACCACCGAGACAGGCGTCAGACCCGTACGGCTCTGGAGAACGAACTAAGAGAGGCCGAGGCACTCCACAAGGAGAAAGGCTGGTCCCCCAAAACGCAACGGATCATTCGTACGGCAAGGAAAAAACTGGAAGCCCACTATGCGGAACAAACCGCCCAACTAATGGCGAAGGCCAAACAGTCATACTACGCAAAGGGTAACAAGGCGAACAAGTTCCTGGTGGCCAAGCTAGCCAAGCAGAGACGCGTCAACGCGATCACTGGTCTGCGTGATCCCAACGGGGTCACACTATACTCAGAACCCGAAAAGCAACGCCTCGCAATAGATTATCTGACCCAAATCATGAAGGCAACTCCACGAAACTTACCACAACAGAAGGAATACCTGCAACAGGCAGCAGTGCCCCGTCTCTCCGACGCAGCGAGAGACGAACTGGAGGAGCTCATTAAAGGGGAGGAAGTTGAGGAAGCCATCAAATCACTTAAAACACGGGCCCCCGGCCCAGACGGCTTTTCAACCAGGTTTTACAAACTATTCAGAGCACAACTGACCCCCCACCTGGTTACCCTATTCAACTCCTTCAGGGAAACGGGAGCAGTGACCCCATCGATGCAGGAATAAACCACCATCCTCCTGCCCAAACCTGGAAAAGATCCAAGAAGCATAACGTCCTACAGACCGATCGCACTTTATGATATGATATGGCATTTGTAACGCGCCTATACACAAGTGTTTCAAGGCGCGACGAGGCAGGGAGGGGGGAACAAGGGGAAGACAGACAACGATCCTACTAGGCCAGGTGTCATTCAGACCGCGCAAGTGCAGGGGTAGGGGGAAGGGAAAAGTGCAAGGGGAAGGGGGAGGGGGAGTGCAGTACAAATAAGTAGGATAGAAATAAAATAATAAATAAATAGGGCCAGCTGGTGGCAAGTGCAAGGTAAGTGCAGACAAGTGCTGGGGGGGGGGCTGTAAGGATACAGAGACAGTCCCGCAGTGCAGGGGTTGCCAGAGAGGCAGTGCAAGTGAAGAGTGACTGGGCCCAGGACCGAGGTCGGTGAGAGTGGCCCAGTTGCAGAATCAGTGCAGTTTAGGTGAAGAATTTAGCAGGGGAGAGGGAGAGAGAAAGCAGAAGTGAAGAGGAAGGTTTTGAGGTGCTTCCGGAACCGGAGATGGTTCTCCTCAAGTTTCAGGGAGGCAGGAAGGCTGTTCCAGAGGGAGGCCCCTGCCGCGGAGAGAGATCTACCCCCAGCTCGTTGCTTCGAGAAGTGGCTGACCCTGAGGGAGTTGGAGACGGATGAGCGAAGGTCTCGGGAAGGAAGATATTTAGGAAGAGAGAGTTGAAGATATTTAGGCCCCAGGCCCCAGAAGGCCTTGTGGACAATGCAGAGGGTTTTGAACTTAATCCTCGCAGCCACTGGGAGCCAGTGTAGAGATTTCAGTCCTGGAGAGATACGGTCCCTGGGCTTGAGGCCAAGGACAAGTCTCGCAGTTCTGTTCTGGATGAGTTGCAGAGGGCGGAGAGTGGAGGTAGGCAGATTAAGATAGAGGCTGTTACAGTAGTCCAGCTTCGAGAGAACCAGGGCTCGGGAGAGAGTGAGCTTCTGGGGGAAGGAGAGGAAGGGAAGAATACCTCTGAGGAGGTGCAGCTGGTAATGTGACTTCTTGGAGACGTCAGATATATGAGGAGAGAAGGAGAGTGTGGAGTCGAAGATGACCCCGAGGTTTTTTGCCTTGCAGGTAGGAGCAGGAAGAGGGCCAAGAGAGGCCGGCCAGAGAGCTGCAGGGAAGGAGGGAGTGGGTGTGCCGATGAGTAGGATCTCAGTCTTACTAGCATTAAGGCAGAGGTCATTGGCAGCACACCATTCCTGGATAGCAGACAGACAGTCAGAGATGAGGCAGGGAGAGGTGGAGGCCGAGGGTAGCCTGAAAATGAGCTGGGTATCGTCCGCATAGCACTGAAAGTTGGGGCAGAGGGCGGCGATGCGGTGGGCAAGGAGTGCCAGATACTGGTTGAACAGCCAGGGAGAGAGATTAGATCCCTGGGGAACGCCACAGGTGAAGAAAAAGATGTCGGAGAGGAAGGACCCAAGTTGGACCTGGGAGGGTCGATTGGAAAGGAAAGAGGTCAGCCACGCCAGAGCCTGACCAGTGATACCCAGGTTATCACGGAGACGGTTGCGCAGGATGGCATGGTTGACAGTGTCAAAGGCAGAAGAGAGATCGAGCAGAATGAGAACACACGGAGTGTTGGAGTCGAGGTTCAAGAGCAGATCCTCACGGATGTTCAGGAGAGCAGTTTCCGTGCTTCTGGCCGCTCTGAAGCCAGATTGATGGTCATGGAGACTATCAACAGCTTCAGCATGGAGGTTAAGCTGGGAGATGGCCAGTTTCTCCAGGAGCTTGCCCAGGAAGGGAGTGATGGAGATTGGGCGATAGTTAGCCGGACAGGAGGGGTCGGCAGAGGGTTTCTTAAGGAGAGGGTGCACAAGGGAGTGCTTGAGGGGGGATGGGAAGACTCCAGAGGCGAAGGAGTGGTTGCAATAGTCAGCCAGGGCAGGAGCCAGGGAGTCGATGTGGTCCTTGATAGTTTTGGAGGAACAGGGGTGAATCTGTTTAGACAAGACTTTCATAGATCGGACTTGTCTGGAAACCTCGTCAGCAGAAAAAAGGGGAAAGGCAGAGAAGGAGGGAGGAGGGAGGAGGGGTGGCTGCAGAAGGGCCAGAGGAAGAGCAGGGAAGAGAGGGGGGGAGGTGATAGGAGGAGAGTGAGGACAGGATGTCCTGAGTTTTAGAGATGAAGTGGGAGGCCAGTGCAGTGCAGAGGGCCTGGGAGGGGACAGGAGAAGTAGAGACTGCAGCAGGGTTGGCAAGCTCCTTGCAGATTTTAAAGAGTTCAGCCGAGTTGTTAGATGCCGCAGAGATGCGGGCTTGGATAAGGGCTCTCTTCTTGGTGAGAACAGAGAGACGGTATTGCCTTTGGAGCAGGCGGCAGGCCAGTTTGTCAGAGGATGAACATGAAGCACGCCATTTCCTCTCTGCCACCCTGCACTTGCGTTTTAGG